>NC_088201.1:163257357-163600011 GCF_037126465.1 Ornithodoros turicata
CACAGTTTTACCTTGCTAAACCAGTTTTCGCGGCGCTTATCAAACGTAACATTAGCGGTTCTTCGTAGGCCGAGGCCGAGGAAAGCAAGAGACGTTTCCATGATGTTCACCGTGATGTACGTGATTACCGTCGTGACAAATGGTCGACACAGCAGTTTTGCGGTACGTTTTATATGTTCGTGGACATTTTTCGCTACCAGATGGCCTGTCCAAAACAGCTACGACTGCATCAATGTCACTTCACCAATGAATTCCTTCATAAGTTACACGCGCGTGTTAGCACACCAAGTCGTTACACGTCTGAAAAATACCTGACGAAATCGGCAGAAGAAACATATGCTTTATTAGAGCTTGCAGTGATTATCCTTTTTATGCAGCACATCACGCAACACCATACAGCTCCGTCGTTACTCCATTTTCTCTAATAGCCTCGTCCCCAATGGTAGCCGAACGGCCGAACCTCTGAAGCGTTGTTTTCCTAGTATCCATACGCGTAGTTATTTACGCCTCTAACTTAATTAAATTAATGAATAATTGAGAGATACATGCTGAATACCACACAGAATTGAATAAAGACTCGTTATTCTGGAGTGTGACCTTCTTAAACACTGATTTTCTCACGTAAAACCATGCTTAACACTGGACTGCATAGACCCATTGTGATTTATTTTGACAGTTTGAATTTGAAAGGATTGGAATTTGAAGGGTGGATTTCTTAGCGTGGATTTCAAAAGTTTTATTATTAAGAGTGGGTAACAGGGTACACCCGTGTTTGACAAACTTACGCATGGCACATCCTCTCTGAAGAGGAGACACCGCAGCGCGTGCGCGGGGCTCTATCCGCGGCGGACAATACAAGGACAACAGCGCGTCAACGCGTTAAAAAAGACACTGCAAGCATACTTACTAAACGTCCTCGTTTGACTGCTAGGTGAAGATTTGCTAAATCAATTTTATGGAGACCAGTGTGTCCTCGGTCGGGGATTGAGACACTTGAACTCTTATGCTGACTCTTATGTTCGAACCGTTTCGTTGCGAACCGGTTAGAGATATTGTTTTTGCCGCTTCCGTTCCGGTTCGGGTTCAACAGCGTCGTGAAAACTTCGGTTCGGGTTTGGATTCGGTTCCGGCAAAAAATAAAGGTTCGGGTTCGGTTCGACACCTTGCTCGTATGTAACACGCCATTTTCAGAATATCCCTGGAAATGTTCTTTTTAAGTGTCAGCTGGGTAGCCTTCTGGAGAGGGGCCTGACCCCCTGGGATATTTTCGCGGCGAGGTTCTCAATCCCCCACGCAATCGGCGCCTATACGGGTATGGGTAAAATGGGTATGTGCCTGACTGACATTCGAAAGAGAAGAGGGCAGCGGTTTCAAGAACAGCTAACATCAGAAAGTACCCTTTTACGGCATGGAGAAACCAATAGAAACCGAAACAGCTTGCGAAACTTCTCCTCCTTTCTGATAAGCAAGTTCCCATTGTTGAAAGCGGCGCAATGCTCTCTTGGATTTTCTGAAGTCGTCCGTTAACGTCTCTAGTAGTCCACAAAAATATGTAGGTAACTTGCGCTTTCCGGTTGTAGAGCCACTGCCAATGGGGGATATGGGTTTATTGCAGAGAAAAAATGTTTTCGCAACCAAAGGTTCGAGAAGCGAGTGCCAAATTTCTGCCCAATGGGAGACGCACAGTTATGTCAATGCAGAACGGCTACAGTCTATCTCCCCCGTAGCCGTCCTTGCAAGGGCGTTGGGAATGGTACGGCTTCGTTTCAAGTGCTTTGCAAACAATATACAACCACTAGCAACAGCAACTTTACTTCAATGATGATGATTTAGGAGTTTCATCACCAGTTTCCCGTCTCTTGTTTTACCTTTCTTTGCAGCGCGTTGACCTTGATGGTGGTGATAACCGACGACTTATCAGAAAGAAAACAAAACAACCGTCTTATCACAAAGATGTCAAAACAAATAACGGCGAGGACACTTTCTCGTCTAGACGGAGATTTCACGCGCGGTTCTCTGCGAAAAGCAAGCAGGCGGGCTTAGAGCGTAATTTTTACTAATTTTTTTTCTACTATTTCTGTTGCAATACTGTGCATAGTTTTTGTTGGGTCTGCGGTTATCCGTGGAGGACATCATATTTCTGTAAAATAAGTGAGGTTCGCTTGGCAATTTTCAAAGTTCAATTCAACAAATTAAATTTCCCGCAATTAAAAGAGTCCGACAACACTCCGGCGAGTACGTCGCCAGATATAATTTTTTATCGCCTTAGGTGAAACACCCAGTATAATCATTTCATTTATTTTTTCATTTATTTCATTTTTCATTTCCGCAGAAATGTGGGCCAGGTACAAAAGGCATAAAGCCTGACGAGGTACCTGGACCAGGAAACAATATAATAATCATAATCATAACATATAATATAATAATCATAACATAATCAGCCCGATAACTATATAACTATTACCATAACTATTATTCTATGGAATGAATTAACTTATTCCAGCAAATCAACATTGTTTCTCTATTGGCTCGACACGAATACAAAGGTTATGCGATCAGCAAAAACATACGCATCAAAACAAAGAATACACTCAAGAAAGTGCTGTCAACATTTTACATAAAATTTCGCGGAACACCGAGATAATAATAATGTAAACAAGGAGAAACTGAAGAGTGTGCATATGGGAACTCACAATGCCTAAGTGCAGGTTAAGGAAACACATGTCAGCTGTTTCTGCCATTCGTGTAAGAAGTGGAAATGCAGTAAAGGAGACTAGATAACAGAACAGAAATACGCAAACTCCCAAGAAAGTTCCACATACTCATGACGCAGTGTTAACGTGACGGCGGAAATGTCGTCTCATGTTGTTCTGTCTTGTACGGGGTGCTCCTGTGTGTCGCATAATGCGCTCAGGAAGACATCTGTATGTTGAAGAGGAGTGGGAACAGACCTTGCAACGAGTTCGTCCAGTGGGAATAGTATTGTGGAAATACAACACGGTGCTGCGGTAAAGTCACTTGGCACAGACTTTGCGCACAGTTGGTCTGGCTTTCCTGTGCGTCTTAATGTGGTCTAACATGGATTTCTTTAGACTGAACGAGACTGAGCAGAGTTGACACTTGTAAGGCTTCTCTCCTGTGTGGCGGCGTAAGTGAGGACCGAGACTGTTCTTGTGTGCAAATGTCTTCTTGCAGATGTCACATGTGAACGGCTTGGCTCCTGTGTGCGTCCTCTCATGAGTAATCACATTACATTTCCACTTTGAAGTGTAAGGACAGAAAGAACATTCAAAGACCCCATTCCGTCTTGTTTTAGGTTGTGTAGTGCCTGCGCCAGAAGTATAAACAGTTGCAAATCACAGTGGTTCAACTGGAAATCACATTGCATGCAAATGAAGAGTAACAACCCCTCTTAGAGGGCACAAACGTAATGGTTATTTGTAATTGATCTAATAGGGAGTTTTAGTCGGAAGAACTATACGATTCAGGGGGCTATGGAATCTAACTTTATCAATGTGATATCGGCCCGTTGAAATAAATAGCGTGATTTGCTTATGGTGTGTTTCGGACCATTATCGTGAACTCATTCTTCCTGGGTTTTCCTCAGACGCTTTCAGACATATGTCGGTACAGTTCCCTTAGAAGTCGGCCCAGGACGCACATTCCCCCAGGGCGTCAGTCGTGACGTTGCCCACCTCTGTGAGGCCGACAACGGCGAGCCCTTTCACCACTACCACCGCGATGTCATTCCGGTCAACAACAAATATCCAATATAACATTTGAAGGCGGGGCAATAACAACAAAAAGGGTAGAGGGAAACAACGAAGGTAGATGAATAGTTGTTTGTTTGTAAGGAAAAAAAAACACAGGAGAAATTGAATTCGTCTCCCGACTTGTTCTGCTACTCCTAACATAAATTCTCACCCTCATCCCATTCCTCAACCCCCAAAAATAATTATCATGTGCTCTACTCGCAGGTTCGCCATTCACTATTCACATGTTCGCCATTCAGAAGTCTACTACTCACATGAATAGTCAGAGGAATAATCTTTGCGTGTGGTATACACAATATATACCCAATAAAATAATTATCGATTGTTCTACTATGGTCGCATGACTATCAGCAATTAATAAAATTGAACAATATTTGAACAAACTTGAGAAATAAAAATAAATGATAAGTAAATAAAAAACTTGAAAAACATCGACACCCTTAATGGGACGAAATAGCGAGTTTGAGCATGAGAGCTTTAGAGGGGAATACATATGTGTGAATGGATGAATTCAAGATAACACATGACAAAAATAAACTAGTCAATGAACACACGGCCAAGAACTATCAATCTGTGCTTAAGTCAACAATGTCACGAAGTAAGCTGCAATGTCCCCTGTGGAGGAAAAGAAAACAGGTCACTGTACGTGAATAGCCATGTTCGCAACTGCTGATATTCTACAATGCGCCAGTTTGATTGGCATATCTGAAAGAACATGTAAACTTTTTTTTTAAATGCTGGACCAATCCCCCCCACCAAACCTCCCTGCATAGGTGGACAGTACTCCAAAAACAGTAACCACTGACGACGTTCTTGTAAAAGAGAACTTCCAAGCGAGTGGGAAGGAATACCCATGTACTCATTTCACAAATGCAGCAGAAACATGTGTATTGTGGTCCTCTCCTAATGTGAAGCATGTGTGGTCTATGTGTGGTCTATGCGAGCAGGATATATCTATTATGGAATCTAATCTATCGAATAGGTGCACCAATGTTCAAAGGTACTGGAGAGCAGTCTGTGAAAAGGATGACACTACAAAACAGCCCCATTCGAAGTAGTGTATAGGCAGGTATGTGAAATGAGCGCAGGGAGCACACAAAATAATGACGCAGTTCTCTGATTAAAGTTACACTGCCATGCTCTAATGTTCTTCCTTGCAAGGGCGATGGATGTCTTCATAGGAGGAAGGCGCTGCTCCAAGCTCATTTTCCAGGGAAAAGGCATACAGCAGAGATCCGCTGGAAAGGATTTACAAACTGTCAAGCACTATACAGATGGGATGGTGCACAAATAGTATACACCAATATCTACTACTACTATCTATGTCTACAAAGCAGAAGGGTACCCGGAAATTTAATCTTACGTTACACAGCTTTAACCATCTGGATGCATTGATCTGCCAGTGTTGAGCAACTTATGCACGCCATGACCAGAAATCTCAGTGATCCGGGTTCGTTGCATGAATCGGCTTCTTCGTCCACCACCAGAATGCTTCAAGCCCTGCTCGTAGGGAGCGGTATGTGTGTCAACACGCAATACAAGTATTGCGTGCCTTTGCCTTTATTTTTCCCCTTTTTTCCTGGGAATAGCAAGCCGCCATACCGGTGGCTAACCTTTCCCTCTTATTTTTTTATATATAATAAACATATTCCCCCCATGCAACTAAGGGATCTGCCGCAACGCGCAATGCGAGCACATCGTTTGAATTGTCCTATCTACCAATGCAGAGTATGTTGCACAGTGACATCTCATAACGTTATATGGCGCACATGGCTGCCTCCATCGCGAGAAACGACGAGTGGAAAAGCCTAAAAGTGGAAAAGCAACAGTGAGCAGAAACACTCATGCAATGGAGTGACAATAAATTTGAAGGCAATGTGAAATTTGATGATAATCGAATCTATGATGTTCCCTCGTGCTTTTGATACTACTCCAGAAAATGCCAGGAGCCTCCACAAGCACGAGCCCTATGCGACTGTCAATTTTACCAGCGCCACAGTGGAACGATATTCCATCCATCAAGCATCTTGCGCTGGTGTATCCGGCTAAGGCAGCGCTGCATAGAGCACACATATACAGAGCAAAATACTTGTTCTGCGTAGCCCAATGGTCGGTCACGAACGTAGATGCGCAGTGTCGAATGTGTTTGCTTTATCTCACTAATCAGCAAGCATTCAACTATGAAGAATACCAGAATGACAGCAGTAACACCTCAATCCCCTTGTCATATATATCGACAGAAACGGTGCACAATGAAAGCAACTTCCCAGCGGTAGTCTAAAAATGCGTATTGCACACAAACTAATTTATAATGACTGTCCTGAAACAATACGCAGTATCCTGAAACAGGATACTATCTCATAGGTAGGGTACTATCTCTCAGGGTCATATGTTAATCAATATGAACAGGGTAGAACAGACGCGTATCATATCCGGAAGAATTGCAATTTCACATTTGATACGCATCATGTTCGTCTAATCCCTTAACCAAAGGGATTGCGTCGCACTGGATAAGAGTTTTTGCACGCACATGTTTTGGAAGCAATCACGCCAACACATTGAACGCGAGGATTTCATATGCACACGGAGCCAGGAGATGACCGCCAGTGTCCAATGGTTTTTACCACTAGCACTAGTGGAGTGTACACTTTCATACGCTCTATTCCACCCCTCAGGAACCCGGAACCATGAACTGACACATTCAACATCCACGAGCATGTACAAAGCAACCAATGCACTCCGCCATCTTCTCTGCTCCTCTCGATGTCGCTGCGTCGCTCCTAGTCAAGTGAGCGCCCAGACACCGTTGGTTGATTCGCAGGCTGCGGAAAGCGAAACCACAGAGACGGCGTCTTGAATGATCTCCGAGATATTGTCCCTTTGTGTACGTTCATTTAGGCATTACTGAATGCTGGAGAACCCCGAAAATTGTGTGCGTGTGGCGAAACTTTGAATGTGCACGGAAAAAGGGGGCGAATACACCATTCACACGCCATTACTCATTCGAAAGAAAGAAAGAGCTTTCCTCACCATCTTCGTAACTGAAACATAAACGGGAATATACTGACAGTGACCCCATGACAACGGACACACTAGATGTGAAATTGATAAATTATGAAGCGGAATAGAAATCGTCACCATCTTCAGCATCGCATGGTCTTGCCGCCTTCGTCGCGTACATCTTTGAAATTGCTCATTCCAACCGGACACTTGAAATAAGTCACTTGTTGCGCTAATATATTTTCCCTGTTTCTAATATTTGGTAGAGATGCAGTCCACTCCCCTACACTTCTACACGTGAATTTTCCATCAAGCTCTCTGTCAAGCTTGCTAGCTGAACCTCCAGCGTTAGCAACGCCGGAGCTTCGTTCCGGTCGTTCTTTGCTTACTGTAATGGCCCATACGTACACACCTGCGGACAACGGTGTCAACATGACGGTAGTACGGCAGCCCACCACACGCCGACTCCATCCACCCGTATTTACGTGAACAGATGTGCAGGACTTCCACGACTGGTTCTCGTCGTTGCGACATGTGAGGAAAGACAATCGCTGGCGCAATACCTTGCAGCTTAACGCCGCCGCCTCCTATTTGTGGGACGTACCCAGGACCTGCTTCTTCAATCATGAGACCGATTTCGCCTTCATGGCACTCATTTATCACGAAGAGCAAGGTCATCTTCGGAAGGCCCTACATTTCGCGAGGCTGACGTGGAGCGAAAACCAGGCAGTAGAATACAGCCGCGTAATGAGTCCTGCACATACTAAGGACACAATCACCCTTGCCAAACGCGTGAACCCCGAGATACCTGAGCCCGACGAGATCAGGTACATTATCGAGACCCCATTGTCAAGGCCCAGACTGCACACTCCTGTCCAGAAGTATGTCGCGTTCTGCTTGTGGCGATACCTTGGTGCCCATGCTACTTATGTGCAGGTCAGAGGCGAGTCTTTATGGTACTTATACGTCCATTTATGCTGATGACAAGCAACGTTTTGATATTATCATCCTTACTTGACCCGAAACGCAAACAGAAACCCTTCGAGTCGGAAGCACTCCGCGATCGAAGTGCGTGGACATTTGCATGGTGTGGCGCAGAGAGTTGCTGTTGTGTTTTAGTGCCCTTTGACCCTGGGCCCGCGTGGACACGGTCGTGCCCCAGTTTTCGTTATATCTTAGGAACAGGGAAGGGCAATAATAATGACAGTTTGAGCTATATCACGATCCCAGTAATATTTCGGAGTAGCTACGTATTTGTATGATGTATTGCAAAACGCATTCTATGAATTTATTGGTATTATAACCTAAAATAGCAAATGGGGTAGCTGGTAACTATTACACAACCTAGCATCTGATTACAGCACTCGCTACAACTCTCATAAAAAAGTTTCCTTGATTAGGTCGCTTCGAAGTATTCCGAATAATTATTTGCGCTACAAAGCACCACTTGGAAGTTCAGCGTCGTTTTCGTGCAGTTGTTAGGCTGCGTTGTTCATCGTCATCAGTAACATAGCACAAAAAAATTAAACTATTACATGTATTATAATACTCTAAAAGGGGTGTAAGCTTCGCAACCGTCGTACGCGTACGCGTAACTCGTGCGTATAAAAAGAAATACGAATCTTCGTTGTCGTCGTAGGGCACTTATGCCCAGGGCCCGCTCTGGCCGAGGGACGCAGAGTCGAAACAACACGTCTTCACACTTCGAGCTTCGAGAACAGACTCCTTTATTTCACACTATGTACAGTAAACGAAATCGGAGCATTGGATTACGTGAGTTACAATATGCTGCTTTAGGCACGTACAGATCACCCTGCCGGGGAAGCGTACCCTGGCCCGTGGTATCCCCTTGCAAGTTATGACCAACGTGTCAATGAGGGCAAACACACGCACTTGCCGTGTTTATGTCTGGCGTGTCAGAGTACAGCTCACATTCGGTCATCCTCAATAATGTTTCGCCCTCGAAACACAATAAAACGACTTCATGCATGCGCTGGTCAGGAGTATGACATTGCAACAAAATAAAAATGGAAACAACATGGAAACACATCCTGACAGAGAAACATTGGTAAATGGTATACATAGTATAAAAGTGTAGCTCGTGGTACATAACTTAAGTCGTGCCCGTAACGCTATACGAAGCATCGTAAATACATCGTCATCAGCTTTCTTACACAATGGTTAATAATACTGTTGTGAATAATAGGTAGATGCATATAGCAGTGCAACGCATTGAACAACATGTGACACTGTAACATTCAAACTCAAACTTAACCCACGTGTCGGGTAGCATATGTGACTTCAAAAAAATATAAGGATTAATGATAACTCATAAAGGAAACAACTCTGGTGACCATGAAACTGTGGTACATTTCATTCAGTATCAATACTGTCGTCGCTGTCACCATCGTCTACTTCTTTCGCTTCCCGAGTACTATGACATAGCTTTAGTTGGTCAGCGTGCGCTGTAGTGCGGTAGATACGTTTTGATGCTTGATTCAAGTGTGTTATGCGATACGTGTCACTCGGTAAGACCTCGTCGATCACCATGGGACCTCGGTATTTCGTCTGAATTTTCGTAGGTTGCCCAGTATGAATTAGGAGTCGGCGAACAACAACGATATCTCCCACGGCGTACTGTGGGGGCCCAGTTCTTCGCAAATTATAACGTCGTGCTTGTTGTTGTTGCTGCGCTTCGATTGATTCCCGACCTTGTTGCCGTACTTTCTCAACGCTTTCTCCCGGTTCTTCGTCGACATCGAGTGGTCGCATGCAACTGTCGCTGTGTCTCGCATGAAAGCCATATAACATCTCGAATGGTGTCTTTCCCGTTGTCTTGCTGTGACTGTTATTTAAGTTTCTTTGAATTTGTTCGAGATTTTTGTCCCAGCCTTTATGATCAGGACGCTAAATTGACATAGCAATGCGGGGAATTAGTGTCCGGTTTACCCTCTCAACTTGACCGTTTCCTTGCGGTGGTTGCGTAGATATCTTTGTATGAGGGATCCCTTTCTCCATGCAGTATGCCTCGAACTGTGCCGATGTAAAGGCAGTGCCCCTATCAGTAACGATGCACTTAGGCACGTCGTACTCGTTAATGTACTTATCCAAACACTTAAAGGGACTATGAAATTTCCCGAACCCCCATACTTTTTTTCGATGGAAACTGTTCTTCCCGCAGAGAAACTAATATGCCACAAATTTTTCCGGACGAAATCGCTCCACTCTGCGAGGAGCGCGCGCTGGAAATGTCTCTTCCGCGTTCCTCCTCTCCCACGCATATTTCCCTGCCGATGGTGTAACTGTACGGACCGCACTTTGGTTCCCCGTTACGTCACCTGTGTTGCACAATGGCAAGTAATGCCGCGAGCTCGCGCTGTGGCTGCCGCCACTGCCGAAATCTGCCGGTCACGCGAAAGCTGCTGTCATGGAGATTTCCACTCCCGATGAACGTATACGCGGGATCCTACGGCGCATGCTCCTGGCGGGATTCCTCGGCTCGGCAACACGTCACGATGACGTGTTGCTGAGCCGGCCAGGTGGGTCAAGCTGCCGTAAAATCAGCGTCAAACAGCGGAGGCTGCCATCTTGTGGAACGCAGTTGCCAGACCCGGAAACCCGAAGTTCGCCAGTTACGGCGGCAAAAAAGGCTGCTGTTGTCTCTTTGTCATATTGGCTTAAACAAACGAATTTCTTGAAAAATGATGCAGTAAACATGTAAAAGTTAGTAATAACTAACCCATGTTGCCTTCGACATTCTTAGCGATTGTTGTAACGCTCGCATTGTAACGCATGCACAAGCTAGAATGATAGTTTCGGTTTCGTGATTGCGGGTTTTCGCGTGCTACATATCTATCATATGCAGGCACATCTGGAGCTACATGTTGAGCCAAAGTGTGTCTGAATTTTCTTTTATATGTTTGTAAAGGAGGGGGAGGATGGAACGTTCAACACACCACATTACAATACTGCTAAGGTTGATAAATGCAGACGTCCAAAAATCACGAAATGTGACCCCACCTCGATGGCATAATCCTGATGTGAAGCCTCCATGGACCAGAGGAGAAGGCATAGCAAAAAAAGAAAAACAAGACATCAGACAAAATGTTACATATCAATGACCTGATGCATTCCTTCCTCTATCGTGATTACTCAAGCAGCTCAGTTCTAAGATACAGCAGTGACGAGCTCTCACCCTCTTCCTGCACCAAAACAAGTGACCTACACTAAGCGAATATTGACATGATGGTTGACTACAGTGGGAACAGCATACTTCTGCTTATGGAAAGCAGTCTCAATATAGCTTATCCCTCCTTATTGGAGAAAATCTTCTTTACTGTGATGAGCATACATACAGGCAAAGCGCATATGTTGCTTTGCAACCACTTGTCATCTGTGCATTTTAGATTGTCGTACAGAGACAACGCTTTGGAAGTGCACAAGTGAGATATTTTACTGAAGGCACAGTGCGCGTGATGTCAAAGTTCCTCGGAACGACGTGTCAGTCAGACACAGGTAACGATCATGGTACATGACAGAGCTCATGCCAGATATGTTGTACATGTCCATACATAAACAAATTTTACTTCAAGGCAATACGTAGTTACGTCCAGCACAGTAATGCCACTATGTGTGCACACATTTTGTGTACGCGATGACGGTGTTCCACATTTCACTTCTATCAAGTAGGAATTGTTTGTGTGGAAAAAGCAACATATGGGTGGGTGAATATGAATTTCGCAGATATTAGTAACGTGTAATACAAACCATTTACTTATCTTTTACAGCTGCACAGATTTCTTAATTGTATGAATACCTCAACTCATGTGAAAGCGAAGCAAACAAATTTTGTTAAGAAATCTGTAATCAGTGATCTACAACAAAGTAAACTTCATTTGTGCACATGCTTTGTGAACGTAATCACTGTTTCACATCTTACGTCTAATATAGTTGAAAACGATAAAAACCCCTGTGCAGGAAAAGACGAGAACGGAACACAGAAAAGATGAGGACACCACACTGAACTGCCAACCAAAGAACTTTTATTTTGTGAAACATGCCTTAAATACATGAGACCTCCTCTCCCCCTCTATTCCCTCTCATGTTGGACTTCCTGTTTACCTCACCAAGATAAATACAGGGGTTACTGACGCAGTTACTACCTGCTTTTTTTATCTCATGCGCCTCTCGAAAGAGAAGGCTACTTCGTTTTTTACACCTGAACAAAATTTTTGTTTTTTTGGAATTCTGCCTGACATCCCACACATAATGTAAAAACCCCGAGACTAGGGAACACGAAGGGACAGACAAAAACGATGTCTTTTCACACAAGTCACACACGTCAAACACGAAGTCGAGTCAAACGAACACAAGTCAAACACGAAGTCACGTTTGTGTCTGTCCCTTCGTGTTCTCTAGTCTCGGGGTTTTTACATTACGCATCATCTTCACCAGCTCGCTTGCTTCCTAACCATTTTTTCATTGTCACCTCCACATGTCAATAAGTGGTCCCCCAATGCACCGTATCTATTAGAGGTATTAGTTGAATGTTCTTTTAAACGAGTGTTCATGCACCTTTCAATTAAAAACGATTGAAAAAACCCCAGTGCTTTATCAACCAGCCAAAACACTCGCACTGTTTATGCACCTTGATGATTCCCCGATATATACCTTATCACACTTTCGTATAGAGTAAACTATATGAATATGGCATTCTGCAACTTTCTTCCCGGGATCACCAACCAGGCCAAGTTTTAACCGTGTTTCATATCATATCTAGTCAATCATGCTTTCTGTTAATTCATGTGAATCACCAATCAATCTTTTTTCATGTTACGACAATATACTTGCATATGTGGAGAACTGAAAGGTATATGCTACGTGTGAACATGAATGTCATCAGATTGGACGGTGGGAATGGTCTTTTACGATACAGCTAAACACACACCGTCCTTAAGCCCCTTTCTTTGAGTGTGGAAGGGGATGACGTGAATGATACGGTTGCAAAAAGAGGTGCATGAAAGCTGTTCCACTTCCAAACCAGACTTTTAAGAGAAAAGTTACATGGTGGTTAAAATGGATTCATGGAGTACCTGCGTGGGATTCGAAGTGGTTATGCAACTTGCCATATCAAATATAACCGATTACCAAATATATATTTGCGAATAAATCCAGTCTACCATTATCATACACTGTGTGTTATCATTCCACAACTCAGCCGCAAAAATATTTGTTGTTACGAATAGCGTTTGAAACAATTTCCATTGGCAAACCTTCGCAACATAGCTTTGAGGGTCGTTGCAGAAGAAAACTGTTTCACAAAGCACTTGTGACAGAAAACATTCTTCACTTGCGAAAGCGAAAACGAAGCTGCCTACTTCAAGTATTGCCGTTCCTTGGCAATCACAAAACATAATCTGCGCACTAACGAAGAAGTGTTTCAGCCAACATACGCAGGACGACGGGCATGAATGTACAAATGTAGTCACTTCTTCGCACAATGTCGTCGTTGAGAGATGCGTCGTCGAGGTACACTGGGCACCTTCTTCTATATCATCCAAAGCAGCCTCAGCTGGCTGGCGAGCATCACAATATTTAACGAACATCACAGTCCACAGACACAACTGCACAGAACGCACAGGATCGTACGTCCGCAGTGATCGGGAATACCGTGAACACATCCACACACCCATTGAGAAGCGACGGCAGCCATAACTCACGCTGGATTGGATACGGATTGAAGTGGCTATCTTGAGAAATAGCATGCTCGGTGCACATTGTTTGCAGATAATTTCAACTTCAGTACAGATCTAGGTGGCAGATTTTGCAATGTTAGCAACAACTGTCCCACAAGATGGCGATCTCCGTTGTTTTACGCGGGGAATGGGCCGAAATACATGGCAAGATGGCGACCTTGACCCACCTGAAGCCGGCCGTGGTCGCGTCAAGTTGCCCGTTGTGTCTCCGCTCGGCAGCTCGCCACGGCGCGGCGCTAGCTGTCCTCCCTTCGCCGCTCCGTTTAAATTCGCTCCCGAGAAATCCGCTCGCGCGACGAAAGTAAAATTTCGGTTCTAGACTCAGAAAAATGTCTTCTTTCGAACGAAACGAAGAAAAAAATCGTTTCATAATCCCTTTAAGTACCGGACTCGCAGAACTATTGCGGACTGCAAAAAGTCGCACATATTTTGAGAAGCTATCCACTAATACGATGATCTCTTGGTTGCGGCTTGAGCTCGGTGGGAATGGCCCCAAATGATCAAGGTGGATCACCTCGAATGGTCTCTCAGCTGCAGGGATAGGGTGGGGCATTCCTGGTTTCTTTCCTGCTGGAGCCTTGTGAAAGAGGCACTTTGTGCATTGTGAGATGTACCTCTTAACATATTTCCTCATTCCGGGGAACCAATACCGTCGTTGCATCTTGTTCACGGTTTCGTCCACGTGACTGTGTCCCATATCAGGTCGTGATGCTTTACTGCCATTGTCTTGCGGTTGCTTTTGGGAATAACAAACAACCATTTCTTGCCTGCTGAAGTTTCCTCAGTCCTGTACAGCAAACCGTGTTTCAGCGCAAACCCTTTCACTTCACCTTTTTCTCGTTTACTTCGGTCTTCTGGCTTCTTCTTCAAAATTTCAATTAGGTGGCGTAATTCGTCGTCACCCATTTGGATGGCAAGAACCCGTTCTTCCTCACTGGAGGTGTACCACACGTCAAACCTCTCTTCTATGCTTTTCTCTTCGAGTGGTGAAACTGGTGGGCGACTTAGAGCGTCCACGTGGCTCATCTTTGAACCCTTTCTGTGGTAGATCGAGAAGTCATATTCCTGTATACACTCCATCCATCTCGCAATCTGCGCAACCTTTGTCTTGGCTGCGTTCATATATAAAATGGTTCGATAGTCGGTAAAGATAGTAAAATGAATGCCCACCAGAAAAGTGCGCAACTTCTCCACTGCCCAAACGACTGCCATCAATTCCAACCTGGTGGAATGATAGTTTCTTTCGGGTTCACTTGTCCTGCGACTGACGCAGTAAACTAAATGCATACGCCCGTCGCTCCCTCGTTGCAGCAGTATAGCTGCCAGTCCATCTCTACAAGCATCGGTGTGTAGCTCAGTTTCCGCGTTGCGGTCATATAGAGCAAGTATTGGTGCACTCGTCAGTTCTTCCTTGAGCGTTTCAAATGCCTTTTCTTGTCTTTCTCCCCAAATGAAGACGCATTTTTCTTTGTGAGCTCTGTGAGGGGTGCCGCTTTGAGAGCGTGTTGAGGAATGAGTCTTCGAAAGTAGCTGATTAGTCCAAGGAACCGTCGTACTTCGTGGACATTTTTCGACCGTGGATACTGGCGTATATCTTCTAGTTTTATTTCTCCTGGTTGTATGCCATTCTTCGTTATTCGAAATCCTAAGAAGCTGACCTCCTCCATTAAAAAGTCACATTTCTGCAGCTTTAGCGTCAAGTTTGCTTTTTTCAGAGCTTCCAGAACTCTTCTAAGTGCTGACCTTCCCTCTTCACATGTTTTGCTCGGGACGAGTATGTCGTCGAGGTAACACACAGCGGTTTGAAATCTTAGAGGTCCTAGTGTCTTGTTAATTAGCCTCTGGAATACGCTGGGTGCATTACACAGACCGAAGCTCATATAGAGGTACTCATAGTGCCCATCTGGCGTAATGAATGCCGTTTTAGGGACGGACTCCTCCTCTATGGGCGCTTGCATGTAGCCGCTTGCCAAATCGAGTGTCATTAAATACTCGCTGCCACTTAGTCGGTCCAACCGGTCATCGATTATTGGTAATGGAAACCTATCCTTCTTCGTCTGTTGGTTCAGCCGCCTGTAGTCCACCACTTTCCTGAATTAGCCGTTTTTCTTTTTCACCAGAAGGCAGGGACTGGCGTAGGGAGAGGTGGAATCTCTAACAATCCCCGCTGCTTTTAACTCGTCCACTATGCGGCGCAACTGTTCTCTTTCGTCGTGGCTGGCACGATATGGTCGGCTGTAAGGTGGTTTCGAACCCTCGACCTCTTCAATGGTCAAAGACGTGACGTCAGTCTTTCCTGCTCGTCCCAAAGAAAAGTCTTTCTTAATAATCAGAGGTTCATGAGAGTCGTTGATTACGGGAACCATGGTGTGTCCTTTTCGTACTTCGAGCAAGCAACTCAGTCCGTCGCCGTAGTGCGGGAACATAATTAAGTTGGTTTCGTCAGTGTCGCCAGACTGAACGTTAACGAACTGTACAGTCTTGGGAGGTACCGTTACCGTTTCAGTACTCCTAAGCGTGCATTTAGACTCGCCGTCATCTAGGGTGAAGTTCTTAAACGGCCCTTCTTTTGAGCTATCAATGAGCCGCATCTGATCTTTGGCATTTATCATAACAACGTTATCCAGGTCCAGGAATGTACGCCCAACCAATACATCGTGACAAATTACGTCATCGGAGACCACGTAAATCTCGACATCGGCACTTATGCCATCGATTTCGAGTGTCGCTCGTGTCTTGTCTTCTCTTCTTCTGGCCCAATCCGTATAGTGCATCGTCCTCAGTCGCGGGATGAACCACACAGCCCGATCTTACTGCTGTTGACGCCGTCATTATGGTCACAGTGCTGCCTTGATCTATGAAAGATGTAGCGTCTACGCTTCCGTTAATGCGAACATTCTTCGTATGTTTGCCAATATATTCTACACACAATGTGTCCTGACGCCTCGGGTGCGCATCTTGAGGCTTAGATTTGCAGTTTCGCTTGCCATGACCCAATTGCATGCATTTTGTGCAGAATTTTGTTCTTTGTCCTTGGGACAGTCTGCTGCTAGATGATTCGCGTATTGATTACGGTTATAACATTTGACACGTCCGTGTTTGTCTCTTGCGGGAGCCCACATTCCTCCCTTTTGATGAACAGGCTTCTGCTGGCTCGTGGTAGCTTTTGCTGTCTTAGAGTCTGATGTTGATGCTTCCTTCGATCCCCCAAAATGATCTCGGCGTTCTCTCTCAAGCCCGTCACTGCGTCGTAAATCACGCAACAAATCCTCGAGGCACGCATGGTTCTTTGGCATTAACATCTGATAAGTTGTCCTATCAATCACGCCTAACAAGATCTGTTCTTTGCTCTGAATATCTGTCAATCCACAACGTTTACACAAATGCATTTTATCCATGAAATATGCCAGAATAGACTCGTCCTTACCCTGAACGCGACGTCTCATCTCATCGAACTCGTTCACTGGGTCGCTCGTCGGCGCGAACATTTTTCTAAAGTTCAACTCAAAAAGTTCCCATGTTGGACAGTCCTTCGCCTTGGTGCGGTACCACTGCGAGGCAGGTTCCACAAGCTTGGCTTGGACCAGCATCAGCTTGGCGGCGTCGTTCCACTTGCAGTGAAGCGAGAGCTCGTTGAAGGTATCCAGCCACTCTTCCGCATGGCGCTCGTCTCCTTCCCCATTGAAAACTTGTACCTCTTTCGAAAGGTCCGGTAGTAAAGTGCGTGGAATGGGACTTTCGTTCGCCTTGGCTTTGGTGTCCATTAGTTCCCTCATCATGCGGTTACGCTCCGCCTCTTGCTCCTTTATAAATTCCAGAAGTTGGTGGACCTACTGCCCGGCCGTCGCATCTGAAGTTTCTGAGTCGTTGTCATCGTCCGCCTTCGGATTCGCATCATCGGTGGTGCTTGTAGTGGTGCTTGCGGTGCCTACAACGTCACTTCGTAACTTAGGTGGCATCTTCGGTGAACCGTCTTCGTTGTCCCACTTGTGGGGACAGGGATGAGCTTGTAGAATCATACTTCTCAATAAAGTGTAAGCTTCGCAACCGTCGTACGCGTAACTCGTGCGTTTAAAAAGAAATACGAAGCTTCGTTGTCGTCGTAGGGCACTTATGCCCAGGGCCTGCTCTGGCCGAGGGACGCAGAGTCGAGACAACACGTCTTCACACTTCGAGAACAGACTCCTTTATTTCACATTATGTACAGTAAACGAAATCGGAGCATTGGATTACGTGAGTTACAATATGCTGCTGTCGCGTGTTGAGTGAGGCCAGGAGACAAAAGGCGTCAAGTCGGACCAAACTATTTTATTGACCGTCCTAGCCGGTCGCTCGAGTAGAAGAAGAAGTAACTAGCTCGCGTCTCGTGAGCGCGAGATGGCAGGGCACAAACAGGGTCATGTGGCCAAAGGCGATGTTGGTGCAGCTAGTGCTGCTACATCATCCTCCCTCCCCTGGAGAAAGATGATGCTGAAACTGCAGGCTGGATAGTGCGGTGCAGATCCCACGATACGTGCTTGCTTGAAGCTGGGCGCAGTGGGAAAGATCGAGATATGGCTGAGGGGGCGGTACGATCGTCATGCTGTGTGTCAGACTTGTTCGAATCTGAAGAAACTTCCAGCTGGGTGAAATGCGCCAGAGATGAGGGGTCTAGGTGAGCGGGCTGCAGCCTATCGATGGAAATGTTGTCCTCGCGGCCATTAAGCTGTACACGGTAGAACTTGGCGTATCGGTGCAGAACTTGAAAGGGGCCGTCGAAATGAGGCTGAAGAGGCTTACGAACGGCATCCCGGCGAATAAAAACATGTGTACAGCTTTCAAGCTCTGGGCTGATGAAGGGATGGCTACGAAGGCTTCGTCGGGTTGGGGAAGGGCAGAGCTGGGACATTGTCAAACGGAGTTGGTGAAGGAATGACGATGGCTCGGCTGCTTCGGGGCGCACAGGATGGAAGAATTCTGACGGCAAACGTAGTGACGTCCCGTAGACGAGTTCTGCGCTGGAGGCGCCGATGTCTTGCTTGAGGGCTGTCCGAATACCGAGCAGCACTGTAGGAAGAGCGGCGAACCACTGGGTACGCTCACGCGCGCAGGAGAGGGAGGCCTTAAGGTGACGGTGAAAACGCTCAACGAGCCCGTTTGCTTGGGGGTGGTATGAGGTGGTTCTTATACGATGTGTGCCGAGGGTCTCCAAGAGCTGGGTGAACAGCCTGGCTTCAAACTGGCGGCCGCGATCTGTGGTAAGGGTAGCAGGCACACCAAAACGGGCTATCCAGCCGTGCAAAAAGGCTTCGGCAACGGTCTCGGCGGTGGAATCGGCGATGGGAATTGCTTCTGGCCACCTCGTAAATCTGTCAACGCATGTTAACAGGTATGAATGACCATGCGACGGGGGAAGCGGGCCCACGAGATCGATGTGCACGTGCTAAAATCGGGCGTCAGGGAGCGGGAATGCTGCTAAAGGTGCCTTGTTGTGCCGGTTGACTTTCACACGTTGGCAGACGAGGCAAGCGCGGGTCCATGCCCGAACGTCGGCGTTCATCGATGGCCATATAAAGCGGGTGGTGAGCAGCTTCTGCGTGGCGCGGATACCAGGGTGGGCTAGGGCATGCACGCTATCAAAGACAAGGCGACGGAAAACCTGCGGAATGAACGGCCTGGGTCTGCCCGTGGAGATGTCGCAAGTTAACTTGAGGAGCGATCCGGGCAGAGGCACCTCTTCGAAAGAAAGAGTGGTGGCAGAATCTCGCAGTTTCCGCAGCTCTTCGTCTGACTGCTGCGCCTCGGCGATCTTGGAATAGTCCATCGTCAACTTCGGAAAGGTGACAGCATCGACGTGCATCCTGGACAGAGCATCCGCTACAGGGTTGTCGGTTCCGTTCACGTGGCGGATGTCGACGGTGAACTCACTTATGAAGGCCAGCTGTCGGGCTTCACGGGGAGTGTAACTGTCGGCAGCCTTGGACAGGAACGCGTAAGTCAAAGGCTTGTGATCTGACAGGATGTAGAACGTTCTTCCTTCGACGAAATACCTGAAGTGGCGGATGGCTAAATAGGCAGCGAGCAGCTCACGGCCAAACGCGCTGTAGCGGGACTGCGCTGGAGAGAGCTTCTGCGAGAAGAAAGACAAAGGTCTCCACTGCCCGTCGATGTACTGCTGTAAGACACCGCCAACAGCATGGTCAGAGGCGTCAACCATGATGTTAGTTGGCGCGCCGTGTTTCGGGTAGACGAGGACAGTAGCGTCTGCAAGGGCTTGTCTGGCAGCGAGGAAAGCGGTGTTCGCTTCTTCCGTCCACGAAAACGGCGTTGAAGATGGCGTGCCGCGCAGCATGTCTGTCAGAGGTCGCAAAATGCGCGCACAGCAGGGAATAAATCGTCGATAAAAGTTCACCATTCCCAAAAACTCTCGCAGCTTACGCAGTGACGTTGGCGTTGGGAAGTTGCGTATGGCAAGAACTTTGTGGTCGAGAGGGCGGATGCCGTCGCTGCTGATTAGGTGCCCGAGGAACTCCAGCGATGGCTTGCCGAACTCGCATTTTTCGGCGTTCACAACAATGCCGAACTCTTGGAGACGCTGGAAAAGCGCGCGAAGGTGGTCTTCGTGCTCCTCGGGGGACCCGCTGGCAACGAGGATGTCATCTATGTAGGCAAACGCAAAGGGAAGGCCGCGCAGCACTTGATCCATAAAACGTTGGAAGGTCTGGGCGGCGTTTCGCAGACCAAAGGGCATCCTGAGATATTCGAACATGCCGAATGGTGTAACGATGGCAGTCTTGGAAACGTCGGAGGGTTCTACTGGAATGTGATGGTAAGCTTTTACCAAATCGACCTTGGAGAACATGGTCATGCCGTGGAGATTGGAGGCGAAATCGTGAACATGCGGGATGGGATAGCGATCTGGCACAGTAACCTTGTTAAGGGCTCTGTAGTCGCCGCACGGCCTCCAATCTCCGGTCTTCTTCGGTACCATGTGCAAGGCCGATGACCAACTGCTGGAAGAAGGCCGGACGATTCCAAGCTGGAGCATGTGTTGGAATTCCTTTTTCGCAATGGCGAGGCGCTCGGGGGCCAGGCGACGAGGACGGGCATGCACGGGAGGACCTGTAGTGACAACGTGGTGAGTCACTGTGTGCATCACGGGCCGCTCGGTGTTACATGGCTTCAAGAGGGATGGGAACTCCTGCAGGATGGCGGAGTATGGACAGTTTCCAGCCTTGAAGCGGGCGATGCGGCTGCACACTGAATGGCGACAGGGAATGCCGTTGACGCGAAACCGGGTTTCTGCATCCCAGAGCAAGCGTTTTTTCATGTTCACCATGAGACCGAAATGGCTCAGAAAGTCTGCTCCCAGAATAGGGTACTGCAAGTCAGCCACAAGGAAAATCCATGCGAAGGAGCGGCGGAGGCCCAAGTCGAGAGTGAGGGAATGCTCTCCGTAGGTCGCAATCGGCGTGGAATTAACAGCTTGCAGGGTGCGGGACGTTGGCTTGCGTGGTGAACGAAAAAGAGAGGACGGAAGCACACTGACGTCAGCGCCGGTGTCAACAAGAAACTTTAGTCCGGAATTGTTGTCAAGAACAAAGAAGAGGCGGGATGGACGAGTGCCAGAGTCACCAGCCGCCATATCTAGTGACTGGCTCGGGAGTTTCCCTGGAAGGTGCATGGTGGTGTACAGTTGCGAGCCTTGGTGCGGAAACGGCGATGATACCAGCAAATTCCAGCTGGAGATGGGGAACGTCGATGCGCGAAGCGGGATCGGCGTGAAGACGGAGAAGGACTGCAGTGGCGGAGGGCTGCAACCTCCAGCTGCAGGTTGGAGATCTGTTCCACGAGCTGAGAAAGGTCCACTGCTTGCGGCGAGCTGGAACCAGTAGCCGTAGGCGGAGAAGGGGGGTGCGAGGCCACAGCTGCGATCTGCGGTGGTGCCATTTCCATGATCTTGTCGGCAAGGTTGGCCAGGTCGTTCAGGCTCATGGTGCCAGCAGCGGCTAAAACCATGCAGACATTGGCCGGCAACCGCTGGAGGAAGAGTTGGCGGAGCAGGGAATCGTCGATTACGGCGCTGTCGGGACGGTCGCCGAGCAGTTGGCGCATACGCCGTAAGAGCTGAGAAGGCGCGCGATCTCCGAGTTCTTCTTGGGTCAGCAGGCGCTGGAATCGCTTTTGCTCCGACATAGACGTCCGGCGAATTAATTCAGTCTTGAGCACGTCATATGGTGATTGTGTCGGTGGGGAGGCAACCAAGTCGCGCACCTCGGAAGCATCAGTAGGGGAAAGTGCGGCAACGACGTGGTAGAACTTCGTCAGTTGGTCACTGATGAGACGAAGGGCGAATTGGGCCTCAGCTTGCCCGAACCATACGACGGGATCGGCGGCCCAAAACGTCGGCAGCTTGATAGCGACGGCGGAAACTTGAGGTGGGGGCAACAGGGGCGCCGCAATAGCGGGCACCGCAACGTTCTGTTGCTGTGGTCCTGGGACTTGCTGGACTGGCGGAAAGTGGCCTGCTGGTCCTGGGAGAGGGCCAGTAGCAGAAGGGGGTCCAGTGGCCATCACGTCCGGGTCACCAGTTGTCGCGTGTTGAGTGAGGCCAGGAGACAAAAGGCGTCAAGTCGGACCAAACTATTTTATTGACCGTCCTAGCCGGTCGCTCGAGTAGAAGAAGAAGTAACTAGCTCGCGTCTCGTGAGCGCGAGATGGCAGGGCACAAACAGGGTCATGTGGCCAAAGGCGATGTTGGTGCAGCTAGTGCTGCTACACTGCTTTAGGCACGTACAGACCACCCTGCCGGGGAAGCGTACCCTGGCCCGTGGTATCCCCTTGCAAGTTATGACCAACGTGTCAATGAGGCCAAACACACGCACTTACAGTGTTTATGTCTGACGTGTCAGAGTATAGCTCACAGGGGCAATAGTTAGCTACTCAGGGTTCCGAAGTCCGACTTACGCGTTGTCACCGGTGCACTCCATCGGTAATTTTCCTGTGTCACTCAAACGTTTGGGCACAACCAAGGCCCCTACGATGAGCTTACATCAAATCCCCCAAAGAGAGGGACCTCGGGGCCAAAGGTTACTGCAGGCTTTCACGCGCTCCTTCGAGGCCAGCGTCCCCAAGTATGAGTCACCCATTTACAAGACATTTGCAGTAACAAGCAGTAGGTCCAGTCACGCTTATAGGCACTTGCACCATGGAGACTCCCACAATTTTGGATGGTTCACTTTGTATTCTGAAGACTGACAAGATGAAGACTTCGTCACACTGAGCGCAAATTGCAGACCATACCCCAAATTGGTCAGCACTATGTCGTCAGATCGCGGGGGCTTTTTCATTTGTCAACCTTCTTCTAACACCGAATAAACATACACTAGGGCACATTCTCTTTGACAGCATTTTAAAATGTGATCGCCTCGAACGAAATATGACTGGAGGATGACCGTGTCAGTACCTAAATTGCACAGATTGTGTGCATTCCTACCTTGTGGTTCTCTCTCCTGTGTCTTCGTCTGTTTGTTTGTTTTTGTATTACTATGCTTCTTCATCAAGTGTCCCAATACTGCACTCTTTATAAGCTTGATTTATGTTTTTTTCCCTTTCTTGGTAACCCTCAGGTTTAGTATGAACGTATACTGTATGTCAAACATTACTCGCGTAACATAGAGAAGTATCATAATTGTATTATATTACAATACACGAGTAATACTGCCCACTGCCGGTTACGAGTAATACTGCCCACTGCCGGTTATACAACACGCACGTCAGTTCAGAAAGTATCACTTCCTTCTCATAATTTCTGTGCGTTACAACATGGGGCTTATGGCAGTTACTGCTGAAACTTATTTTCCAATAACCCCAACTGGTGACCATTTAGGCCACCATTACGTAGTATTGTAAACTTGGTTCAACAGTAAATGTAAAAAGTGACGTGAAATAAATTAGATATTCACGATACTTTGTTGTCAGTACTTAACCACAATATACTGTTACGCGCTTATTGTGTGTGAAAACACAGAATAAGTGTCTCGGTCCAGCTGTAGTTCAGCTTTTGTAGGTATGTTTGTCTTTAACGCGTAACCGTTAATGCTCGCGTCGCTCACAACACGCTCAAAACTGAACACTTCTTATATACTTGCGTGAAAGAAGCATATCGGTAGGTTAACAATAAATCCACCGAAGGAAATACGCAGCAAAAATATCAGGCGACTCGCAATATTTCGCACTTCGAATCGAGGGAGTCAGCCTGCAAAAATTGGATCCGCACCTCAAAAAGAGCTTTCTTTCTTGTCCAAACGCCAACACGTAAATATGCAAGGTTTTTAACCTAACGTAAAAAAAAAAATCATATTAGAAATGCACTGTCCGAACATTACGGGGCTAACACCATTTGTCTCAGAGGATACTTTCCACTACTTCTGAGCAGTTTTTTTTTCTCTTTTCTTTTTTGCAAATTTACTTCCCGAGAAATTGACTTTTCCTTGTTGATCTCTGAAATTTGCAGAGTCAACCACGCGTTTCGTTGGAATATTCTCACTAATGTCTTGTGGTCAGTGATCAGAGAGCAGGATCGTCACCGTAGATAACCTCCAAACTTGGTCAGTCCAAATATTATAGCAACTCTTTCCCTTTCTATCTGGGAGTAGTGCGTTTCTGCGCAAGTCAACGTCCTCCATGGAAATCCCATTGGCTGATTCATATTGCCTGCGCAGTGCGTCAAGAGCTGATACCACCCCGGGCGGCCCAATGCATTTTGTATACTACAAACTTTTCACACTCTTTCGGTAAATACTGAACCGAGTTTCACGAGACTGGTCTTGTTCGATAGCATTCCGAAATGCGCTTTGTCGCTTCAGGAAAAAATATTTGTTTTCGCAATTCATTTTTCGAAGGACGTCACTGAAGTACAAAAAAATACCGATATCGGATACTGACGCTGTGAAACGCTCTTCTAAAAAAAGCTAAGATACTTATGCAGGAATTTTCCGAGAGCGGCGTAGCAGAAATCTTTCTAAACCATTTTAATACCAGGATATGCCGCATCCGAATATCTGTTCTCCCGATATATGATAAAATATGAAGGTATGCAACACGCTGCTTGATTGATGTATTTTGCGCCTCCTTGTGACGCCATATCGCAGTCTATATGTGGGAAAAGAATCCCTCCGCCACACAACACCCTATTCTTGATTCCCTTTCCTGCCAGGTTCCCTTCCCTTGAAACACAGCCCTTTCTGTGAGACTAGTAAAGGGACGACAAAAGCAACAAAAGGGTCTGCTGTTTGAGACAGTGCGTGTATCGTACTCTCTGAGTCTGCTCCCTGTTGTTTCTGACCTGATTGGTATGACAATGCACGCTTTCCAGCAGGCAGGCCTACGGCTGTGTTGTATTAGCCTTGTTTGTTTTCTGTGGGCAGAGGCCGCTAATTTTTCGGTGAAGGGACCCTGGATCCTAAGTTTAAATGGTGCTGCCGTTGTAAGCATACGAGTTTGTAACGGCACTGCATATGCAAATCGGCACTGATTTTGTTATCCGTTGCTCTGGTGCCGAGGTACAGGAAAAATGTAAAAAAAAAAAAAACATTCCCGATAGAAATGGCCCCGAAACAAATGGCCCCGACGGCAAAGGCGACAAACAGTTGCAACAAACTTTCGTTGATCGTCAATATCCACTGAACCTAGTGCAAGATGCTCTCAACAGGGCTCGCAAAGTAGATCGCATTAGCTTGTTCGAAAAAAGCAAAAAAAAAAAACAAAAAAAAACTCGAAAACCAATTCGGTAAACTTAACTGTAACATTCGCTGGAAATATCTCAAAGATTAACAGCATACTTAATCGTAACCATAGTATCCTCCTCCAGTCCGAACCCACTAAGGAAATTTTTCCCGAACCAACACGTGTCGCTTTCAGACGTACACGTAATCTGCAGGATAACTTAGTCCGCTCCAAAGTAAACAGTGCAACAATCCTTCGACTGGTTGTCACCCATGTAATGGCCAACGTTGTCAGATTTGCAAACTAATGCAGACCACGCAAGAAGTCAAAAGTACAAACTCTAATTTTACCACAAAGATCATTGCAGAGCTAGACTGCAATTCCTCAAACGTCATCTATGCAATCCAACAACAGCAACAACAACAAAATATATATTCTGATGATGAAGTGGGGAATTTTTCCACTCTAGGAGTGGAACGCTACCCCATAGCTAGGGGTCTATATGAGTGGTGACAATGATGAATGATGACGATGAGAGATGACAGGAATGATCGGAGTGGCGATGGCGATGCTGAACGTGATCGTAATGGTGGGAAGGTCCGAGAGCGCGTTGCTGGTGTCGTAATGAGTCCTTTAGGCCTGTCGCCTTAAAGAAGCCAACCACATGACGCAATGCCGCCCTGGAGTGGGCCGCGGTGTCCCAAGGGCCGAGGATGGTCGACAAGTTGAAGGGGCGGCAGCCAAGTGTGGTAAGCTGTGACTGCAGTGTACGCCTCTCGTTGATATAGGTCCGGCAGCGGAGGAGTATGTGTTCTACGTTGGCAAATACAGCAAACTCGTTGCACATAGGGCTAGCCTCACAGCCTTGCTGGTAGCGATAGAACGGAGTGAAGGCCACATTCAGACGTAGCCTGTGGATGAGCAACTTCAAAGCACGAGGAAGCCTTGCAGGCAGCCGGTATGACAACGTTAGGTATACACTTCCCAAAGAGGACCTAGTTGGAATGTCGCGTCGCCACTGTAGGGTAGACCAGGAAGCGGACAAATGCCTGAGGAGGGATCTTCTGTCTCCTCTCGAGATTAAAATGGGCATAGAAGGTCGTTGTTGATGTGCAGCGGGAGCGTCGGCCTCGTGGTTCCCAGTTATTCCGCAATGCCCTAGAACCAGAGGCGGAAAGTTTTCATTTTCCCGGGGGGGGGGGGGGGGGGGGGTAAGGGCGCACCGCGAAGTAAGTACTCTGGCGGAGGGGGGATATGTATACATAAAAAGAAAGGAAAGGTAAGCCAGATGGATGTCCCAAAAAAAGTGAAAGGGGGAAGACAAAAGAGGCAAAGAAAAAAGAAAGCAAAAGGAAACAAAAAGAAGGAAAGAAAAGGAAAAGAAAAATGTAGAACACAAAACTAAAACTGAAGAATCACACACTCTGGCGAGATCCATGTATGCAGAACTGGTATAGAAACAAGAAAAAGGAAGAACAGAAAAAAAAGAAAGAAAAAACAGAGAGAACGTAAACAGTGATCATGTGCACAACTGAAGGCATTACGCCTTTGAAAACCGAGTGCAAAATGAACAAAATGCATTGAATCCTCGGTGTTTGACCCGAAATGCGCGCTATATAATAGAGAATTTTAATAGACCGTTACGTAACGCACGCAACGTTAACGCAGAGTACGTAGTTCTCTACCGTGAAACGGATAGCAAGAGAGTTTTAGCAGATGGTCAGGCAACGCTACGAACGGTACGGCAAGAACTCTGTTGCCATCCAACGTCGATAACATGAACTACCGTTCCCAAGTTGCCTATGCATCTGTTTCTCAACGAATTGCCTAATATAACTACGTTTTCATGCTCTGTTTTTGTTTTCTTTGCGTTCGAAAATTAATTTGTGGTTCCAACAACAAACGGAAGGACCCCCTGCCTGTCAGTTCATCGCTATCACTCGCCGTTATGGCGGACGCTGCTGCTCACTCGGACTTGGTTGGTAGCATCCAGATACCAGAAGTTCGTGTTTTCAAATGGTACAATGTACACAGCTCTTTATAAGAAGAAGATGTAGTCCCTCGTACTGAAGCGCAGTCTCGTAGCCTTCACACCGGACACACTCGAGGAGGTGTTGCAGGCAGCCATGCTGTTTTGTGCAACGTAAACAACGTAGAGGACGGAACGCAAAAAGATCAGCCGATCGTTCCAGCGTGAAACGCGGAAGCGAAGTTTCCGTTCCCGCGCACGCGCTCTTGCTCACGTGGAGAACAGCGTTCCTTCCGTTCGCTGCGTAACGGTCTACAAAAACTCTCTAATGAACATGGTCAATGAAATGGAGCAGCGGGAGTTGAACCCGCTCCCAACGGATATGCGTTCCGAAGATCCTACCGTTACATCTCACTGGGAGCTGCTGGTACCTTTTCGACTGCTTCGTTTCATTGATCTGATTGCTTTGGGCGAAGTTCAGGCTTTGTGTTGTGTCATCGACTGCATTTTTGGGGTTGGTGCCTCTTCGCTCTTTTGACCCGGGCGCGCCGAGCCACAAAGTTCGGTGTCAGTCTCTTAGCGGGACTTCTCGGGGGGGGGGGGGGGGGGGGGGGTCGGCGTCCCCCCTAGTTCATGTTCCGGGAGGGCAGGGGCCCCCGGACCCCCCCCCTCCCGAATGAAGTCATGAAATCGAAATTTCGCGATGGTGATGTCACCCGCTACGAAGAAGGACGATTGGCTTACCATGTTTTCGGAGCTGTTATCGTGAACACCTTCCCATGCATTAAAACTCGCTATTGTTTCAAGGTTTGTTGCAGGGTACAGATACCGTGGAAAAACCCAAGTGCACAAGACACTCACACTAGAGATATCCGGAGTTCAACGCTTCGAAAGCAACGTGTGACCATGAACCTATTCGTTCTCGTGGCTCTTACTATTTGCTTGGTTTCAGGTAAACCACGCTGTCTTTTTTTAGGGCTTTGCGTATAATCGGATTTCGAATTCCGAATCGAATGCGTAATTCTGTATTCCAACTTCGATTAGAAGTAGTGTATCTTACGAATCGAATGTATTGCAATAATTCCGGAGCTCCACTCCTAAGCATAAAAGCTTCAGAATAGGGGTATGGAAATTCCATGATAGGCAAGCCTGAGCGATGGGCCAGAACACGTAAACAAACACAAACACGAAGGCTCAAATGGCTTGCCTATCATGGAATTTATCCACCAGCTAGCCTGCGTTTACGCCATTCTGTCAAGGGATATGGAACTAAGTGTGTGCTGCATCGCATGATGATCCCTAAGCATATATTGTGTGATGAATGTATCCGTATATTCGTACATATGCCGTATACATAAATTATTCGATTATATAAATATTCACTTCGTATACGCTTCGTATTTTATGATTATGATTACTATTCCCACATGTCTAGTCTTTTCTCTGTCTCCCCCTCTCTCTCTAGGAAGCTTCTTATTCTCTAATTCTGCGAAACTATATTAAAAATCACGTCAAGGAAGTGGTTGTAATATAAAGCACATTACTCAGTCAATAAAAAGATTATGCACGGTGTAGACGAAAGAGCAATTTTAATCTGTTACTTGCATCCCTCCGTTGGTTGTAACCAAGGTCGTAGTGAAGACTGAGAGGTAGCGGGTTCAAATCTTTCCACCGGCTCTGATGTCCGAGGTTTTGCCTGGGTTGGGTTTTCCGGCAAACGCTTCAGGCGAATGTCATCACAGTTCCCCTTAAACTCAGCCAGGTTGTTTCGCCGCTTCGCAAAACGCGCTCAAAAAATGCTTCGTCTCTTTCTTTTTTTTTTTTTCTAAGTGTGGCCCGACTTCGTTGTGACTGCCTCTACAGGGACGTGCGCTTCTCAAGGCGGCGCGCCGAACACTGTGGCGGCAGCACCACAAGTGGAACAATTTTAACTGTCCGGTCGCTCTCTATGTCGCCTTTTCCTTCCTACCGACTTCTTTGCCACTCAGGTAAATGCAGATAAGGGAAGCAAACGAAATGTGGACGATTGTCCCAAACAAAACATGGCCGCTGCAGGTTTGTCGGCGTTCCTTTGTGGCAGCTACACGACCGCTTTGCGGCCTCTTTCTTCGCTCCGAAACTTTTCTGCACGGTCCCTATATTGCTATAGCTGGTGGTGGTGATGGTGAAAGGGCTTGCCGTTGTCGGCCTCACGTAATTGCTATAGCTGCTATTGCTTATTGCTATTATTTGATTGAAGATTGGATTGAAGTAGAACCTCGTGATTTTTGCCTTGCACGGGCCTTTAGCAGGAGCCATGTAGCAGGCATTGGGACGATCCGCTATTGGTACAAAGAAAATGAGGCGTCAAATAATAGCAATAAGCAATTGCTATAGCTGCTATTGCTTATTGCTATTATTTGACCCCTCATTTTCTTTGTACCAATAGCGGATCGTCCCAATGCCTGCTACATGGCTCCTGCTAAAGGCCCGTGCAAGGCAAAAATCACGAGGTTCTACTTCAATCCAAGATCTCTGGATTGCCTCAAATTTATCTACGGAGGATGTGGGGGAAACGGCAATAAGTTTGCCACATATCAAGCATGCATGAAAACGTGTAAATGTAAGTCAATCTTACTGTGCTATAAAATAATAGCTTTCTTGTTGTTGTTGTTAATTTTGTACTTGACTGGGCACCGTTCGTTTCGAGATTCTGGAGCTCCTTCTAGTAACATCCCCTGACCTTGATCTTGTGTTTGGAAAACCTGATACGCATTCCGCTGACATTCTCGTCAATTTTTCAGCTACAGATACAGGGTGTTTCACCTAAAGTGACAAAAAATTCCAACTGGCGGCGTACTCGCCGGAGTATTTTGGAACTTTCGGTAATTGTCTTCGGGGAACTTTTGCCGCCATTTAGGAAAGCTTTGGACAATTTTTAATTCAGAGAAATTTATTTTTTTAAATTGAACATTGAAAATTGCCAAGTGAACCTCCCTTTTTTTACACAAATATGAAGTCCTCCACGGACAGCCAGAGACCCAACAAAAACTATGCACAGTATCGCAACAGAAATAAACTAAAGCATAGTCTAAATATACTAAATAGAAATAGACTAAAAAATAGTAAAAATTCTGCTTTTGGCCCCGCCCGCTTGATTGTCGCAAAGAAGAGCGCACGGAAGGTGCTGGGAGAGGAGGAAGTGGTCGCACCTCTTGTTTTTCCTTTCGTACCTATGCGTTGACCTTGATGCTGGTGTCAACCGTCTTATCAAAAAGAAAACTAAATAACCGTCTTATCACAAAGAAGGCTAAACTAATGAAGGCGGGGGAACCTCCTCCTCTACACGCACATTTCGCGCGCGCTTCTTTGCGAAAATCAAGCAGGCGGGGCTAAAGCGTAATTATTACTAATTTTTTTCGACTATTCCTGTCGCGATACCGTGCATAGTTTTGGTTGAGTCTGCGCTTATTCGTGGAGGACTTCATAGTTCTGTAAAAAAGTGAAGTTCGCGGCTATATCGTGCCATATCGGCCCACAGTTGCTTCGCGGCCAGATCTAGCGGAATGTCATTCATGGGGTCTGTGTTTATTTTACCTTACTGTATACGAAGACAAGAGAACAATTATTGTCCAGAACGTCGTGCAGAAATATTAACTGAAAAAAAAAAAACTATTGTCTTTAAAAAATATGATGCGTCACTGTGTGGATTGCGCGTCACATAACCTTCGTTGTAATTCATTCAAAGAGCGAAAAAATCTGGAAACAGCAGGAGCTACGAGTGTCACACTGCATCACAAAATTCAAACATCCCTCCCCCTCCCGCCAAGATCTAAATCCTGCACAAATCCATGATTGTATCATTGCGCGTCTTCGAAAGGAGCGGTCCAGATGTTACAAGGCATGCCTCGGTCATTATCAATACCCGTTCGCGTGGCGCAGTGGTTAGCGTGCTGACCGTGTCACGTCGAGGTTGGGACGTAACCGGGTTCGAATCTCTGTGCCGGCTATACTGTTCGGGGTCTTCCCTGGGGTTTCCTGAGACGCTTTCAGACATATGTCGGCACAGTTCCCTTAGAAGATCAGAACATTCCCCAAGGGCGATAGTCGTGACATTTCCCACCGCTTTGAGGCCGACAATGGCGAGCCCTTCCCCACCACCGGTCTGTATCAAGATGCACAAAATAGTGCTCTGCCTTCAGGGATGCAGATGTCGTATCTCTAACAAATTTCCCTTCTGCTCAGCACTTCTGATTGCATCTGGATTCTTCTTTGGCTCCCAATTCGAATACACATGAAAAGTGTTGCTGAAATACTTTGATGGTCGTTTTGATTATATTACCTGTCTACCTTCTCGTTTCTCAAGCCCATTTGAGGAGCATTATCTGCATACATGTCATTTCATTATTGTCATCATTGTCATTCATGCCATTGGATTATTATAAAGTGTTTTCGCTTGCGCGAGACACGTGCAAGGGCCCTGTGTTTTCGGGTAAAGCCGGTTTTTATCCCCCGATTTGCATCATCGTTACTTCCGCTAAAAACCGTAAATGAACTTGGAGCAGTGCCAATTTAGACGTCAAGAAGGGCACTGAAGCATTCTAACCATTGGAGACGCAGCACAGCTGTTCCGCACCTTCTGCCAATCTAAAATGCGAGAAGTGCTCTTTTTTTATTTCCTACCCTGAAGTGTACTTTGACGTGTACGTGATTTCTTAGCGCCGATTTTGAAAAAAACATAAAACCTGAAAACACAGGGCCATAAAGGTCCAGCTGCGGTACGGACAAAACAAGAACACCTACATTGTATATTAAAGGTGACCAATCAGCTTTGAAGTGCCGTGGTCAGTACAAAAAAATTTTATATTCCAGGATATTACGCACAGCACGGAAGCCTGAACTATCACATGAATAAGCAAGGTGTCACATGCTTGAGAAGCAGAAGCCGTACGAGGAGGACCTCGGTCGATGCATCATTCATCTGCACATTGACACCACTGGAGCTATTATCATTAAATATTGCTGCCATTCTAATACATGCTTTCATTTTAATGCGTTAGCATTGGGAGAGTCAAAATAGAAAAAGCTGTGTGTGTGTGTGTGTGTCTGCGTATGAGATGATGAAGCCTCACCGAGAAAAAGTGTAAGTGGACATGTAAAGGGTATACAAGAGGGTAAATGTAAATGGAAGTAGTTGAAGGTAATTAAAAGTAAGAGCAATTAAAAGTAATTAATGAAATTAAGGGCAGTGAAAGCAACAAAAGTTGAGTTTCAAGATTTTGATTTTTCAAGATAACGATCAAGATAACGAATTTAAGATTTTGCAAATAAGAGAAAGATTAAGTGAAATTAAAGATTACCGAAGGTAACCGCGAGTTACAGGAGGTAATTAAGTGTAATTAAATGTAATTAACGTCAATTAAAGAGAAAGTGAGAGTAATTAAATGGTAATTCGAAGTAATTGAGGCTAATTAAAGGGTCAATGGTCAGAAGTCAAGTATCGACTGGAGGTGGACAACCAGAAGTCGGATTTAGACCGGAAGTGGGTATCCGGAGCCAAGTATAGACCGGAAGAGGCGCTTCACGCTAACGCATTTCTCTCGCATTTTCCGCTAAATCACCACTAAATTTTTATTTCTACTACTCAATCTCAAAGCTATGGCGATAGAGAGGAAAGCTTGGAGCAGGCTTCGCTGAGCACTATAGCTACATCGCGGTAACCCGAGAAAGAAGCGATCTATAAAAAAATCCAGACTGATCTTGGTATTGCAAGCATGTGGTCAGCCTGCTGCACGCTGCCTATTTGTTCGTCGCTAGTATGGGGTATATGGTGTACGATCCCGTTATGTAGGGTCTGACTTTTTCGGGCACAGTGCCTATCCAGGACTCGGGGGTGGGTAAGAAGTTGGGTGTTACTCTTAGATCTGGAATTCGTGGTGGAATCGGGTGCAACTGATACATTCGTGTGCTATCTGGCAAGCGACTCGCAGTTAAAGTGCATATATTAGTCTAACATGCGTACCTTGCGATTTATAGTAACATCGCTACTTGTTCTTACATCGACAACAACTTTATTTCACGATAACGAATGGGGAATTTCATCGCCAGGGGCAACACTCTACCCCATTGCTGGTGATGACGTGAGTGATGAAATAATGTTATTCGCATAGTTTACTATTGCAGTGACCCGGCGTCGGGAACTTGGCGCCCCCATGGCCCGGCAGCAGCCGCACAGTCCTACAGTTCACTTTGTCCAACCCTAAAGTGGGAAAAAATTCAGGGCGGCGTCACAGTAACAGCTCACCGTAGAACACGTAGTTTGAGATCGATCAAAACAATGGGCGCAATGCAAATGAAATTGAAAGAACCAATAAAAAAAGCAATGCAAGTTGATTATGCATTCCAGCTGGCCAATCATCGGCCCTCCTGCCTATCTCGCCTTTCAGATTGTCCGGGTTGCCATCGACTTCTACTCGCTCTCCACCTCACGCCCAGTTATTTTTATTCCAAGACGACTAAACCACTGTCTGGTTAAAAAATAAAAGAAAAATAGAAAAAAGAACGTCTCATGCATCGCATTGATTGAAAGGCATATGTGCAAAAGACCACTGTTAGAAAAATCTATACTTTTTGGGGTATAAACGGCTTGTCCCAGGGCGCATACCTTTTGAGGTATAAACGCTATATCTTCGTCAAGGTATGCTATAGTCATACCTCCCTGAAGGTATATTATTTGCACCTCAGGATATAAACATATACCTCCCAGAGGGTATATTTTGAAGACCTTGTGGTATAATTGTTGAAACGGTAATATTCTATATGTTTCAGCGTCATATCCGAGTAGCGGCTTCCCAGGCCACATTTCCACAAACTTTAAAAAAAGGACCAAAGGAACCATAACGAAACAACAAAATACCTGGAGACGCTCGCGCACAAACCCACAAAGCATGGATATTAATTGGGGAGGAAATAAATGCAGTAACAATTAGCACCTAATTGGACACCCAGAAGCAACAACTATTAGGAAAAATATTTCCAGGAGCAGTTAGCATTTGCTGGAGAACAGATACATTTACAATACACCGCGCATGTAAGCATGGTGGAGACCATCCTTCGCCCGGGAAGCAACTTAAGAAGTGAGGGCATGTAGATTTATTTATCTTGGGAACAAATAATAGGTTTCCAGATGTCACTACCCAACTTAATTAGAATGCTACTGTATTACTGAGTATGTTTTTAAATCATCCCTATCAGAAAAAAGTCTGAGGTTACCCTAGAAAATCCTGGGGTTTCTGAGGTTTTTCTGGGGTTACCCCTGAAAACCCTAGGGCTTCTGAGGTTTTTCTGGGGTTTACCCCAGACACTTCTGGGGGCTACCCCAGCCAGTCCTGGGGTTACCCCAGAAATGTCTGGGGCAACCCCAGAAGTGCTTGGGGCAGCCCCCAGAGGCGTTGGGGTTACCCCAGAAAATCCTGGGGTGAGCTCAGTGGGTCCCTGGGGGTTGGTCCAATCGCATGCTGTCATTGATACTGGTGTGAATATTATGGGTAAGTTACCAGAAAAGTGACCTAGTTGTAATTACCACATGCTGGAATATAATTAACACTTGGATTATACTCGAGAAATGGTTAAAGCGCAGCCACCTGTATTAACATGCAATGGTTGGCCTCTCATTCACATAATGAATTTCTAAGCAGGCCATAAAGCAATATTCCTTTGATATCCGAAACAAAGCGGTAACGAAACAAAATCTCATTGTTTGTAATATCATAGCAATTCCTTTATTAGTGAAGCCTCCGATGCTAGCCTCTGAAGCCTGAAGCGTGCAAAGTATGAAAAATTGGGTGAGACGGACTGGTAGTAGCATAAAGGCACAAACACGTTCCAAAGGAATAAAGGAAATATAAAGGTATCGGTCGCCACTGCACAGCATGAACTGCGTGGTGATACTGGTGCACTCTAATGACACTCCGAGTTAATTCACAAAATGAGCAATGCAAAAACAAAAATACAGGAAGCTATGCAGTGAGAAAAGCGACACATGGGAAAGCACACAATGCAACAAGGTCCGCACACCTCAAACTAACATATATTCTCAAGTGAGCACTCAAAATACGAATCATTCTTTAAAGCAACAGTTGCACGCACTAATATTCGTCATGTTCTGACTCAGTATACAGTGAACCTTCGTTATTATGACCATGGCCGTTCCCAAAGATTCTGATCATAATGCGAAGTTTGCATATTAACGGAAGGAATTTGCAGAGGTTTGTACTACATGGTTCCCGAGGAATTCGGTCATAAAACGCGCAAGTCAGATTATCAGGGGTCATACTAACCAGGGTTCACTGCACTTAGTTTCTAGGGTGTTTGGTGGCACGCTCAAAAACTGCGACCTACCCACATCAATAAAAATGGCTGCGCATTCTATGTCACTATCTGCCACAACACAGATATCTTGTCCGTCAGGTTGCAATTCACACCTCCTAATGTGGCTTGCTTCAGCTATCACAGAATCCACAATGGATTCTCTGAAAACGAACAGAATCTTTTATTCCCAAGCAACCTCCGGCCGCAACAAATGATAAACCAAAAAGGCCCTGTCACATGAGCCGTCCCCGCATAAATAGTCACAAAATTGGCTACCGCGCCCTCAGGCGGTGCCGACAACCCCACAAACGTGTCCCTCAGGACACCCGATAAGAAAGATGATAAGGGCGAAGCCCACAGTGGCCTAGCTTAACAGCAGTTTTATGGCTCATACTAATTGCATCCCTGTACACGCAAATCTCAGTTTGGGGCAAAACTAGGGCTAAGCCCTAAAAATTCAGGGTCTATATATACACAGGAGTGTCATGGCCACACCGAACTTGTTTAGACATGTGGCACATTTGTGACCCTCTGCAACTGCATTGTGGGTGACAATATGTTTGCAAACAGGCTGTTTTCGCCTTATGCTGTGTTTGATCATGTTCCGTCCTAGTCAGGAGGGCCTTCCCAGGAGGAGGGGTAGACCCTGCTCTAGCCCTAGATCCTGACACTTCCCTGAAACAGATTTTTGTTCCCTCTATTTGATCATACATACTTTGATTACAATATTTTTGTGTCTTCTTATGTTTTTTTTTTTTCACAGCTCACTGCACAGCGGAAAACAGAGCCACGGTGCTAGATGTGCCACGTGAAGGTCAGTATTCTGCCTGTTTCATGCCAGTAGTACGTGATGCAAATTGTGGACTGCGAGGGCGCATTTGCTAACCAGGTGTTCACTCTAAAAAAAAAAGGTGTCATACTGACTCCTTTGCGGGGGTAAAACACCCTAACTCCCATGTGCAAAATTATAGTCTTTTTGAGGAGTATCTGCAACTCTGGGAACTATGGAGTAAAATTTACCCCTAAAGTACAGAGTAAAAGTTACTCCCAAACAGCTCCCTATTTACTCCAGCATGTCGAGTGTAAAAGCAACTCCATTCATGAGGTTAACATAACTCCTTTGGGGAGTTATGCTTACACTACATAAGGCGTAAAAATTAGGCCCCTATCCTGGGGTGTACATTACTCTAATCAACTTTTTATCTTGAAAAACATACAAGGAAGTGTTGTAAAACAGTATGTTTAAAAAACATACATTTATTGTGCCTCTGATACAGAGCAGAAATTGAACATTACAATGCACATTACACGCTATGTACATGGAACATAATCATATGCCTAGAAACAACAAAAACAAACAGTTAGGATCTAAAGTGATTAACAGCACCTAAAGCGTTCCCTAACCAATGCAACATACTTCAGGTTGAAGTCTTCGTGATGTTTCAATGCGGTCATTTACTGGACAGGCACGTTCCTTCACCTTCCTCAGAGTGACACGTAGGCAGCTAACGGGGCTGCATGAACATACAGACATGTGCCTAGGTAACCCAATCATCTGTTTGCAAGTCTATAGGTGCCATTTGCTGCTGGCATGTCACGCTGAAGAAGATATACTCCGTAGCGTGTTCCGTAAACTTTTGTCCAGCACTGTGATGTGATGTAATAGAAGAAGAAAATAATGGGGATTTAATTCACTGCATTGGACCTACCATTTTGTTCAACTGTTGCCCTTCTCTTCCTTGCAATTTGCATAGTACTTTCTTCCTTTGTGGAGGTGGAGCAGCGCTATTTCATCGTCTTTTCCACTGTGCTGTGCACACCACTGGTCAATCTGAAACTTACTAACAACAGCATTAGAACTCAACACTGACACCACATATGATCAACGGGATACATATGAATGAAATATTAATACAGAACAGCAGTAGTACCTACCCCACTGAAACTTACCAGGGCAGGGGACCTCCTTCACACCACCTTCACAGTTTGTCACTTAAATGTCATGCCAAGCTATGCTGGCCTTTCAGGGGAAATTATCACCTTCGTCATCTGCAGTGCGTGCGATTAAAGCCAGACTATTCTGCAATATAGTTAACATTGGTAAACATGTACGCAGTGTCCTTGCTAAAATCACATTTCAACTATCGTCATTCAGATGGCCTGATAATTGTCAAAATTCCTTTAGCGGAGTTCCTTTAGAACACAACAAAAAGGTACTTCCAAGCTTATGAAAGGAAAGAAACTCTCAACCATATATTTGTGAACAAAGTACAGGCCAACGTCTACCGTATTTTGTTAGCAGTGTCCCCAAACGGGTCCTCCTTTCAAAGCAACGTATACGTGTAAGTACGTTTCACAGGACGGAGACTTACCTTGAGTACATAGTGGTAGGACACGCAGCTATATCACTTGCAGTCGTCGCATTCATTACACCTCAGCATGCTGAAAAACGTTACTGTTGGGAGAAAATAATATTCAGCGGTCCAACAGACCGTTAACAAGTCTCTGCACGACAAGCAGAGAGAGACGCATGCCGCAGAGCTCAAGTGCTTAAACTCAACGCCCTCGATATCAGTGTTGCTAGACTGCGCAATGACAAGGAGGAAAACTGTCGAGGAATTTGCAGATGTGTCGCGCTTAACTCTCGCCAGAGAGTAAAGCGCAGGTTGAAGGGAGTTATTAAAGCATCAAAACATGGAATGCAAAAACAAGGAGTTTCAAGGGTGTTTGGTGAGGGTTCACCCGCAGCACGGGGTGTAAAACTGCTTAATACTCTCTCTCGACTCCCTTTTTTTTAGAGTGTTATTGCACTACAGACAGCACCGCTCCTGGAGACACGCACGGGGGTGAAGTTGAGATGGTAAGCCGTTGTTCACGTACTTTCTTACACAAAAATTATAGGAAATCCATTGATGTATGGACATTAAAAGTCATCCTTCCTTCATTTCAGCAGCTTCTTGGTGGTAAGCTCTGTGGTGTTTGCGATTTTTACCGTGAATGCTTTGCACCAAATTATGATAGCAACCTCGTTAATCCATACCCGCTTATATGGTAGCCGCAGGCATTGTGAAGCAACGGTGATTCCCCAATGTCGCTGACATTGAAGCGCGTACATTTAGTGCAATTCAAACTACGCCTCCTGCCAGTAGTCACTTTCTATTCGAAGAAGGCGAAAAACACTTGGTAACACAAAAAATGTTGACACACTGAACTCTTCGTTCAACCATTTGTTGAGCTTGAATGGCAAATGCACGACTGCTTGCACTGCCCCGACAGTGACCAGTGCAGCACATCTTTCATCTAAATAGTCTGAGAAGGGCCTGCTTGCTATAGCTAGAATAGACCATTGTACTAAAGGCTACCCCAAACAACACAGTTATCTATAGAGAAATACTCTGAAGCACTCATCTGCAGACTGCTGAGCAAAAAAATTGATACTGTAGAAATTGATGTTTGATACTGTATGCTCGCTTCCAACCACCAGCATGTGCCAAAACATTATTAGGCCCTGATGTTTTAGGGTTTAAACCCGCTTGTTCCCCGAATTTGCACTCCAAATTGAGGCTCACGTATCTACGTAACGAGTAACTGCCCGTGAAACTGCATCTAAGCTTGACACCCTAAGGAAGCGACATACTAATCTTTCACAAAATACGCTGATGTTTACTCCCAAAACTCTGTATAAACAGTACAACGAACGTTAGTTCCACCTGCATTCTACCCTGCATTCTCCAAGTTCCGTCTAATGATAACTTTTCCACCCGAATTTGCATGAATTCTTGACATAGAACTATTGGCCCAGTTTTTACCCCTGAATTTGAAAAAGAATAAAACCCAAAAACTTCAGGTCTAAACATTATGTATGAGGGCTACTGATACAGAAAGCCAGAAGCTTACATGGCAGCACAAGTCCTGATAATTCAAATAAAACTTTGTGGTCCCCTCAGGTTTGAATTAACAAGGCTGTACTGCAGTTTGGAAGATGTGGGTGGTGTTTATGCTGTGGGCTTCAAATTTTAGATCTAAGAGTGTACAATCTTGCCTCGTTAATATGGACCCTGTGAATGCAGACGACCCGATATTATGGACAGCATTTCCCGGCATTTGCGGTTTCTGACTCGATATTATGGACGATTCACTTCATGGACAATTTATGGGAAGCACGAAGGTGTACACATTAAGGAGGGATGACTGTATTTGTAGCAGAACAGCCTTTCGTGATTAAAGGAGCTCTGACCAGTGATTGTGGAGTCGTTTTCGCGATTGCAATCGATAGAAGACATAAAAAGGAGCTTCCCCACCAATTTGCATGCTTCCAAGAGTAGTACTTTTCTGAAACTGAACTTCAAAAATCCCGGTTCATTCTCATACAGCATGCCAAGCGTCAAACTGGAGGAGTGGGTTCTGGTCAGGGACCCTTTAATGCTAGCCTGCAGCCAGCCGTCAGAACCTTGAAAGATGAAAGTCACTGAAAAGGTTAGCCAGCTGTAGGACTCGAACCCATATCTTCTGGATTGCCGCTGGCTAACCTGGCTAACCTTTTCAGTGACTTTCATCTTTCATCGTTGATTTCTTAGGCAAATTGAGGCTTTGTACGTATTTGTCCCTTCTATGTTGTTCCAGCCTCAGAACATCAGTTCTTTCATGTCAGAACCTTTTCAGCGTAATTCTCCTCATGAGGTGTTCGACCTTGAGACGCGTCAGATTGGAATGCTGCCGCAGCCTATCGTGATGTCATGTACTGTAGGTCCACACCATGCTGTCACAGTGAGCCATTGCGGTTACTGTCATGACGCAAACGAGTGCCTGAACACTACTCACGCAAGAGAGGCATACATTAAACAAGCAGTGCTAGCTGACATTAATTGATGCAAATGAATTTTGTATTTTGCAGACAGACATAGGAGGAGGAGTCACTGTTCGCAGTGCACAGTGGAAGCGCATATCAGCCCAAGAAAAGGACTCCCTGTTCCTGAAGGAGGCCCTTGTTCTGATTTGGGGAACAGAGACCCTTAGAAACAGAACTGTGACGGGCCGGCCATGCAACAAATTGAAGTCTCAAGGTGTGGGACCAGTCGACCCTGGGCTAACACCGAAGAAACTGGACGCTTTGAAAGGTATATGTTACACAAACTTATCCCACTGATTCCTCAAATACTATTCCTGCTCGTAGAGGCATATCGGAAGCGTCTGACAGCAAGAGGGGAGAAGGAAGAGGAGATCGGAAAAAAAATGAAGAAAGTGCGCGAGACGCTAAACGATAAAATAAAAAGCTTGAAAAAGTGGATAGGTGGTTAAATTTTTAAGACCTTATATATATATCGTAGAACGTGAAGAAAAACAATGTGCAAGTTTCCGGCGATGCAGAATCAAAAATAACAAAGACGGTTAAGAGCATCAGCTGTTTACTATATACATTAAAAACAAGACTTTCGTGCAGTAGGCTGCACTTCTTCAGGTTTGAGGACCTGTTACAAGTGGTGAAGCATATATCAAAAAACCAAGTCACATGGTACAAGAGAAAAGGGTAAGGGTGAAGAGAACTACAAACGCGATACAAATATCAACAAAAATGAAAATGAAAAACAAAACGCAATCAGTAGGAGGTGGCTCGACAAGGTCAGACAGACATACATACAGACGAGTCGGAGTTGTACGTGGAGGAAACCAGTGAACAGCACATGAGTAGGTACAGCAGCCAGTTGGCACAAAAGGCTTTAGAATGCGTACGGGGAATTAGGGCTCAAGGGCGAAGGATTGAGGACACACAGCATCTTGATGGCTAAGAGCTTCCAGACTCTGGGAAAGTAACGCGGAGTTGGTGTCTTACTGATTGTGTATCATCGTGTATGATGTGAAAAATGGCAGACAAGTTATAATACAATAAATAGACTCATAGTGTAAAGGACCGCCGTACACGTTGATGCCGTGCGGCTGTAACGTTGCAAATTTCGAAATGAAAAAGGATTCTCGATTTTTGCGTTTGATGTCATTAGCGTACCCGGATTCTAAAATGGTGATAAGTATATGCGTATGCAGATCATGTCCCGGAAGATTAAAATGTAGCGATACAGGTGACTGGCGTTTATTAACAATATCTGATTTATGGCCATAAAATCTTTCACGGATGGTGTTACGTGTTTCGCCTATGTATTGTTTATTGCACAATTTGCATGTATGAGATAGCAAACATTGAATGAGTTACAGTGAAGGGACTGCCGAATAGAGAAAACGAAACCATTAACAGTGCTACAGGTGGAGGTACATGTTGCAATAAATAAGCAAGTTTGGCAGCGGTTGCTGTTGCAAGGAGCGCAACCGGGACTCTGTTGATTATTGCGAGAGGAAGTGAGTAAGTCGCGTATGTTACGTGATCTCCGAAATGTAATAGTCGGAGCATTAGGGAAAATGTCTTTGAGATATTCATCGGCGTGGAGTATGTTTAAATGGCGTTTGAACACAGATCCTACATTACGGAGTGTGCGGTTGTAAGGTGTAATGAAAGTACATTTATTATGACTTGATGCCTTATTGGATTCACGAGAAAGCAACCTTTCCCTGTCTAGGGAGGTGGCTCTGGCTAGGGCATTGTCGATGAGATCGTCGGGATATCTACGCTCCTTGAAGTCATTGCACATGTCCTTTGCATGCTTCAAAAAATCTTGTGTATTGGAACATATGCGTTTTAAACGTGTGAGTTGTCCAAATGGAATGTTTCGCTTTTGGATATTAGGGTGATGGCTGTTGAAATGAAGGTACTGCCGTTTGTCAGTCGGCTTCTTATAGAGATCTGTGACGAGTTTACCCGACTCGAGAGAAACAGTGACGTCTAGAAAGTTGATTGAAGTACGAGAGTAGTTGCACGTGAATTTGATGGAATTGTGTCGTGAGTTAAAATGATCAAAAAATGAGAGTAGAGAGGTTTCGTCAGCTGTCCAGATGGCAAAAATATCATCAATGTATCGCAGGAATACTAATGGTGTCACTGGAAAAGACTCTAAGGCTCTTTGTTCAAAAAGGCCCATGAAGAGGTTTGCGTAATTGGGTGAAACACGGGAACCCATCGCTGCGCCCTGAACTTGGACATAATGTTTGTCGTTAAAAACAAAGTTGTTGTACTGCAAGACTAACTCAAGAAGACAGATAATGGTTTTAGTTTGAAGAAGATCAGACGGAAAGGAGGAAAGAAAAAGCTCTACACCGTTGACACCTTCATCATGGGGAATATTTGTATATAATGACGTCACATCCATAGTTACCAGTATAGCGTTGTTGAGGTTAGGAGAACTGTTATTAATGGAATTTATTTGGGCAAGGAAGTTGTTAGTGTCCATTACATAAGAGGGAAGTTGTGGAGGAATATGCTTGATGCAGTGATCTAAGACGAGGGATATTTTCTCAGTCGGTGTATTAACACCCGAAATTATAGGCCTGCCAGGGTGGTTAATTTTGTGCATCTTAATAAGGAGATAAAAAGAACCAGGCGTGGTGTTCTTTGGCTTAATAAAGTCTGCTATATTGCGCGGGAGAGAGTTGTCTTTGGTAAGTTCTAAGATCTTCTTGTTGATTATTTGGCAGAATAATGACGTCGGGTCGCCATCAAGAGGTCTGTAAAAAGTCTCATCATCAAGGTGTTTGTTTGCCTCATCTATGTAGGCCGATGCATTCATAACGACTATTCCTCCACCTTTGTCAGCAGGTCTAATAATGATATCTTTACGTCTCTTAAGATTCACTAAGGCCGTCCTTTCTGCTTTAGATAAGTTAAAATTATTAGCGTTGTTATCAACGACAGGTAGGCATTTAATATCGTTATAAACCGCTCTAATGTAATTGTCAATCATGGGGCTTGTTTTCGACGGGTCTGGTGTCCAGCTTGAGGGTTTCTTAAATGGTGTTATCTCTGTATGTTCACTGCCGTGGAAAAACGTCTGCAGGTGCATTCTACGACCTAAGCTCAGAAGGTCATTTAGGATTTCGAAATTGTCAGTGCTGGGAGGAGTGGGCACAAAGGTGAGACCTTTGGATAACACATTTACTTCTGCTTTGTTTAATGGTACGTTAGCGAGATTGAATACCACGTTGTTTGTGGCTGAACTGGGATATGTATGAGGTGTCAAAGCATCGCAAATATCAAGATCCTCAATCGGAGTGAGTTGAATGCCGTCGCGTTTCGCCTTCTTGGACTTAGTGCGTTGCAGGACGGAAAGTTTACGGACACAAAAAGAGCGCAGCTCATCCAGCTCATCCGGCGATAGTACACGGCTAAGTTGTCGAAGTTGATTGTCTGTGTCCTTAATGACATGTGAGGCTTCATTCTGTGAGATTCTGATTCTCCGTACTCGTCTGTATGTATGTCTGTCTGACCTTGTCGAGCCACCTCCTACTGATTGCGTTTTGTTTTTCATTTTCATTTTTGTTGATATTTGTATCGCGTTTGTAGTCCTCTTCACCCTTACCCTTTTCTCGTGTACCATGTGACTTGGTTTTTTGATATATGCTTCACCACTTGTAACAGGTCCTCAAACCTGAAGAAGTGCAGCCTACTGCACGAAAGTCTTGTTTTTAATGTATATAGTAAACAGCTGATGCTCTTAACCGTCTTTGTTATTTTTGTTACCTTATATATACGCAGACACAAAAGATCATCCCGTATTAGGTACACACACTGGTAACGTGTGGTATTACATTATGCAGCTTAATTAGGTCTGTACCTGCCCTGAAACCAAGATTACAGAATTAATTAAGCTGCATAATGTAATGTACCACACGGCCCCTGGAGTCTGGGGTTACCCCAGGATCATAATACCCCCGGACCCCAGACTCTTTTTTTGATAGGTCAACTTACTGATTAACCGAGATCATAAAATCCCCATCACAAATTAATGTGATCCTACATGTTGCGGAAAAAAACAAAACGCTGAAGGTATAAACGTAGTAGAGAAGTACTTTATTATGCCCTCAGCTGCCGTGGAAGGTATAGACTCAGTGATCTATAACTTACACATGGTTTAAACAGGCTATAGAAAGTGGTAATGAGGTATACATGCCGTACTTTAGACCTGTTTTTATACCTTTTGTATATCTTTTCTTCTAACTGTATGAGTTGCACCCCCTCACCCCCCTCCCACCCGTGTGTCTTCGGTATTGCCTACGGAAAATGTGGAGACTCTATTCAGTAGCCTTCTTACACGGTACAAGAGATCCTAAGCATCCTAAAGTGACTGGCCCTTGTATCGCCCAACCGAGTCTCCACAGCGGATACTGAGTCGCTTATCCTGTATATCTTTCCAGTGACAAGTTCAAAATAGTGGTCTGATCCTACAAGGATGTCTATTTGATCATCTGCTCCGGTTTCTCCATCCCCAAATTTCGCTTAACATTGTCAGCTAGACGTTGCTTGTTGGAATCCACTCTTGGAAAGATATTGCTTCTTAAATTCTCTACTTCGAGAACTCTGATCGTCTGTGCATATGCGCCCTTGTCCTTTTTCTGTGAGAATTTGTGCTGCATGAGCGTAGTTTTCTTCTGAAACCTGTAATCATTTAATTGCAGACGCAGCGGATCCTCTTAAGTAGTTCAATATGTAGCTGAATTTGTGAGTCTTAGACATTGTCTGCCTGTCGTGAAATGTTGTCTTGAACTAATTCCAAAATTATTTTCCATTAAATTTGATCAGTTCAAGCTTTTGCAATTTCACTACTTCCTCTCGTGAAGTACTGAATGTTCTCTTTGCCCTTTGCTCTTGTACGCCTGTCCGCTCTTGCACACCTGCCCCCACTAAATTTGAGAGCACGATTGCTATTTTCAGTTGATGCGGAGGTTTGGACGAGTTGGTACATACTCAAAATGATGCAGTGCAACAACGAGGACAAAAAGGGCAGCACATGTGTTTGTCTCATCCTTCTTGTTCTCGTTGTTGTGCTGTATCGTTTTGATTTTGCTATTTTCATCTGGTAATCAACCAATCTCTCAAATTCTCGATCTGCTGTTTCGGCAGTGATAAACTCGTCATATTGGCTCTACCACACCCTTACCAGTCCTTTCATATTCTCCAGTGAGGTTCCCGACTTGTGTCCTCAAAACTTTCTGTTGTTCCGCTACAGTGTACCATTGTGTAACAAACGAATATATCTCACTGCTTGTCTCAGAGTCGTTTGCTCCCCGTCCGCTGCCATGATTCTAGACGTATTGCTGAAGGTGAAGTGCAGATCCACCTTGGAACTGGACAAACGTCAGGTTGCTGCTCTGGGCTCTAACAAGGTGCCTGTGATGTGCTTGCGCTGTGCTTCTCTATGCCGATCCTGGTCATGGCATTAGAACTGACTATGTATACCACCGATATATCGATGGTGTACTTATAATATGGGAACGCGAGGAATTCAAAAATTTCAAAAGCTTGTAGATGTACTAAACACCGCACACAACACTCGAAAGTGAAGTGAACACTCTAAATATATATAAAAAAAAGAAGAATTACAAAAATGTGTGATCTAGAAGATTTTTCACATGCATTTGAAGAACCCCATCTGAAGCGCGCCTAGCTCGGGAGAAACACGGCAATGCTAAGCCTAGCGGACTCGGCGGTTGTCGTCTTGCAAAAGGTAGGGTGTTTAGGTTGGGTTATTTCAGCTCCGTTTGCGTTTGACATGTTGAGGGTCTGGGGAGCGCCCCCTCCCCCCAGGCACGCACTAGCGGTGCGAGCATGAGGCTGTACACTGGTTGGGTCCTGGGAACCTCAGTAAACAAGGCGGATCATCTCGAAGAAACCGGTGATCATTTTTTTATATGTTTTTGTGCGTTTTTAATTCAATTTTGATACGTTTGGCACGTCATACGACGTTGATTCTTGTTCGATTTCATCCGTTATTTTCTCATCATTCGGGTAAAATCATCTGTTATTCGATGTATATTTGCGTTTGCTAAAGAAAAAAAAAAGCGATAAGCGCGGCTACTCAATAAACAGAAATCCCTAACAATTTCGGTGTTGAATGGTAGAATGAGCGGTGGTGGTGGGTGGTGATAGGGCTTGCCGTTGTCGGCCTCACAGATGTGGGCAACGTCATGACTGCCGCCCTGGGGGAATGTGCGTCCTGGGCCGACTTGTAAGGGAACTGTGCCGACATATGTCTGAAAGCGTCTGAGGAAAACCCAGGAGAATGAGCTAAAGTAAGGATCCAACATCACGATCCAATAAAGACGTAGGATGAACAACCTAGAACAGTCCCGCATAGAGGCACGCCTAGAACAGCACGTGGCGCGCGCGTTTATGTGCATTGTAGCGGCTCCACTGCTTGCTGATGACAAGGACGGTAAGGCTGAATGGAATAGATTGGCTCTCACACAAAAAACTCCACAAAGCAGTCGGCGAACAATTTAAAGGGGCTATGAGCTCTACCAAGCTAGCCCGCCGACTCTGTCGGCACGAAACGGCAATTTAACTTTTTGGCTGTGACAACTTTTGTATAGATATTGGACCTATGTCCGTATCCAACCAACGCGATCACGGTTAGCTCGGCTCGGTTCCCCGCGGTCGGTCTGCCCGACACTGTTTTCAAACGTGAGCGGGCATTACTTTTTATCTTCATATTTTAGTCTTTAGCGCAGACAGCATGTGCACAAAGAAAGAAAGTAGCCCGTGTGCTTTGTGGACGAAATGCCTACGCTTTGGTGACCTACCTATGCTGCGTGCTGTCATCGTCGTCGTGAGAGCCAGAAAGAAAATGAATTGTACCACATCGTAGAAAACCATGCGCGTCAAACGAATGACGCTCAAAAGTATATTGCACGGTCTCACATTTCCTGTTCAGCATTTTAGGTCATATTACCAACCCGCGTAAGTTCGTCACTTTTTGTTTCTGCTTCTATACTGCTCTCCGGCAGACTATAGAGCAGACGACGTTGTGTGTCGGCGTTGGCGTCTGATTGGGTGCTACAATTCTTGAAAGACGTAACAATGGACAGATGTATCCGGATGGCGGTATACGTCCAATCGCCCGTATCGGAAAAAAAGTGCGTTTTTGTATTAACGCTGCACCCATTATGAAGGAGAACTACTGAACCAGAACTTGTAAGTAGAATCACGAAATGTGGAAGAACAATATTAAACCGATTACACCCGTAACACAATAGCTGCAGATAAGAGTTTTTACCTCGATGATCAACATTAAACTATATTCTAGGAACCGGGTTCAGATCTACACATGTCAGACGTGACAGGGAGTCTTATCTCATATACAAGTTCAACGCCCGTCACCCGTTCGGTATGAACAAATCACAGGTCATCCTATATACAAACGCTTCACAAATAAAATACCTACAGGTCTTCTTCTGTTCTATCCCCTTTATCATCTATCGCCACTGTTATGTTCTGCGTGGCCACTACCTTTTACTTTCTTTATTGCATGCCACGACTCTCTGTTACAAATATGTATGTTACAAAAAACGAGAGAAAAACCTTGCATGCTCTGAAAATTTCCCCACGATGCCCACGATGTTCGTGAACATCATATTTCTGTAATCAGTCTGGCGCAAAGATGCCTTCATTCACGTAATCCCCTCCACACTCCAACAAAGCGACCATACGCCTCGGCAGCCTGAACGGACCATTTCGTCCCCCTGGGCTGTTGACTCACAATTCGCATGAACCCTTAACACGTCATACCTATTCCTTTAAATAACGCGCCATTGATAAGGACGGTGCCCAGAACAACAACAACTTTATTTTGAGATAGAGAGTCATCGCCAGGGGCCATACTCTAACCCCATTGCTGATGGGGATGGGGGAATAAAATAAGGAGCCCCTTCATAATAACGATCGAAGTCCGATGGTGTCCAGAAATGTCAAAAGAGCTTTGAGCGCAGATCAAGCCCATGCATCAAGCCCAGAAGAACAGTCCCCGTTCGAAATATCGGAGGCTCTCGTCTTGAGGCAATTCCCTTCATATCCCACAACAGGGTTTTACATGCGCACAGGCGTCCGGTAACCGGGATTATAGATGAACAGATCCTCCACTGCTTTTCTTTTTTCTTTTTTGACTGCGTTGTAAACCACCCTTCAGCACTGACATGGGATTAATGCGATCCTCTTATTAATTCCGTCAGGGCCTTGTTGACCACAAACCGAGGCCAACTGCTGCTTTGACATAGCTCGCTCCGAAAGTAATGCCTCCTTATTTATTGTGGGCTTTTCCGAAGTGAAAGCTAAGAGTGCCAGCGTAGACTATGGGCCGTTACGCCATAACCTCGGAAATTGCGTCGTCGTCTTCCAGACGGCAGGTGAGTAGCACTTAATCCAAGTGACTGACGCCACGGATGTTCGTTATCAAACAGAAGCTATCAAAAAAGTTAAAAAAACAAAACAAATAACTAGGCTGCCATCCTCGTGCTATGGTGGAGTATAATCATGCGTTGATGTAATGGAGTTATGAGGACTGGGACGAGGTGAGAGAGTTCCGATATTGCGCCTTGTTTCCATGCTCTCGTGTTGTACTTACAGCAATCCGGTAAATGGAGTCAACAAAATACAAAAATAATATGAAAAGTCACTCAAACGTCATCGCATAACAGTAACTGTCATTACCCGAATTCGATAACGGACGATATAATATTCCTTTCCCTTTCTGTTTCCGGTAATGGAGGACCGTGGTATACGTTTTCGTTTACGTTATCGTTACCATTTCCAATTTTGGTAATATACCGTTTCTGTTTCCGTTACCATTAACCTTACGATTCCCTGGAATAACCACCGCGTGCAAGTGTGCTAGCCAGGAGCATAGAAATCATAAAGACAGAGGCTAGAAGAAAAGCTGGGAGAGACAGTGAAGGGGGAGAGCAGAAAAGTTCTACGGAGGTAAGACCCTCTCCCAATGCCCAGTCGTGAGGAGTCGTGATCGATATTCTGGAACACCATAAAGAGATTCTGGAACTGTATCGTGAACGATATGGCTAGATTTTAAAAAAATCGTAAAATCACACAAGTCCTTAAAATGTGCAAATTCCAGGGCCAGAAGTTGCAATGGCTATATGAAGCTGGAAAGACGCGCCTGAATCAGAGCAATGTAACAGCACTTCGTTTATGCAGTAGGGTTACAAATTGAGAATGCTCTGGACGAAGGCTCTGCAGGGGGGTCACCGAGTATGAGCGTACACTGCTCCTGCTGGCCTCGAAAAGTGTGCATGGTAAAGAACAATTTTGGCAAAATGGATGTTGGAATTTGTTCTACAACATAATTATGTCCGTATCAAAAATGTCACTGCCTAGAAGACTCTTTGGACCGGCCCCAAAGCATAATTCAAGTCGGCTTGACTGCTTTTTTCCCCGTCCCCTTTTGGCCTCTGTCGCCATGGTGCTCAAACTCGTCTACACATCTATACTTCGTACATCTTGACTTCCTTCCCGCATTCCTCTTTCACTCAGTTCATAGAAATGTGAGCTTTCCTTAGTATTACATTCGTCCTCTAGAGCCAATACAACAATGCCAGAAATACAAAGTCCACAAAATATAAAACAACTGTGCTGTAAAATACGATTAGGAAGGTACTATCCGCTGTTTCTCCCTATAGGAGGTGCGTCACGCTAACCCAACCAGAATTTCTTTAAAGTGGGACTCAGCAACAAAATCACCACAACGATTGTGACATAGCAGTATCCCTTGCGGTGTCAGGAACATACGCACGAAATATCGCGTTCCCAAAGTGAGCAGATTTTATTCGAACGAACTATTAACGAAGTGAACACTTGGCCTCTGTGAAGCAAGAGGTCGCCGAAAGCAACACTGCCGACGTCATCCTGCATTGAAGAATTCAAGCTTCGTAGCAGTCTATAGCAGACGCCAATGCCGGGTCACGTCACAGTATCTTCCTCTTGGCGAACCGCTGTGCGCTTTGCATGTTGTTTCCGGTTTGCTATTGTCATCATTTGCGAATTAATTACTCGCACAAAATGAATGCGAATGTTATATTCGGTATCGAGGGAGCGGTCCGTGTTCGGTGTGATGCTCACCTATTTTTTACGAATCCTTCCGAAGTCTCCCTAACTCGCGATTCCTTTTCATTATTACTTTTTCTTTTTGTTTTTTTTTTGTTTTTTGCTTTGCGAAAAGTTGTTGAATACATGATTTATTTTTGATGGAGCCTACTCAAAGATGGTTGTGCATCAGCAATTGTTGTAGCCGTTAATTAGCTTTCGTTAGTTTTACTCGTTAACTAGCTTTCATTATAGTTCCTTGCAAACTTGTACAGCGCAGCCCGAGGATGCCTAACCCACAGTCATCGAAACGGCTGCAGTTTTCTATGCTCAGGCAAGAAACATGCGACAATTCACAATTTCGGAGCATTCAACGGGAGGTACGGCTGCTTTTTCCTATCCCCCTGTCGCTGTCAGCATTTCTCAACTGACGTAATGAGGGGATTCAGAGCATGAGCACCAGCATACCAGCATTAGGACCAGCTGGGGTATGTGCTCCTCGTCCACTTTTCCGCAGTTTCTATTTTAAAACAATGGAAATTCTGAGTGTTGGCTACGTATCTCGGACGGCTGCAGTCGTATGCCAATAAAACTGCGATTCAGCAGAGAGCCATCTATGTCTACATTCATAATCAAACTCGCCCGCCAGCACTTGCCCGCTGCAGTCTGGCTTATGGATTTATACGGCCAACGACATAGGGCGCTGTTGAGCTCGCGTGTGACAGACAGGGAACACGTAGTTGGCCATGGAGTGCGGATAATGCGGGTATACCCGCATTACCCGAGGTCGCATTGCGGGTACACCCGCATTTTACCCGCTACCCGCAGCGATCGCCAATTCCTACCCGCAAATCGTGACGATGTGCGGGTAACTGCAGGTAGACGCGGGTGTACCGGCACTCGCGCTCAGCTCTAATTATGATGCAGACTATGGGGAAACGTGATAACTTTGCAATCAGCTGGCGTGCGACATTTTAGCGATAGCGTGGGTTCAGAAACGGCGTCATTATTCCCCATGACACCCACCCCGGGGACCAAAGCAGGGTGCACCATGCTTTTAGGAAGAGCGTGACGTCAGTCTAGAAATAGTGACAGCTAGACGAGGGCAGACTTGTGCCTGTTACTCGAAAAAAGTATTTGACTACCGTTACCGTTACTTCTACGCAGAAAGTAATTGATTACCGCTACCAATTACTCGACTCCTGATGCAACTGGGTAACGCGTAGAACAGTAACGCGTTACTCCTGTAGTTACTTTCCATTCAAGTAAATTATGCCCGCATTTGTGTGCATCGCAAAACGAAACACAATAACACGAAACACAAAAACGTGTAGGACAAGTAGATTTGCACGTCTACTGTATTTATCGCCCGGGGTATTTATCGGGGGAGGGGGGTATATATTTATTAAAACAAAGTGTCAAAACAGCAGAGTTGACTTAGGCAGAGCATATGAAGGATATGTTCATCTCTGGTGGAAAAGTAACGATTGCTCGAAAAATTGAAGGTCCTGATTACTCGAAAAAATACTCAAAAAGTAACTGATCACAAGTAACGCAATTACTAGTAACGGGTTACGCACAATTCTGGACTAGGGACAGGAAAAAGCGACGAGAACTCTCGTGGTATGGTAAAAAAAATATATAGATTTTTGCTTGTTACGAATTTAGGTTTATTGGGTGTAGAGGATGTTACAGCTAAGGAAACGAGCATAGCCGTTTCAATTTCAATTTCATTTTCAGTTTATTTTAACGGAAGGTGGAGGAGCAAAAACCAAGTCACGCTTGAGAAACGCTGCTCTACCTTTTACATTGTGCAGTCGTTATAGGAATAACATACTGGCATTCTTTTTATATTATATACAGTGTGTCTCAGCTAAATGTGACCATATTTAAAATATATATATATATATATATATATATATATATATATATATATATATCACTTTTTCAGAGATGAAGTCAATTGCAATATAGCATATGCTGAAGGACACTCCCTAGGAGGGCGTTAAAAGATTACTAATACAATGTCTTAATTAACTTTCAATAATTAACTTTTTAATTATAAAAGCTACGAAGTTGTTCCAATGAGAACATCTGATCTCTTCGGTCAACAGATACCAGAGCCGTTTTCAGAACAAAAATCCGTTCGATAGATCGTCGGCACAAGATTCGTGAAGGAACACATATTTTTTCTTTATTTTGTCCATTAACCCGGCCGAGGACGCCAGCAACTTGGTGGCAGGGTACAAGTTGCTTAGACACGCCGTCCTCCGCGAGGGACGTTAAATACGGGGTACCGTGTGATGAGCTTTCATCGCACGCTAAAGAACCCTCAGGTGGGCAAAAGCAATCCACAGACCGACCGCTGTGGCGTCGCTCATGATCTCAGTTGTCTCACGACGTAAACCCCCAATTATTATTATTATTATTTTGTTCATTGCGCATCTTCGGAGAAGCGTCTTTGCTTCACCCCCAGTGAGAGAGAGTGAATGAGCACAGTGCCGTCTCATGCGCCGAAGATTAGCTTTAACTTGCGGAAACAAAACAAAAACAAATGTATTGGGTGACCCTATCGCAACTGCCCTTATCTTGGGCTGCGTTTTCTATCCTCTTTTAATCTTTTTCCAGGGCGCAAAAGGCGATAGTGTGCCCTTTCATCCTCTCGTATTGGGGGCGAAGGAAAGACGCGTCTCTAGAGATGCGCAATGGACAAAATAGAGAAAAACATGGTGTTCCTTCAAGAATTTTTTTACGAGCGACCTATCGAACGGATTTTTGTTCTGAAGACGGCTCTGATATCTGGTGACCGAACAGATCAGACGTTCTCATTGGAACAACTTCGTACTTTTTATAATTAAAAAGGTAATTATTGAAAGTTAATTAAGGCATTGCCTTAGGAGTCTTTTAACGCCCTCCTAAGGAGTGCGCGTCAGCATATGCTATATTGCAATTGATTTCATCTCGGAAAAAGTGATAGATATATTTTTAAAAAATATAGTAACATTTAGCTGGGAGACCCTGTATGTACGCAAGTGCAACTATATACAGAACAATCTAGGTAAGGTACAACAACAACAATTACATCGGCAGTGACAAGTTTGATAACCATTATACGAACACACACACAAAGAAAATATCTCTTAACGTTTTCTACAAAATAAACACAACAGTGGAAATATTAGATACGTATCTAACAAGAAATTACCAATTGAAGTACAGCTACGTGACTGACACATCACACGTGGCAGAATGTGCACAAACAGGACTTGAGCTCCAAGGGCAAGGGATGCCAGCAGACCGAATATACAATATCGCCCCCCCCCCTTCCCGTTTTAGTTGCACTTCACGGGAGTACCGTAAGGTGCTGCGGTGTCGATTCCTATGGATTAGACACATCAGGGTTGTGCTCTACAACTTTGCGAGTAATCCATTAACACGTTGAGCATGTGTTAGCTTAGCTCAATTGGTATATAGGACCTTCGGTCCTACTTTTCTTTCAATAAAAGGCAGCGAACAATTGCCCATTCGTGGAACCCAGCTCTCCCCTTCCGATCTGTTTTGGTTTCGGTGTGTCTACCAACGTCATGATGACGTTTCTCGGGTAGAGGTTTATTGGTAGAGCCCTGGACCGGTAATCCAGAAGATGTGGGTTCGAGTCCTACAATTGACAAACGTTTTCAGCGATTTCCGAATTTCATGATTCACATATGTTCACTAATTATGACGATTAATAATGAAAGCTGACTAACAGCTCCTGTAATCACTGGTACACAACGACTTTTGAATATGCCCCATCGGGAATTGATATATCCAACGACTTCTCCGAAAGAAAAAAATCACACGCGAATTCGAGAAAATTCTGACCAGTCATACATGATGCACCCTGCGTATGAAATCTATATCTATATGATCACGTGCGTGGTGTTTCAAGAATAAGTGGATGCCTGTCTCTCTTACGGAACAACAACAACGACTTTATTGCGAGTTGATGAATGGGGACTTGGCGATACTCTACCCCATTCTTACCCCACTCTTACCGAGTCTCTAATGTGCTGACAGCTTTTGGCTACATTGGGTGATAGATAATAAGGGTACACGCTGACACAGCAGAAAGTAAAATGTGTTCTTAGTCTAGATTTATTTCACTGTGAGTGAGAAAATATCGCTTCATAGTGATACAACGTTGTATTTTTTCTCGCCCTAGGGCCGTAGACATACGATGCTCTTAGTGTCCATGCTCAACTGCTCAGTTGAGGTATGGCGATAAATATGTAGAAAATAAATAAAATAGCTTTAATACCGCAGATTTCACAAATGTACACGTATGGCACAGTAGTGACCCAAGTCTACACTGCGTACGATTAACAGGGTCATGTGTGAAAACATAGACAAAAAAAATGTTTTAGATAAACGAAATGCATGATTTGACAAACAACCCTAGAAACAAATGTGGTCACGGTGACAGCAGGAAGGGGAAAAAAGCAGATGATAGGAAGAATGAGTTGAGACAGGTGCACGTTAATTATATAGGTAAATATATCGATCCCCTCATTTGCTACAGCTGGAGGCTTTCCTAAAAATATACCGCAACCCACATGTAAAGAGGAACTTTCACATGAGGTTCGAATCGCAGCAAACAACTGGGAAGAAGAGAAAACCCAGATAATCTAATGGGACTCTAGATGGTTTGTTTCGCGCGGAACAGGTGCAATGAAACAATCTGAAAGCGGGTCAACACTTACCGCCGTGTATGTTCTTTCCTGGTGTAGCCGCCAACGAAGTTCAACCGGCGTGCCTGCTTCAATAGGTTCGAAATATCTCTTAGCGCAATGGCGACCACCACCAAAAACAAGCGGTTTAGTGAATCACGAACACAGATTACACGTGTGCGAGTCTGCTTGTCTCGTGAAGGTGTTACGTTGTGGGACTGACTCCAAAAGGGGACAAAGACCCAGTCGAGTTGCTGCAATAAGAGATCTGTTTCGTGTACCTTTCGTGTGAGCCTTGAACCCGCCGTGGGAAAGCATCTAAAGGCGAGTCACCTGAGCCCCGGCATCGATATGGATGACAGAGCTCTAGCGAAATACGCATTTTTAGTATTGTCTCCATTCACTTGTAGAACATATTCTAGCCGTTCGTTTCACACAAATTTCAGTTTCGCCTCCACGTCTATCAACTGTACAAACACGATATGCGTATACTTTCCCCCCGCAGAAACGAGTTGTTCTTCTACAGTTCTGTATGAAGCGCGTCTTTCTGCCTGTGTCATAATAGCCGTTGAAACTTTTCACCCTGAAATGCGCCGCACTTTTCGAGGATTCCTGTCCCTTTATGATTTTTTACTCACCCGCATCGTTGACGAGGAAGTGAATGTTTTCTTATTACGAAGTAGTACTAATGGGCTTCCCAGCTGAGAAGAATGCCTTAGATATTGTAGTTGTTTTCAGAAAAACGTCAGACTTGGGCACACTTTGGACTCTTTCTCAGAGTCACCAAAATCCTACATGTTGCGAAAGAGCCACGCTAATCACTCATTTGGTCGCACCTTTTAGAACACCCATTTAACGTTTTGCACTTCTGCTGTTCAGTAGAACGCCCACTACACTCCACCAAATGGAGCATGGTTTTTGTTCGGAGCACAAACTTCAACGTACTCTAGCACCAGAACGTTCCGGTACTTCAGCTTAACGTTTCGGAATTGGTATACGTCTCCCACCTTAATGAGCTATATATTTTTGTCGTACGAATCGGTGCTGGTCGAACACCATTGCTGGATCACTTGGCGTGGAATAACCCAAGTAAGCGAGGACCCCACGGATGACATTTTATTTTTCTACTTTTAGTAAATCCGCCCTCGAATTAAAATCGTTAATTTCAAACACTTGTGCATTTAACGCAGGTCAACAAGAAGTGATAGAATGTACAGTGGGCACCGTGTGCCGTCATAGGATATCGTACGTAAGTACACGCGCCTCAATTAAACAGACATCCAGGCAACCAGTCTGTAAGTACAAGAAGATATCCACAAAAAAATCTGAGTTTGCTTATTATGCGGAAAGGCTATAAATCGCTTAGATAGATAGTACCACAAGCTTGGCTTGTGCGAAGAGCTCAGCCTCGAGTCCCACAAATTAGTGACTTGGCATGCGTTAAACAACTTAACTCATTTTGCCTCATATCCTCCAAGACGAACATGTCGGACGACTTCGGAGATTTCTAGTACAGTGGAGACGCAACGAGGCAAAAGAAATAAGATGCTGCATGTTTTATTCAACGGACAAAAAAAAAAAACATTTATTCAATGATTAAGCTGTTACAATATTATCTACATTCCCTAATGAACATTACGGTCGGGTTGCAAGGAAACTTAGCACTGTGACGGTTTGAGGATTTGCTTCTGGGACTGAAGTGGAATGGCTTTCCCGAGGGAGGCAACTGTAACACGATACGACCCGCCTTGCGCGAAGATGCAGTGCCAAGGGCTCCATGAGGACTCGTCCGGTAAACGTCCGCCCACATGTTGTCGAGTGTTCCCGGTGTCCGATTTCAACACAGCGTCCACCAAGTGTGCCTAAAAATAAAGAGAAAAAAAAAAAGCCCACGAAAACGAAGCGAAGAGGCAGTGGGCGGTTGGTTCGGCTGCGACTGATCGCCAGAACCGAGGTTCAGCGGCCAGTAAGTTGCCGTAGTTTTCTCCTGCATCGGCCACCGAATCGGCCACCACTATAATTCGAAAGACGTCACAACCCAGGACTGAGAATTCTTGGAGAAGCATCCCATCTTTTGTCGACGCCGGGATCCTCGCTTTAGCCAGCCATCGGCCCCTACGCTTCGGACGGGAATCTCGCACCGAATCAATGATTCATCGCTGTGTGACGAGAGACGACGCACTCGGTGACTTTGTCACCGTGACGTGGTCCTCTTTAGGTTAGGGAACGCAATAGTAGATCTGTCTGAGCATTTCCATCGTCTACATCGTGTATCGCATTTGCCACATTAAATGTTTGTTGTTTCTTTTGTGCTGAGTCTCTCTGCCTCTGCGGGTGCCCACGTTAGCGTTTCCCATCCCTTTGTGCTCCGTTTGCTCCAAAGCCGGGAGGCGTCACAGCACTATCAGCCTCCGCACATCCTGGCGCCTAACATGTGAACGCTCTTGCAATGCCGTTTACCATTACTGTAAGCATGTCCCATCAGAGCCGCGGCTATTTTCAATATATTTTGACGATTACATTCAATTCACGATTCAATACGACGATTCAATAATTGACGATTACACTTCGGATGGGCCTCGAACTAAACTCCGAATACCCTTAATCATGAGTGAAGAAGAACAGGCGCTGACTGAACATCCACCAAACAGTTTAAGATAATCGTCGACAACCCGCCTCATTTCCCCCGCTGATCGGGTTATCGATACGCCATGTCAACATTTCCATCTCGGAAGACGTAAAACAACTTACCGTTGTTATCAGCGTCACCCAGACGAAAAACAAACGCAACCTCGTTCTGACCGAAACGCTGGCGTTCGAAATTTCGAGGAGAGTGCACATACGCACAAAGATGCGACGAGGCCGCTCAGTATCGGCTACGCGGGGGAAAGTAGCTCCTCGGGGATCACTCTGGTTTACACTTCGCAAAATTAACTTCGAGAATAAACTCCTCGAAATAAATCACGAAAAAATCAACGGTGTAAAGATAAAGCCGTAAAAATCAACTTTTGCGATACAAACGCTTCAGATTCAAACTTTCAAAATAAATCGTCTCTGATTGCTCGACAGGCACGACAGCCTTAGAGCAGCAATGGCTTTTGGCTCCCGCGTCTCAAAATAGTTCCCCGCAGGGTGAGGCTTTTTGCGGTGGGCTGGGAACGAGAGTACCGAGTCTGGACGAATCGTTAACTGTATTCTCCGCCGGCTATCAGGATTCTGTTGACACTGCTGTTAATGATTTGTTCTGCTGCTCGCCTGTCAAATTTGAGTATGTTGAACTCTGAATTCGTGTCGTGTCACCAAATGAGTTGCTTGCTTGCTTAATATGGGTTATGGAAGGTCAGCCTTCCTCGCGGAGGCGTGCTTCCCGGTGTTGGTTCCAGCTATGGTGGACACCTGCTATATTATGAACACTGTCGCGAACATCGCCATTCTCCTGCAGCTGCCTTGGTTGAAGTCATAGAGTTGAAAAGTGACGATCGACGAAAAAGCCTCATTCCGATACCGTGTGGATGTGTTGTGTTTGTCCGTCTGTATGTGTTTGTGTGTGTTCCAGCCTCAGAACCGTAGAATCGTGAAATCGGAACCTGCCTGTGGTTTTCCTTGTGAGCCTACGTTCTGATAAACGCAGGGAACAGGTACTGGACAGACTCTCGAAATGCATTTCTGCAAATAAGCTGCATATGAATGTGAAGAAATTGTTTGTTTGTTTGCCAGAAAAAACTATTTTCTCTCGGATGAATAACTTGAGTTAGCAGAGGTGCCCTAATTGTTTGAAACCAGCATACGGTAATCTCAAAGTGTAACGAAATAAGATTCTAATTTCAGGAACATCCACATTGATTCGCGCACCTTCCTAGACAACGATTTGCCATGCAAAAGCTGCAAAAGATGTATCCAGACATAATACTTCAAGCACTTTGTTTTCACTGGTCTTTGAATACCCTGGAACCTAAGAATGCCATTTTCTTAAATACCGTGAGATTTCCTCACAGAAATTTTTGCATCTTTTTTATTCACGTGGATATACAGTGCAAATTCTGGTTATCAAATGTCGGAACTGAAGAAAACCAAGCGCAATAAGTAACTGAAATCAGAAGTGCGAGAAATGAATGACACCCTCTGTTGTATTTGTTTGCCTTCCTTTCTCTCCTGTGATCTTCACATTCAGAAATCCCGAAGTATGTTTATTAGCAGGTCACTCTTTATGCCAAGCACCCACGCCAAGAAGAGGTCTAAAATTTACGGTACCAGCTACTTCATTGTATGGTACCCTTGCACCTATTTTTACAGCTTATAAATATTGTGCCGAAATATGAAATCGCTGTAAAACTTGCATCCTGCACGACATTACATTAAATGTGCTGCTTGCAGTTCTGCAGCGTTGTTTCCTTCCTCACGTTCAAGTGAAAAGGTAAAAAGAACTCTCCGAGACTTACTCTCACACAACCATTATTTCGGGGCCATGTCCTCGCACTAAATGGTCACGAGCATACTTTTGAAAACTACAGCGGCACATAGGGAAACCTACGTTGCATTTGCACCGACCTTCTATTTCCAATAATTAAACGAGACCTAATTAGGATGTAGAACACGTTGTCATCCCTTATAACTGCAAAAATATGATTTCCCTAAGAATAAAAAAATCAGTCCATGGACACGCTATATGCACCGCACCTACTAGAAATTAATCATTGCTCGCTGAAAATATATTGGTATTTGTGTTTTTTGCGATGTATGGCCCACATTTTATTTTTGACCAGCTATGCCAGTGTAAGAGCTCCTACGCCAGACTAGCTAATTCCTCCTCTTTGCCCTCCATGCGGTCACATATACGTTACACTACAAGGAAGCTAGCTGGTACCACAGTACCAAACAGGTGAATTAACATGAACACACTGACATAGCAGAGTGAATAACAACCACCATTATTGACTTAGTTTGCTTGGTCGATGGCAACTGAAAGTGCCATATTTCTTTCCTCAGATTTTTTTTGGTTTGTTCCAGCTAAAAACAGAAGCCGTACACTGAACAGCAGGGCATAATGAAACCCTCCATAAGCATCACTTTGGCTTTGGCAAGCGTGGCTTTGCCTCCACAAGCATGACTTTGACATAATTGCTTTGTGCCGTGATAAAGGGTACTATGACTGTGTTCGCAGTACCATTTAAAACGTTGGCACCTATAGCGCTAGCTTGCAGCCCCCTATTGCGTGCAGATATTCTGATGCCTGCAGGGCTGTAAGCTGTTCCTCCTGGTGAAAGAAAGCTTGAAAACTGCATAGGTTGTGGCTCACTGCCAAAGAGATACGGTTGGAGAAGAAATTACTGGACATAGAGCACAGTGAGGCATGCTCCACCCAGGCCACAAGGAGGTACTATAACTTTGAGCCACCTTCTGTTAATGCAGCAAAAACACCTATTTCCACTGAAAGAAAGACTGTGGGCTTTTTTTCTTTTGTGGTTGAAGGGCACACGAGATCCTAATAAATTGTTTCCAAAAGCTGTTACGTCGCATTCTCACATGATCTGAGCCAATATGGTCAGCCGATGCTGTAAGATCTACAGAAAACACATGCCAGCAGATTCCGAACATGCTATAGGAGAGGGTATGCTCTTGAAATGATGAGATTTCTTCACTTTCCAGATGACTTCAGGTATGTGAAAACAATCATAAATGTTGACAAAGCTGTTATGAAGCAGCGACGGCAACTAATCTGTAGAACTGGGCAGAACAGTTGAATGCAAAATTTGTTCAAAGTGTGCCATAGCGTCAATAACAAAAACAATAACAAACAACGTTGGACTAGTTGGTAAGCATATGACATGGTAGCGTCATACAGATGGGATATGAATGAGGTGACGAAACATTTTTCTTGCGTAAGAACAAATACACCTGTAGGTTCTCAAAATGGAAAAGCAGTGCTTCGATTTTCGCAGGAGAGAGCCACAAAGGCATCTTTTTTTTTTTTTTTTGCTTCTTAGATGGCCTCAACTGACGAACAAGCTGCAGCACATTATGGTGACAAATGTTTGATTTTTTTTAAAGAAAAATAAACCTGTAGATTTTCAATATGTTGCAGGAGAGGACTAGTATACAAATAAGGAAAGATTTCTTTTAGACGACCCATATGTGAATATACTATCTTAAAGAAAAAGTAATTTTTTCCAAGTGCTTGATATTCTCAAACACATGGTTAAACAATGAGTATAAATCAGCTTGATATTTTTATGTGAAGGTAATCACAAGCAATCAGTTACAAGCATAAATAATCTGGGGCTCCTTCAAGAATGCTAATATATCATAAATTTATTGTAAACTTGACTCCAAATGTGCTCCGTTCTTGAGTTCTCACCACGTCACCAGATTTATTCTCGTTCTACATACCCTTTGGGATGGCAGACCCGTGCTTCCCCTCTAACACCAGGCAAGGAAAGCGCACAAATGATGTATATGTAGATGTCAGAGGGAAGCTCGTAAGGGACAACTTCATATTTCGGCACAGTTTAATGCGCCCCATTGTTCAAGAAAATAAAATGATGATTTACATTCGATGTATGCATCGTCTAAAAAATGCACACAATTTTTTTCAGTGATATTTAAGGGAGTCAAGCTACATCTCTGGCTGGTTTTGGCTGGAATAGCACAGGTTGACAGTTACACAAGCGGATGTATGTCAGCATTGAAAATATGAAGGAAAAAAGCAATTTAAAATGCCTCACTCAATTTGCTACTTTTCATAGCTTACACCTTGACAGGTGTTCTTTATCCTAAAAGGGTTTCATTGCCAAAATCAACGAGAATGACCGTCATCACATTAACAAGTTTCAACTGTATACCAAGTAATAACAAACATGTGCTTATTTTTTCTGCAATCAAGATGTGAATTACATTGTTGAGTGCTTCAGTGAAAAATCACTGCTTGTGATGTCAGTGCTGAGTGAGTACGGCACTGCTAGTGACGCAACATGTGATTCCAGTGTCTTTCATCCCACCCCACGTTATTTCGTGAGGAATTAGCATCAGAATCAATGAGCTTGCATGATGCACTTATGAAGGGTAATTTCATGTGTGCCGATAAACATACTGCAGTGCTAATTTACAGTGTAGTTTGTGGCTTTGTTTGTGTAGTTGGCTTGGTTTGGAGCACACTCATATTCAGTATGCCATGTGAACTAGAGGAGCATTTTCTGCCATACACATTAGATGAGCGAAGACCCCAAAAAATGTAAGCACTGTTTACGTGCGTTTTACAACCTGCATTTTTATTTATGAGAGGCTCTCTTCATAGCAAGAGGGAAAGGGTACTGGCAATGTGGCACATGTTCATAAGATGTGGAACCAGAGTCACAGAAAAAAAAATGACAGCATATCATGATCTCAATCATGTCATTGTGTCCGTCTTTCTGTCTCCTGTTCTGCATTTGTTAATCTGTTTGTGTAGTTGCTGGATTTTAGCCCAACAGCAGGGGTCAGCAATTAGAGAACATCCAGAACATGCCAAGGCATATATTTCCTCATTCTCCGCATTCAACGTTCAACCAACGTTGAAGAAGTAACCATGCGAAGAAACAATACAACAGTGAAGCTGGCTTCACTACACTACAACATGTCACATGTAACAATATACAGTATGCCTGAGTGTTTCCCAAACCATGTGTCAGGACCCCCGTTGAGGTCGTGATAGCCCAAACGGGTCCCAAGAGAAAGCAGATGAAGTGAGCGCAATATGCCACAAAACCAAGGAAACTATCTCTCTACGACTGTATTATATTGAAGTTGTTTTACAAAAATGCAAGTTCGGTTCAGCGCACAATCAGTCGGCAAACAAGCTAACTCGCAGCAATGCTTTCAATCAAGTGTGTCGCAGTGTTCCTCACTGTATCATGACGAGACCGTGGACCTACATCAGACGCTACTTGCACGCACTAGTATAACATTCATATTTATTTATTTATTTCATTCGAGAACCCCAAGGGTCCGGAGGACATTACATTGGGGGTGGGAACTGGAGAGTAAGATACATTTAGAGCAACTTGATAGAGAAGCAAGCAAAAAAAAACAACAACACAATTACCAGAAAGAAACGACGACAGTACAAACTTATATGAAAACAAGTATTAAAGCGTGAAACAGGGAGTTCGTTCACATAAGTACAGATAATTAACAAATATGATAAGGGGTAGGTGAAAAATTTCATAGCAACTGAGATACAAGCGTGGTGGTCTTGTTGGTGGAGTGAACAGGAGAGGTGTTACAAAATTCTGTATGGTCGATAATAGTTGCGAGAGATGATGGGAGGTTGTTCCATTCGATGGCAATTGAACAAAATAATGATCTGGATAATGCATTGGTATTACAATGAAAGCGTGCGACCTTATGTGTCGATGCGAGGAAAAATGACACTCGGGCGGGTGATGGGCGATTGGTGTGGTGGCAAGACGAAAAAGAACCCACGGAAGAGGGCTAACTTGGCAAGACGGCGACGATGTTCGAGTTAGTCGAGATTAAGATTTGATTTTAATGCGGTTACAGAGGTATTGAATTAGTAGTCGTTGGAAATGAAACGGGCAGCCCGATTCTGGATGGCTTCTATGGCATCGCAGAGATACTTTGGGGGAGGGTCCCAAATAGGTGATCCCTATTTCAGCTTGCTTCGTACAAGAGCCGTGAAGGTTAGGAGCGTAAGATGGAGGGCGCCAACCTGAGGGTGTGTCTAACAAAGCCTAGGGAACGAGAAGCGTTAGTTATTATGTGGTTGATGTCCTCGTTCCAAGTTAGGTTGGAGGAAAGGTGGATTCCAAGATATTTGTAAGAATCTGCTCGGGTTAATGTGATATCACTTAGAGTGTAGGGAGAAGGGAGGAAGACAGGAAACCCGTCTTCGAGAAAACGACAGGATGCGACACTTTGCAATGTTCAGAGGCATTTGCCACTCATTGCACCAGCGCCGGATTAGTTAAAGGTCGCTTTGTAAGGTTAGTTGGTCAGAAGGAGAGAGGATTTGCCTGTACACTACAGAGTCGTCAGCAAAGAGACGAATCGTGGAAGATATGCCTGAAAGAAGGTCATTTATATAGATAAGGAAAAGGAGAGGACGGACGACTGAACCCTGAGGGACACCAGAAAGCACAGGTACATTTGGGGATAGGTGGTTGTTGCAAGTAACAAATAACGTACGATTAGTCAGAAATTGAGCTATCCAGCGGACGACATACGGGTCGAGGTTAAGCGGAGGGAGTTTGTATAGAAGCTTAGAGTGCGGCACCATATCGAAGGCCTTGCGAAACTCTAAGAAAGCGGCGTCAGTCTGATGATTATTGTCCGCGTGGAGAGAGATGTCGTGAACAAAACTGGCTACTTGAGTTTCACACGAAAAGAGCTTTCGAAACCAGTGCTGCAAGGGATAGAAGATGCATTTTTCTTCAAGGTACTTAACTACGTTGGAGTATGCGTTCCAGAATTTTACATACTACAGAAGTAAGTGAAATGGGGCGGTAGTTATTAACGATGTGGCAGCTGCCTGATTTGTGAATAGGGACAATCTTCGCCATCTTCCGGTCCTGCGGTAAAGCAGAATATGCAACATAAAATCTTGCTGGAAATAAATCTCGTGTTGTATAGAACCTTCGGGTTAATAGAGTCCAGACCAGCACTTGACGACTGCTTAAGTGACCCAATGATTTTACAAATGCCATGTGTGCTGATATGAATGGGGACCATAGGTGAGGAGGCGATTACTGATAATGAAGTTTGGGTGTACCCGTTATCGGTGTTGAAAACGGATAAAAGCAAGGAAGCGAAAGCGTTGACGCAGTCGTTGTCGGCGGGTGTCAGTTAGACTGATAAGATGGGATTTTGGCGGAGATAAAATTTTCCAAAATTGTTTTGGTTTATTTGTCAAGAGAGACGGGAGGTCGATGGTAAAGAACTTATGTATCACTTCCTTGATCGAGCGCCTGTATTCCCGTTCACAGTAGTGAAATTTAGCCCGTGATACGTCGTCGCCAAGACGCTTTGCCTTCCTGAATAAACGCTTTTTCTTGGTTAGCAAGATTTTAAGACTTTTCGTGAACCAAGGATTGTGATCATAAGATTTCACTCTTATCTTTGGAACATTGTACTCGGTAAGGTAGTTTATGTTGTCACGAAAGACGGACCAGCTATCCTCAATGGAGTGAGGCAAGTTGCCATGAAAGGAATTTTCATAGAGAGCTTCAAGACCCTCGTTGATGGCTTGGAAGTTCGCTCGAGCGTAGTCATATATGGTTTTATCGTTGAATTTATGAACATTTGGACGACTTGAAGAGATATCGAAGAAAATGGCCTTGTGGTCACTGAGACCATCAGTGACATGCAAAGAAGTGATGTGCTCAGGATGGGAGGTTAAAACCAAGTCAAGGGTTGACTGCGTGGCATGAGTTATTCGGGTAGGATATGGAACGACATGCGATCGATTAAATGTAAGGCATAAATCCGCAAACAGTGTCTCTTGTGAGCTCCGGGAAAGATTGCAGTGGAGCAAGTCCCAATTTATTGACCGTATATGTATCAGCGTATATTGAAGGTATATATTACTGTATATGTATCAGGGCAGATTTCAAGCTTCTTGAGCGCGCACAGACGGTGATCTCAGTTGTCTCGCGACATAACAGACGGAGAAAGACACCGGCTCTCACACACACAGCCATCCCGAAGGTTATGCCCATCTTCGTTGATGCACCCACGAATCCACAGGAAGACTGCCGAAGCTCTCCCACTCGTATTAAGTACCTGTAGCTTGAACTACAAACAGTTCGGTGCACACTCCCCAAAACGAGAACAGCTGATTGCTGATATCATGGGCGCGGCCATGCGAGCCGAGAAGGACTGTTCAACAGAGGAGCAATTTTAGGTAAGTTCGAACTTACGTCGTCGCGCCAGTCGTCGGTGCAACAATTTCCAGAGTGAACCGAGCTCGATCAGCTCAGATAACGCTTTTTTCATTCTTTTTCTTTTGAGTATTATTTATTATTATTTTTGATTCATTTCCAATTCGAATTCCAATTCCAGCTCAACCGCTCAGCGCGCTGACACTAGTGCAACGTAGAGTCAATAAATCTCTCTCTTCCTCGCTTCCCTAAGGAGAAGAGTACTTGGAGGTACTTGGAGGTCCACGCTTCCTCAGGTAGGACCTGAGGAAGCGTGGACCTCCAAGCGAAAGCTTCTACAAATTAAACTTAAACAAAAATCTTCAGTGTCGGTTTCTGTATTTTGTTTATGTAACATGTAGTTATAAGAGTGGTTTAAACCACATCGCAGAAGTTGCAGATGTTGTTCATCAACTTTATTTTGAGATGGACAGGGAGTTTCATTGCCTGGGGCGATACTCTACCCCATAACTGCTTGTGGTGTGAGGAAGGAAATGATGTCCCATGGAGTCCAAAATTGCCAAAAGAGCTTTGAGAGCAGGCATTCGTGGGCTCGATTTAGCCACAAGCCAAGCAATTTTATCTGAAAATGGCAGTTCGAAAAGCTTGGTAGTGTGGGCAGTGACACAGAATATACTCTGGGTCTTCTACAGCACTGCAGTGACAGTATCTGAGACAGTCAACTTGCCTCAGATGGTAATGACACTGAGCTGTAAATGTCCCATTGAGTCACAGTCCATGAGTCACAGTGCACCATCTTGGCGAGAAGTGTTTTGTGGCATCCAAAAACCAAGCTCTGGGTCAACATTGCTCAGTATAGACGGGAGGAAAATGTCACTTGTCCATTGACAGGAAGACTATTTATACGATCCATTGATGTGTTGGTGAACGAGATCTGCTGTCTACATGACCACTAACAGTCCTTTGCTATCTTTCACTGTGATTTAACTACACACCTCCCTGATGTGACGGTGTTCCCAGCACAGTTTTACCTTGCTGAACCACTTTTCGCGGCTCTTATCAAACATAACATTAGCGGTTCTTCGTAGGCTGAGGCCGCGGACCGCAAGAGACGTTTACATGATGTTTACGTGATTACCGTCGTGACAAATGGTCGACACAGCAGTTTTGCGGTACGTTTTATATGTTGCTCATCCTGGACATTTTTCGCTACCAGATGGCCTGTCCAAAACAGCTACGACTGCATCGGTGTCACTTCACCCACGAATTCCTTCATGAGTTGCACGCGCGTGTCAGCACACCAAGTCGTTACACGTCTGAAACATAAATACCTGACGAAATCAGCAGAAGAAACATATGCTTTATTAGAGCTTGCAGTGATTATCCTTTTTATTCAGCACATCCCGCAACACCATACGGCTCCGTCGTTACTCCATTTTCTCAAATAGCCTCGTCCTCAATGGTAGCCGAACGGCCGAACCGCTGTTTTCCTAGTATTCATACGCGTAGTTATTTACGCCTGTAACTTAATTAAATTAATGAATAATTGAGAGATACGTGCTGAATACGACACAGAATTGCATAAGGACTCGTTATTCTGGAGTGTGACCCTCTTGAACACTGATTTTCTCACGTAAAACCATGCTTAACACTGGACTGCATAGACCCATTGTGACTTATTTTCACAGCTTGGATTTCAAAGGTTTGGAATTTGAATAGTGGATTTCTTAGCGTGGATTTCAAAATTTTTATTATTAAGAGTGGGTAACAGGGTACACCCCGAGCCAGAATACTAGGGCACGGCGTCTGCTCGGCTTAAGGAACGCTGTTTCTGGCTAGCGTCTGACGTGTTCGTACAGTCAGGTGCGTAAAACCGTGTTCCACGCAACATGACCAGGCCAGAACTCACACTCGTAGGCGAACGTCGGCGTATTTGCATAGGATTTTTCACTTCGTATATTGCGATGGGAACGCCAAGCAGACGGTCTCGGAGACAATACCCTGCGCTGTTCTCCCAGTTGTGTACCTGGCTTATGTACCTGGAATTATGTACCTGGAAATTTGCCAAAGCTCGGTGTGAAGTGGTGATGAACATTACCGTATTAGCCCCATACATACGTTCCCAGACGCGATAGTCCCTTTAAGTCGACCTGACTGGTGTGGCAGCTACCGTTCAGATATCAAATGGCTACCTGGAACTGCCGATACAACTGCTGGGTCACTAATTGTCATCGTCGACACAACATAACGAGAAAAAGGGTGGCATGTGGATCAACTTCAACCACAAGAGCCATCTCCCGTCATGCACCAAGCAGACTGGGTTTCATCGCCTATCCGAGCTACGTCGGAGGCCGCAGCGTCTTCGGAATGATACATCAAGAGCTGAGTGTACAAGCACATAGAAGATTCCTCTCGTACATCTCGCCCGCTTCAGCAACTCACCTACATGTGTAGAAGGGTGCAGAGTAATGTTGCGGGATCATCCGGGGACAAGAAAAAAAAAAAAAGAAAAAAACGTGGCAGAGACAGGGACACGCGCGCTTGTTCGCCAACTCTTCTTATCGAGAATACTACAAAAGACGGGGAAAGTCATGGTCATCCCTTATATATAGTATACTATATAATATAGTATATATAATATAGTATATATATATAAGTATACTACTGCACTATAACATGGTAACGATCCGATCCGAAAGTTCCGATAGAGCATTGTATCACATTGTTGCATTATATCACAGTGTCGGATTGCATGTTTCAGGAGTATACTGTTTTTGTTCTCTTGGCGTTGGGGGGGGGGGGGGGGGGGCAAACTCACGGTATCGTCTCATTGGCATGTGAACCCAGGCTACGACGGAAGAAATAAGAAAACGCTAAAAGGAAAGGAAAAGCTCACTCGTTCGCAGCAGCAAGCAAAGCTCGGTGTTTTTTAATTGGTCGAACAGCAGGCTTTCTTCCCTATACGTCGTTTCCTCTTTCCCTTGTCAGCTTCAATGTATGCATTCGTATATCTATTATATTGAAATATACAGGGTGTCTCTTTTTTTTTTCAATACAGATTTTTCATTAAAAAAAACTATAAGGGCTATAAACGTCCTGTTTTAACTTCTCTCATCTTTGGGCTGGCGGACCTTCTTGCCCACCTGTTGCTCAACCGTCGAATGACTATTCGCTAAAAAATTGTAAAATGGCTTTTTTAATGATAAAAGCTACGAAGTTGTCCGAATGGGAACATCTGTTCCTTTCGGTCACCTGATATCGTACCCGTTTTCAGATCAAAAATAAATTCGGTAGATCGTCCGCAAAACCTTCGCGAAGGAACACCCTTTTTTAATTTATTTTCTTCGCTGCGCATCTTCAGAGATGCGTCTTTCCTTCACCTCCATGGGAGAGGCTGAAGGAGCACAATGCGACCTCATGCGTCGAACATGAGCTCGAACTTGCGGAAACGAAACAAAAACATGCGTTCTACAATGAACAAAATAAGAAGAAAATGGTGTTCCTTCCAGAATATTTGCGGACGATCTACCGACTGGATGCTCTGAAAACGGTTACGATATCTGGTGACCAAAAGGAAGAGATGTTCTCATTGGAACAGCTTCGTAGCTTTTAAAATTAGAGTTAAATAACGATTTTTAGGTAATTAGCCATTCGAGGGTCGAACAACAGATGACCAAGAACGTCCGCCGGCCCAGAGATGATAGAAGTGAAAACAGAATGTCTATAGCCCTTACGGTTTTTTTACTGCAAAATCTGTATAAAAAACACCTGTAAGACACTAATATAATGAAAACTTGGTCGTATTTATTCTTCGTCAATAACGTCCTCGTGCGTGAATAATCACATGACGCAATGCTGACGACGTTGCTTCATGGAGCGCATTGTCCTGCTTTTTTAGTCTTCATCATCCACCGATCGAACAAGTCAGTCACTTCTTTCCTCGATGCTACGCATGAAAGTTGGGAAGCGCTTCCTCCTTCTTTATCTGTAACAAAGAGATTCGAATGGGGAAGTAACATCTTGATTTCGTCTACCTTTCCAAGTCTAGCACAGAGGTGCAATGCTGCGTAGTCGTCTTTGTCCGTAAACAAAGTGTCGAAACGGAGAAGTACGTGTTTCAGCACGGCAAGGTTCTTTGCTTCGTAGAGTATATCCGACGATATGAACTGCATCGTATATTTAATAAGATCGCCGGTTTCGAAATAAGGAACCAAGACTTTAAGTTTTTCAAGTTGAGTATCGTGCGAACGCTGCACGACTTCGCATATTTTCTGGGGTGAGTAATAAAGCAGTTGACTGCCTGGTCTCCACAAATCCAACTGGGCGCCTCCGGTAGCCTTCGATTTGTCGCTCGAATAAGGTGAAAAGACTGTGTTCACTGCAGGATTGCACATCAAGGCATGAGGAAGAAGCAAGTTGATGACGTGAAGCTGGCATGAGGATTGCAGCAGCATCGAGCGCCACGTTGCGGCGGGACTCCTCAGCGATCGGAGCAGCAACAATTTCACTAACTTGGTCTCCACTTCTTCTGCTGTCTGCTGAAAATGAGTTGTCTCCCAGCTCTTCCGAAAATCTGCAGTGGAATGGAGAATAAGAAACTCTACCTCCTCGAAGGCAATCGTCCCGAGAGAAGACGGGCTTTTCTGTTGATGCCACGTGATTCTATAATGCAACACAGTATAGCCATATTTATCTATTGCCAGAAGTTCACAGTATGGCAGGAGCAGTTCCAGCACAGCCGTCGTATTTGCGTAAAACAATAGAGTTCTCCCCTCCTCATCCCTGATAGTATCGACGTCTACAAGATCGGGATTAATTCCCTGGCGACACTCGCTGCGTTTCCTGCACAATCGGCTCAGAAGGAGCCTTAACGGGGAACAGCGGTTCGCCTTTACGACTTCGTAGAACACAGACTTCCGGAGAGATTTCTCTGTCGTGGCATTTCTGAAGGCGGTCGGAAACTCTTCGGCCAAGTCGGAGCTAGCATTGGAGAAGCAGTCACAGATTATGTCGAATACACTCCCTTCTCGCAGTTTTTCTGCGTACATGATGGGAGTCATTCCAAGCTTGTCTTTCCGTATCGGTGACTCGTTAACTGGGAGCGCCTTCAGGGTTGCTGGGTCTGCATGCAGCGCCGCTACGTGGAGTAGCGCTCGATCTAGATGGTCTAGCTCGTACACGTCTTCTTCTCTGATGCCTGTTAGAGAGGAAGTATCTCCACGGATAATCGCGGAATGCAAGGGGAAGGATTCGGTTGCGAAATGATCGAGGAACATCACAACCTGCTCATAGTTACTTTCCACATACAGTCCTAACACTGCCGTCACCAGCCTGGAAATGTTGCTTCCAGCTTTCTTAATCTTGCAAAACAGAAAATGGGCTGCAAAGAATTCGGCGATCGTCCTGTGAATGAAAGTTGGATTCCCATCATGTAGGCCATCAACTATTCCATGTCCAATGAGACCGTCAGCCACGTCTCGCATAAGAGGTCCGCCTGGCTCCAGGACGCTCCTCTCTGTCAGCGTCTCGATCAGTTCGTCATCAAAAATGGCATTCACAGCTAGAAGACCCAGTACATGGTAGAACTCTTTTTCCGTAGTCTTTTCGGCATATTCTCCAGCTGAAGCGAACGTATTAAGCTTTAGCTGCAGCTTTTGCTTCTGGTAAGTTTCGTACTTGCAGTCTGCGAACGTTCTGTAGATATCAAAGATGTTGGTGCTTTTGCGAAAACTTGCCTCTTCGTGGAACTCTGAATTTTGTTCCAGCTGAGCAATAATTCTAGTGAACATTGGGATTTTAAGGGGTGTGTTAGGGAAGCCCATGGCCACCAGGTACGGCTGAAGCACCAGCTCGGCCCTTGTACGTAGTTCCTCGTAGGAGACGCCAGTCATTCCATTTGCGCTCCAGTGCTTTATCATATAATCAACGTTATCAGAGTACGAAAATGGAGCGAGTTCAAAAGGAATGGTACGAATGGTATCCTGTATCACGGTCTTAAAAATTGTGCGGCTCATTATAAAGGTCTTTGAAACTTGCGTTGTAGTTAAATATTCAACAAGTTTAAGAATGTAGTTGCGCCAGTGTCGATTGATTTCGTCAAATGCATCGAAAATTATAAAAATCTCGAAGGGGATCCCATTCTGCACACTTTGCTGAAACAAGAAGAACTCCAGCCCTGTTTTCTGTACTCCGCATAAATCGGCCAAATGTAGCAAGTATCCGGCATCCGTTTCCGTGACAACTGATTCAACTTTGTTTGGCAGGTCTACGTGCAGCACGCATCTCTTCGTACCTGCATGTTTTTTCAGTTCTTCGGACAGCCGAGATGCCAACGCGCTCTTGCCGATTCCGGGAGCACCACAGACGACGACAACTTTTTCCGGTAACTGCAGGAGGTCATCCTCGTCATGGTACACTACTTCCATGAATGGAAAACGTCCAGGGCACTTCGAGTGAGTCTTGACAGATATTCCCGGAATCTCGCTGTACTGCAGCAGATGTATCACTTTGTTGTTTTGAAGATACGCTTTCACCATGTACTCATGTTGCTCAATGTCGTTGTGAAGAACAAACCTTTCAAAGTTGCCACAGCACCAACTTTTCTGAACCCGTTGGTGAGGTGGAAGAAACTTAGAAACTGTCTCTCCGGAACATCCATAGAAAGCAAATGCGTCGCTGGGAGAATGAAGTTTTGCTTCGTTCACCTCAGTAAACCGTTTCAGTTTCCGTTTGACGTACGTTTCACCAACATCGTGTTTTAATCCACAAGGTGTGGGTCCTACGACTATGTCAGGCGTCTTACAGAGCCCCAGGAAGGTTGAGGTATCGATGAAAGCTGAAAAGTTGTCGAAATCTATGACGTCCTGAAGTTCAAACCTGTAATTACATTCTTGGAAACGGATGCGGGACGCCTTTCTGATCCGATCCTTGCATTCTAGGGTGATGTTTTTCATGTGCGCCGTGTCGACATCGGCGACATCGTACTTGCTCGAAAAGAACTGGTCGGTCCGAACTTTTTCAACGAAGTGTGCTTTCTCATCCTCTCGAACGATCAGAATGACTTTCGGGTCAACCACATCGGAAATTTCGCTGAGCACTTTGAGTATTTTACAATTTTTTTCTCTATCGTCGCACGTAATAAGCACAAGGTTGCATTTGTTCACGACCAACACATCCTCTAAGATTTCGTCATACTGGGAGGCATCGAAGAATATGTATGACAAGCCCGTAGACTTGACATAATCGTGAACAAGTATCTCGAGTAGCGAGACTTCGCGACCTGCAAGAACCAGGAGTGGAACATTCTCCGTGTTCAAGCTTTTTAGTGGCTCCCCAAACACTACCCCCAGTGCTTCGGTGCTGCGTGCCTTGTCGAGTCTGATATTTTCCGTCATAATATTATGTGCATCTTTACTCGGAGAAGCAATCAGGCTGTGTGCAACCAGATCCGGAACAATATACTGCTGGTAGAATTGAAGCAATTCCGGCGTCTGTGACCGTAATACTTCTATTCCTTGTCCGGAAATGCTGTGCAGTGCGAGAATATGAGGCACACGAACAATCATTTCCTCCTCCTCATCGTAGTCGAGGGCCAACCTGAGTATCTCGTCTAATTTTTCCTTTCTCTTCTCAATTTGTCCAATGATCTTCTGATAATTGAGTTTCCTCTCCATAACGTGGCTATGATAAGGCTTTCCACCATTTCGATACACCGCATGGAGGGCGAAATGACAAAGCTCGTGGGCCAGCGTTCCATGGAGGAAGGAAACACAGGAGCGGCCGTTTCGAGCAGATTTGCGTGGGACCCCTCTGGCGGTCGCCTCTGTCAAAACCGCCATTACTTCCTGTCCACCACGTGATCCTCTCTAAAGTTTCGGTTTGGCAACGCTTTGTTGCTAGCGCTGCTTTTCGTGCTTTTATGCTTTTCCAAAGTCACTTACTCTTAACATGTGAGCACCACTGCGGAAACAACGTTTTGTTAACGTGTTCTTACCGCGGTTGCGGCTCTCGTTCAACAGGTAGCAGCTCTGTCGCGGGAATAACGTTTCATTCGTAAGTACGTACTTGATCGGTGTGTTTCGTACCCCTGTCTGTGAGAGAGTCATCTTGAATCGTTCCTTTCCAAGCTGGCGCTGTGCTACAGCTGCAGATTCAATTGATTTCCTCCATCGTTGTACAAATTTGATTACTGGCACGCTTTACCACTTCAGCAACAAACACACAAAACGCGGCCACGTCGTCACACAAACATCGCTGCCGCGAATGATGTTTCTAGTCCTGCGTGGTTGTCCTGCAGATCCTGACCGGTCTTGTAGTAGAAGGGTAAAATAAGAGTAAACCTCCGAACACACACAAATAAAGCTGGACGCGCCGCGTTCATCACAATGCAGTTATCTGAACTGCAAGGCAATCACGACTCCTCTCGTCTGCTTTGGAAGCTGGCCTGCGCATGCTCTTGGGGTCATGTGAGCGGTCACATGGTAGACAGGAGCATCCCAGAATGCAGTGCGAAGTTGGCACGCCCGTCCCAATGGCAAAAACTTCGAAGGGCCGCTCCTGTGTTTCCTTCCTCCATGCAGCGTTCCAATAACTTCGTTGAGAGGAAGTGACCCCGCTGCAATAAAAATTTCTTCCGCTTCGTAGTCCGTTATTCCGCAATTGGATCTATTCCGACACCCTATCATCGGCTGAACATCACATCTCTCGAAGTCGAATCGAATATTTAGATGGTGCGCCAGAGCAGATACCTGTAGAATCGGGCGAAGTAACTTAATGCTGTCGAGTACGTGGAAAATGTGGTCGATTTTCGTTGCAAACTCGGGGATGTTCGTCTGACTCGCCGTCCTTCTTTTTAACTGGTTTACGTAGGAGTCCTCATATTTCGTTACAAACTTGCGCTGTCTTTGAAGTTCATGTCGTTCAATCCTGTCGCTGTTGTGCGACAGCAGCAGACTGTAGATGTAGAAAGCTTTCTCCTTCACCGCTATGTACATGGCCGACTTTTTCGTTTCAGGATGCAACCATAGCCTCAGATGAGGTGCTGCTCGGAGGCATTCTTGTACCTGGACATGATCTTTTTTCTCGATCGCCTCGTGTATTTTCCTTCGTATGTCTTCCCACTGAGATGACTTCTCCTGATCCATATTGGAATTTGTTTTGCACGGGAACATACCCTGTGACAGAGAGACGTGTTACCTACATTATGAACCTAATAAGACATAGTATGACAGCTATCCTATGCACATGTCCTTGGTTTTAGCTTTAATTTGAAATATGGCGCGCTTGTGGATAGCAGGGTCAAAGATCAAGAGCAATTTACTGAGACAGAAAGTAGAAAAACCCTTACTCCGGACTCTTGGTGCGAGTCCTGTAATACAGTTCCTTAAGCAAACAAATATTCAGCCAGTAGCCCTTAAGTGGAGAACTACGCTAATATGCAACATTTAATAAATACACAAACAAACATGTAACAACGGAGAACGTGTACGGGGTTAAAGAGCATCTGTTGTAAGAATATGTCTCTACGAAGGGGAAAGCTTCAGCTCTTTTTGATGTACGTAGATTCTAAATACTTCCTAGCTCAACCAGCAATGAATTCCAGATGTTAGAACCAGAAAGAACAATGAAAAACCTATCGAAGGTAGTCCTGGGAGTGGATGGATGTTCATATAGGGTGTTCCCTGAGCGAATATCTTTAAATTCTTGAATTATTATTATTTATATTCTTATTTTTGTGGTTTATGTTCTTTAGTTATTCATGGTCTTATCGTACTTCGCCTGCTTATCAGTGATTAAGATATCCCCGCATCCCTTCTCGCGTGATTATTACCTTTGATGTACTTATGCAACACACCAGTAAGTGAGGTAACGAACTGTTCATAGATATCTCGAACTTTGCAGCAATGCGAAAAGTCTAAGGACTACTGAGCAAGCAAACTTTGAACAGCGTTACAATTAACGTGCCTAAAAATATTCGCGTTTTTCATGACCTGTAGGAGGCGCATCTAAACTCCAACATGGCGGACGTATCCAGGTTGTCGCTTAGTTTCGATTTTGAGATTTCTGAACTGCAATGCTAATTCTCGATGCGTTGAAGGCGAACGAGTATTAAACTCTGCTCATATGCTTCTGGCAGGCGTAACCGGGTTGTCTAAAGAGAAGGCTATAGTTGTCGCGTATTATTTGCGAAGTTCCGGCGTGTTTGATCAACCACACTTCGTGAAGGTGAATTTCACGTTTACCAGTTGCGACGCCGAAATAGCAAGCAGCGAGTGTCCTGCGCTGCAGGAATGTGAGAAGAGACATGCAAGCACACGACACGTGTGATGCAGTTCTCTACAGCTAACATCTACTAAGTGTGTAGCGCGTGTACGAATGTAGTTTACAAGTTACACGGTAATGTTGCGACATCTGTGTGTCACTGGTGCGCATTTTTTTGGGAAACGATGAAGGATGAAAGTCACTGAGAAGGTTAGCCTGCTGTAGGACTCGAACCCACATCTTCTGGATTGGCGGTCCAGGGCTCTACCAATTGAGCTAAGCTAACACACCTTCTCAGCGACTTCCAGGGTGCGTCATCTGAAGGGACAAACCAGCTACTCTCTCTCACTCATCCTCCTTTCACTCTTACGTTTACAGACTCATACAGACATTCATACGACGGGATCGACGCAGGCGGCAACTGTTGAACATGAAAGAATTGATGTTCTGAGGCTGGAACAACATAGAAGGGACAAATACATACAAAGCCTCAATTTGCCTAAAAAATTAACGATGAAGGATGAAAGTCACTGTCATCTTCACCAGCTCGCTTGCTTCCTAGCCATTTTTTAATGTATACTAATTCGAGATCAGAGATATCGCAGGCAAGAATACCAGCATTTTATCTTCAAGATAATTCCTTATAATATGATAAATTATGGAGCCTATTTCGGGTGAATTAAAAAGATGTTATGGATGACATTATCTGACGATGGCAAAATGACGTAGGTACATCAGTGTAGGTGCATGCCACTGAGTCATTACACACTACATCTATACAGATATCACCAACGACAATAACAGCACATTTTCATGACCATAGCTGGAACATGTGAGGACTTTCCACTGACCAATATAGTAGGCCTACCTGAAGTGGTCGTTTCGAAAAAAGACAACATACTGAAGGCGACCATGTATCAATGTGAACAAAAGTTTATTCAGCAAAGAGAGTTGAAAACCGGATATCTCGTTGCATTCCATGTCAAGTGATCCCAAAGTTCCCTCGACCCCCTTTTAATTTAACGTGATTTTTTGTGTGTATGTGGTTCCTTATGACTCTGGAAGCAACAAAACATTGTTCTTTTCTAACGAAATTGAAGTTTAGGGGATGCATGGCCCCTCAGAGCTGCAATGTCAGACGAAAACCTATGTCGTTTTGAGCAGACATTACGGCCCATGTAGGGTTCGGAACATAGTAGCAAGCGTCTTACATGATAGGTGAGAGTTCATTTTAACGTATTTAAGCAATTTTTATAATCGCACTGGGCGGGCTCGACCCTTGTGGGATCCACGAAATTGCTGCATTTTCACAACTTCCCGTTGTTTTTGTTTTTTTTTTTTTTTTTTTTGCTGCGGCTTACAGTACTTCCGAGGGACTGTTTTTTTTTCTCGTTTAAACAATGCGATCGCCATTCACAAATATATATATATATATATATAGATACTCATTGAACGATGCGACAGCACCAGAGGACACGTGTTTCGCCGTGTTTGCGGCTCGTCGGCCCTGGGTAGCTGCGCATCGTTCGGGATTGGCAAACCAGGGGTCACTCAGCGAGCGATATACACCTGGGAGGGTGACTGAGCACTCCTCAATGCCACAGTGCAAGCCAGTGAATTATAAAGAGGGGGAAAAAGCCATTAAAAAATAATTAAATGATGCTAGACGTGTTTGAAATTCAAACTTACAGATTAAAATGGCTTCTATGGCTGCACGTAGAGAAACAGATACTCATTGAACGATGCGACAGCACCAGAGGACACGTGTTTCGCCGTGTTTGCGGCTCGTCGGCCCTGGGTAGCTGCGCATCGTTCGGGATTGGCAAACCAGGGGTCACTCGGCGAGCGATATACACCTGGGAGGGTGACTGAGCACTCCTCAATGCCACAGTGCAAGCCAGTGAATTATAAAGAGGGGGAAAAAGCCATTAAAAAATAATTAAATGATGCTAGACGTGTTTGAAATTCAAACTTACAGATTAAAATGGCTTCTATGGCTGCACGTAGAGAAACAGATACTCATTGAACGATGCGACAGCACCAGAGGACACGTGTTTCGCCGTGTTTGCGGCTCGTCGGCCCTGGGTAGCTGCGCATCGTTCGGGATTGGCAAACCAGGGGTCACTCAGCGAGCGATATACACCTGGGAGGGTGACTGAGCACTCCTCAATGCCACAGTGCAAGCCAGTGAATTATAAAGAGGGGGAAAAAGCCATTAAAAAATAATTAAATGATGCTAGACGTGTTTGAAATTCAAACTTACAGATTAAAATGGCTTCTATGGCTGCACGTAGAGAAACAGATACTCATTGAACGATGCGACAGCACCAGAGGACACGTGTTTCGCCGTGTTTGCGGCTCGTCGGCCCTGGGTAGCTGCGCATCGTTCGGGATTGGCAAACCAGGGGTCACTCAGCGAGCGATATACACCTGGGAGGGTGACTGAGCACTCCTCAATGCCACAGTGCAAGCCAGTGAATTATAAAGAGGGGGAAAAAGCCATTAAAAAATAATTAAATGATGCTAGACGTGTTTGAAATTCAAACTTACAGATTAAAATGGCTTCTATGGCTGCACGTAGAGAAACAGATACTCATTGAACGATGCGACAGCACCAGAGGACACGTGTTTCGCCGTGTTTGCGGCTCGTCGGCCCTGGGTAGCTGCGCATCGTTCGGGATTGGCAAACCAGGGGTCACTCAGCGAGCGATATACACCTGGGAGGGTGACTGAGCACTCCTCAATGCCACAGTGCAAGCCAGTGAATTATAAAGAGGGGGAAAAAGCCATTAAAAAATAATTAAATGATGCTAGACGTGTTTGAAATTCAAACTTACAGATTAAAATGGCTTCTATGGCAGCCATAGAAGCCATTTTAATCTGTAAGTTTGAATTTCAAACACGTCTAGCATCATTTAATTATTTTTTAATGGCTTTTTCCCCCTCTTTATAATTCACTGGCTTGCACTGTGGCATTGAGGAGTGCTCAGTCACCCTCCCAGGTGTATATCGCTCGCTGAGTGACCCCTGGTTTGCCAATCCCGAACGATGCGAGTGTCCTAGCACAGCGAGTGTCCTAGCAAGGCACAAGTTTCAAACACTGAAGTGGATTCGGGAAACGAGGAAAGCGGCCCAAGGCATCACTAATTCACTTCCGTGCGCTGATCAACGGGCATCCGGTTGACGCTGTTCTCGACACAGGAGCCACCATCACCTGTGTCAACGAATCTGTTTTCCGCCGGCTCAAGCTACAACTCGTCAATAACTCGAAGATCAGTGTACGACAAGTGAACACGACAACCACCACCTTGGGTCGCACCACCATCCACTTAACCATTGGAAACACAACCAAGACTGTGACCGCCCATGTTCTTCAAAACATGCAACACCAATTTTTGCTTGGATTGGACAGTGCGGTGCTTTTCAATCTTTCTCTGGACTTATCAACGCTCAAGTTGACCTTACGACCGGAGGAGTTATGTGAACAGCTCGCCACTGTCACCACACCAAACCAAGATCAACCCACCGGTGAGTCCAAGTCACCACTTCAATCACATAGCGACCCACTTATCGCTGACATCCTGGAAAAACACTCGTCACTATTCTCAAAATCCCAAACGGATATCGGATCAATATCTCTCGAGAAGCATTCCACCAGTCTGACGAACAACACTCCTATTCGTTATGTGCCCTACCGTACATCATTGGCCGACAAAGAGGAGATAAGCAGACAGGTGGAATCGCTGCTAAATGAAAACTTGATTCGACCATCCCAACCACCCTACGCCTCCCCTGCTGTGCTTGCGAAAAAAAAAAGGACGAAGGGAAGACAAGACTCTGTGTAGACTACCGCAAACTCAATGCAATCACGTAACCTGATCACCAGCCAATTCCCAGAATTGACGACTTGTTGGACGCCTTGGGTAATTCCAGGATATTCACCACACTAGACGTCACGTCAGGGTACTGGCATGTGCATATGACAGAAGAGGACATTCAAAAAACAGCTTTCGTAACTCATAACGGTCACTACGAATGGCTTGTTATGCCTTTTGGCTTACGGAATGCTCCAGCTACATTTCAACGTGTAATTCGGACTCTCATTGAGAAACATCGTCTCAAAAATGTACTTAACTATTTCGACGACATCATCATCCACTCTGAGACAAAAGAACAACATCTCGAGCATCTTGCGGCGGTCCTAAAAGCCCTGGGATCCGAGAATGTCAAACTCAAAAGGAAGAAATGCAAATTTGCCACTACAAGTATCGACTTCCTCGGGCATACCATCTGCGCGGGGAAGCTGCAACCACGAACTGAAAACGTTACCGCAATCACACGGTACCCGACACCGAGGAACGTCAAAGACGTTCAACGATTCCTTGGCGCTGTAAACGTCTATCGGAGGTACATCGATAAATTTACAGAAACAGCCTTACCTCTAACGAAGCTTTTGAAGAAAGGTGCTAAATGGAATTGGACGTCAGACTGTGCTGCTTCATTCCAGCGCTTCAAAGATGCTTTGGTGAAACGACCGATCTTGGCAATTCACGACCCAGCCAAGCCCTGTACGGTCTACTGTGACGCCTCCAACGAAGGTATTGGAGCAGTACTAAAACAGATAGGCGACGACAACCTTGAACATCCTGTGGCCTTTCACTCCCGCAAGCTTCACGACCACGAAAGGAACTATGCCATCACGGAACTGGAGTGCCTGGCTATAGTCGACGCTATTGACAAATGGCATTGCTACCTTCATGGACACCGTTTCCGTGTAGTGACAGACCACGCCGCACTCAAGTGGCTGAAGACCATCAAAAAACCGACAGGAAGGCTTTTCCGCTGGTCACTCAAGCTTTCTGTCTACGATATGGATATTGAACACCAGAAAGGTAGCGAAAACAACGAAGCGGACACGTTATCCAGAACACCTGTTATCAACCTTCTTCATATTGAAGACATTCGGCAAGCACAGTCCGAACTAGAAAACAGAGAGAGAAATGGAACCCTTGAGCAAGGAATCACTGTTGTGCGCAAAGGGGGATTACGTAAAATCCTTGTTCCACCATCCTTGCGCAAAGAAGCGATAAAGAATGCGCACAAAAATTACGGCCATGTCGGAGTCAAAAAGACGCTCAGCCTCCTCTCTCCACAGTATTATTGGAAAAGTATTATGGCGGACGTTTCCAACTACGTTAAACACTGCGACATTTGCAAACGTTGTAAAAAATCAAAGAAGAAAAAGTTTGGCCTCCTCGAGTCACTTCCTCACGCAGCGGAACCCTTCGACCTTGTCGCAATGGACACCATTGGGGGTCTCGCAGGCTACAATTCTGCGAAGCGTTTCATTCACCTGGCAATCGACCACGCAACAAGATACGTATGGGCCTTCAGTCACAAGAGCGAAACATCGGACGCATACGTGTCATGCATCCAACAAATAATGACAGTCGGGAAACCAAACAAGTTTCTATCAGACAGAGGTACCGGATTCCTTGGCAGTAGATTCAAACGATTTTTGAAAAACAACGGCATTCATCAACTGACAACGTCCACACAACGACCACAGTGCAACGGAATGAACGAAAGAACCAATCAGACCATCATGACCAGACTAAAATGCAAAATGAATGAAAATCCTCGAACTCCATGGCCAAAACTTTTGGAACAAGTTGTGTGTGAGTACAACAACACACCCCATGAAGTTACCGGCTATTCTCCATCGTTTCTCCTCTTTGGGAAACTTCCATATCCAGACCTGATTAACAACCCGAGACCCAGCCTAGAAGAAGCACGACGGGAAGCGCTTGAGAACACAGAGAGCTACCACACCAAAAACAAGATCGCCTACGACAAAAGATTTGTGCAAGGAGAATTTTCCCCCGGCGAGCGAGTTCTTCTCGAGACAATGTGGCACCCCAATAAAGGGAAGCTCTCCCCTGTCATGGAGGGCCCTTTTACAATCCTACGGAAAGTGTCAAACGTCAATTACGAGATTGACCGAAGTGTGCTTCCCCTCAACCGCTCAACGGACATAGTGCATATTAGCAAGCTTCGACGGTACTTCGACCCCCGTAACTGCAGTTTGGCGGCAGGGGACGTGTAACATAGCCATCCCCAAAACCTCATCATCTCCACCCCACAGCTGTGTCACACGAAGGGCGACCCCTCAGTTCCAAGAAATGGGGGAGAGGACTCCTTCCAAGAACAATTTGGAGCGACGCTTCGACTGTCCCAAGCAGTCCGGACTCAGCCATCGTCCCAGCCAGTTCATTTCCGTTATAGCTTTTATCCATTGTAAATAGTAATGTAAATAAACCTGCAGTGCCCTCATCATTCAATCACTCATCATCTCACCCCTTCCACACCAAGCCACCGCCACGCGAGTGTTACATATATATATATATATATATATATATATATAAATAACGTATTGTGGAATTCTATATCTAAACATTCGTGATTTCACGCAAACTTTGCAAATTTCGTGCATTCCAGTTGCGTCAAGCCCGTCGTGCCCAGATCTTGATGTCGTGCAATCAGGGACCGTTCTGTGCAAGAGAACAGAGCATAAGTGGAAGTGCAGTGGTTCCCACGATACAGCCGTAGCCTCAATTGTCCTTCCAAGTCTTGAAGAGAATTCCCTGACTATCAGGAGTCATGGACAGAGGAGAAACACAAACGGCCGAGACGAGTCTCGTCTTGTCTGATTGTGCTTGTCCTATGTTGATTAGCAGTGATGGCCAGTAGTTAACTACATGTAGTTAAACTACTAGTTAAACTACTTGATTGTAGTTAAAAAGTAGTTATCAACTACTTGCAGAAATGTAGTGGCAACTACCAGTTAAACTACTATTTTAAGTAGTTAACTACAGTAGTTAGGTTACTGAAGGCGCCAACTACTTCCGATTTTGCCGCAAGCTTTACGGCAGGATTGTGCTTCCGACTTTTACCTTGACCTACTTGTTAGATGAGAACGGAGGTGCAGAGCAATTGTGTCGTGCATGTGTACTAAATCTTCACTTTTAATGCTTATCTAGTGAAGCCTCATTTGCAGTGAAATATAAGTCTGCAACTTAGTTTATCGCGTAGGCACAGAAAGAATCCCGCTTTGTATTTGACGATCGTAGCAATGGCTTGAGCCAAAGTTTATTATTGCTTGAGATTCATATTTAGGTGTCCAAGAACACTACAAGGGATTGGTGTTGATGAACAACGTTAAGTAGTTATAGATGTAGTTAAACTACATTGCAGTAGTTAAAAAAGTAGTTTTAACTACTCCCCTGAAAAGTAGTTGAACTACTAGTTAAACTACTCAATCGCAAAGTAGTTAGTAGTTATAGTTAAACTACTGTAGAAATAGTTAGTGGCCATCACTGTTGATTAGCCATAATTCAGGATGCGTGAAGATCAGGAGCGAAAATGACGCCACAAAGCTTTGGCATTGAAAAGTCTCCGACAGGATACAAAAAGCTGGAAGCTATCGATATTTCCTTTATATCCACATTCAGCACAATGAGACAATGTGTGGATAATTGCCTTCTTGTGCTGCGGTTCCTCTGACTTCGGTATTGACACTGCAGCCTCTGTTGCAGGCGTTCTCAGCAACAGTATATAATTTTGTTCGTCGTCAATTGAGCTTAGAAACAATTTCAGTATCATGCTATTAAAACCACGGCGACACCTACTGCAGACGCGCAAGGCGCGTCAATTTCTAAAAGGAGAAATGTCACCTTTAGATACCTTCGTACACTTTCGTCATTAAAAGCCATTAAAGAAACAAATAAATGACACTAGACGTGTTTTAAATTCAAAATTACAGATTAAGATGGCTTCTATGGCTGCACGCAGAGAAACAGATACTCATGGAACGATGTGACAGCACCAGATGACACGTGTTTCGCCGTATATATATATATATATATATATATATATATATATATATATATATAGGACGTCATATACTGGATCTAAAAATATAAGAATTTTAAAATTGTGTGGAGTTGTGTGGTCTAGAACCATTTTCGATATGCATTTAAACAACATAATCTGAAGCTCTCCTAGCTGACTGCGCCTTGCTGTGGGTCGGGTTCCACAGGGGGGGGGGGGGGGGTGACACCACCACTGCCATGTATTTTTATGCTCTTTGAAGAAACCTTGCGTAATCTCACAAAATTTTACGGGTGTCTCCCGGAGTTTGGGGTATTTGGGGCTGCAGGGCTCTGGATAAATCACTGAGTGGGGATCAAGGACGGGGCGCCCCCGTCCCTCGTTGGGTAATGTAGTTTAGACATCATCATACTTTGATGTTGATTGTGACACGTGTTGCTCCTGCGCAAACGTAGGTGAAATCAGAGAGTGCGTCATTTATGCTGGGAAAAAGTGCGTAATATATCACTTGCTTGCTGTACCTAGGTTATATATATATCGCGTAACATAAGCGTAACCTAAGTATAGCAAGCAATATTACGCACTTTCACAGACCCCCTATCGGTGATTTATCCAGACCCCTACAGCCCCAAATACCTCAAACTCCGGGAGACACCCGTAAAATTTTGCGAGATTACGCAGGGTTTCTTCAAAGAGCATAAAAATACATGGCAGTGGTGGTGTCACCCCCCCCCCCCCCCCTGTGGAACCCGACACACAGCTAGGCGCAATCAGCTAGGAGAGCTTCAGATTATGTTGTTCGAATGCATATCAAATTCTAGACCACACAACTCCACACAATTTTAAAATTCTTATATTTTTAGATACACTATATGACGTGATTTCGCTTGCACGAACGCTTTCACTAATTCTAAAATCCTGTGGTTCCGAATCCCGACAAACAGCTACACCCCACACGTACTTTAACCCACATGCAGATAGCAATTAGTACAAACCCGTTTACTCTTTTCATTCGAATCACCGTCCAACGCAAAGTTTAGAGAGTGTAACAACAGTATCCAGTGAAGAAGGAACAGCGTGGAAAATAAAACATCTATGAACTCACTTTAGTGTAAACGTAGATGGTACCTCCCCCCAGGTGAACGCCACAGCTCGGTCTCGAGGTTAACATATACTGTCCTCTGCCCCCTTATACATCTCATTGCTATCTGCGACCACGGTAGGAAGCAGGTATTTGCTCATGTAGTATATGACCCCTACTTATCCTGCAACCCAACCTATTTTCTTACTGCGATATCTCTTGGCAGCATTCCATAGTTCTCTTCGCTGACACATTGCGGTAAAGCTTCAATGCTTTGGTAACATATACCGTACTGATTAGAAAGTACCCCGCATGGATTTAGTTTAAAGGGACCGAAAAGTGAAAAATAACCCCCATATTTTTGCCCACTGTCGTGCACAACATCACTGTTTGATAAGACACAGAAAGCATTACGTCTCAATTCGGAATATTTTTTACGTATAAATATTTTGAACATTGCCGGAACATGGACGGTGCTGCCAACAAACGGCGAAAAAGAGAAACTTGGGTTTCGGTGGTTTCCGGTCCAGGGCTCCCAGGGATTGGTCAATCCTTGCCACGTGAGGGCTAATTTTATAGAGAACAAAGTCGACGCACACGATCTTACAGTTAAACGACATTTTAAAAATGACGCTCACTTCCATAATTTCTACGTTAATAAAGCATTCAGCTACAAGCTGCAAGGCCGTCTGTGTTATCGCGTTTATTGTTTACGTCGTTGGTGGTCATGTTGGTCTCGTGAAATAGTAAGTGGAAGTGGATGACATGTTCGTGGCTGCTGTGTCACGTATTCAGGATACCTACATCTGCCTGGTGTAGTTTTGGTGTTCGGGGATGCTAAAATCATGTCCGTTCGTTCATCTTCGTTTTCTGCCACAAGAGGAGTGAGCGCGAGAACGAATGTGGTTCGAAACACTCGGCTATTAGACACAGCAGTCGTGTCGTGTGTGCTGAGCTTATTTTGCTGCCGATGACTACGAAGAAGATGCCGTAGACGGCGAATTGCGAAGGCGTCCGAAGCAAACTTCCGTTCAGTAACCAGTGATTTTGCTTCACCGAAGTGACGAGTTCAACACAACTCGTAGGTATGTACAGACGTCACACATGTATTAATTATAATATTACGATGACGTATTCCATTTAACTTATGTTATCCTACTTTTCCCGTACTCAATATTGTCAACATCAAATTTAATTTCAGGGGCCTTCCAGTGTTGAAGTGGCGCCAGACTACTACGTATTGCGTGATCCAGGCACTCAAGTTGACATGACAGAAATAGCTGAAAGCAGGTATGCAAAGTCCAGATATGGAAGCAGTAGATTTGTTAGGTGTTGCAGACTTTGTGACATTTATGGAGTCTTTGGACAGGTGCAGAACATTAGTACGATGTCAACAGCAGGAGAAGAAATCGATTAGAACTGCTAGCTTGTTTGAATGGTAGAAGAATACTTCCTGTGTGAAGAAGGGTAGTTATATGACTAAGGAACTCGAATTAATTTTCTAGAGATGCATCCTCTACACTTGAATGACCATTGAAACAGTGAAAGTTCATTGTTTTTTAAGCCCCACTACTGGAATTGTTCAGTGTGTGTCACTGCTGTAGTGAGCCATGCAAGGTTACCACATCATATTGGTCCTAAATTTGTAGGATCTGCTGTGTAGTCACTGTTGGATCTGCAGCATTATTGTCCCTGTAATCTTTTCACCAACAGAGAATACAAAAGTGCACAAATGGTAAAATATAACTAGCTCGATAAATTCAAAAGGGAAAGACGAAGGGGGAGAAATACATGATGACGATGATATGGGGAAAGACGAAACTGTTTATACTTCTCTTGTTTATATTGTTGCAGGTTTTACAACTCTATCAAGTACGTCAAAACATCAGAGGGCAGGAAGTCCTACTCTGTTTCCTAAATCCCTGGACAATAAAAAAGAGAGTTGTGACAAAATGTTGCTTCTACTCTTATATTTCAATTAAATGTTACGATGCATTTGTAGTGTACACTGAAGCCAGTTTCAATTCGCATGGCTGTCAAAAGTACTTTACAAAAGTACATCTCAATTACAGTAACAGAGAACTTATGCTATAAATTATTTAGCCATTTTGGAGTACTATGCACACCAATGGTGTATGATTAACTTTGAACCGAGATCAAGGGTTAATAATACTTGAAGTCAGCCCTCAAGTCCTCCTTTACAAATGTTAGTTGGTGACGTGATAATGAATCAGTTACTCCGTTTACCAAAACAGATTTAATTAAGTGTTAAATCCCAATCTTGGTTTAAATATTAATTGACATTTGGAAACGTAGTCACTAAGAAGTATACTATAAGGTTATGAACACAGTTCAGCTGAATGACACTGATGAAAATTATCTTACTTACTCCTCACATATACAATTGAGACTTGAGTATAACCTACAAATACATCTATGCCCACAGGTTACTTAACCCTCCAGGAACAAACTAGTAATTATAATATGCTGTGACAGCAAAGAAAAAGCAATGAAAAAAGTCAGCGCACTGATGGGAAAGCATCCCAATTGCATGCATGACGCAGATCGAGATCCAGTGGAGTACTTTCTATTGTATTTTCTCGGAGCACCACATATCCATCTTGTGAATGGCCGACAGGTGGTATAACGGCATTTCCTGCAGAAATAAAGGTTTTCCGTCCAGTTTGACATTCAAGTAGCGCGTAAAGACCACACGGCGCTGCCATGTATGTTGCCATGCTCTTCGGTTTCTCGGATGTATGTAAATGACCCTTGCTTGACACACTTCGGTGTCAATGCACAGTATTTCGAGATATACGGTAGTTCTGATGCAATTGTCTGTCTGCTTTTCACACGCATCCTCTACCTCTCGGCAGCAAAAACCGTAGTATCCATCCGTAGTATCTGTCGGTTTGCATTTCACACATGAACACCTGCACGACGAAAAAACAGCGCTTGTTGCGGCTTACACAAGTGCTTCTCCCTGATACACGGAAATTTCACAAAGCAGTCCATGTTCACGGCACGGTGAGCTACTGCTGAGGACGAATGTGACTCCGATTAATCTCTGGACGAGGAATCTTCTGCTGCGAAGAACACACATTCCAGCACGCTAACGCACGAACCACAGTTCTGTGTGAGCGACAGTTCTCGAATGCGGAATTCCAGCGCAGTCATGTTCAAAAGGCTCGACGTTCTCGACGTAGAAATTAGTCACAAATGCCCACTGCCATTTTCGTTTTCGCCGGATTAGTGCACGGAAGTGCGCGTATTACATGCGTCCTCGACAGATGGCGCGGGGTCATGCAATTGTTGACAGACTGCCCGGCTTCCTACTAGGTCCCTGGACATGCAATTATGGAAAATTCGATTGCAGAAAAACTAAAGCGATTTCAGCGGAGTTCTTTGATATTTGAACTTTTTAAGGTTCAAGCTTTTCGCTGAACATAAAGTTTCGATAGGTTTATATTCACTTTTCGGTCCCTTTAAAGAAGTGGAGCAACTCGAAATTTAATCCCGTTGCACGGACCAATATCCCCGTCGCACTGGTTAATTTAGTGTCATTCTTATGAAATGCACTCCAAGGAAGCGAACGTCATTTTCATTACGCGCTCGCTACAGGCTTAAGCAACTGTCACTTAAGCAACAATGGCTGTTACTGTAGCTAAGAATAAACGGCTACAAAAACAAAAAAAGAATAGCTGTGCGCCACAGTACCTTCGTCAGAATGTTTATTAATTTACAAATACTTTCTACAAATATTCTTCCACAATAAAACAAATAGGCGTGAAACTTGCGCAACAGCAAAAATGGCCGCCGACGGTAAGCCGAAACCGTGCCGTTTCCGGAGGCTTTAAAGAATGACGTGTTTTTTGCTCGCAAAGTCACACTGTATTAAAGTAAAATAAACACGGTGTTGAAAACACTTGGTTAAAATGCTCTAGTGTTGGGGGCCCTCGCTTGTCTCACTTGAACGATTATGGCAAGCACGACTGATAAGAATTAACGGCGGCAATTTTTTTTAGGGGTGCACCAAAATACCTTCATGAGAATGTTTTCTGTGATTTTGTAACACTCCCTGAATATCCTCTTCAACCATAAAAAATAAACAATACAACAGCCTCGAACATGTACCAGGCCGAACGCCGAGTCCGTGTGGTGAGCTAAAGACCACAGCGTTTCCACACGCTGTTAAAGAGAACAATGACACGTACTAAATAATTGTACTAAATGTACAGTTATTTGTACGTGTTATTTGTATAGTCATTTGTATAACTGTACAAAATGTACTAAAATTAAATAAACGCGCTGTTGGAGGTACTTTTTTAACAATATTGTGGTCCCTGCTTCCTCACTTTTTCGCAATCTATATTACCTGTAGCTCGAACGCTGCCGTTGAGGCTACTCACTCGGTTCGCCGAAGAGAAGTGAAGAGTGTTTGGGGAACTCAATCGTTAGTGCACTGTCTGCCGAGGGTCACTACAGGTGCCGTGTGACAGCACACGAATGATATTAGATGAAAGTGTCAGTCGTTCAATGTGACACTAATTTAGTCCGTGAGACAGGGGTATAAATCGTTAGTGCACTTTATGCCGAGGGTCACTAAAGCTGCCGTGTGAGAGCACACGACGGATACTAGATGGAAGTGTTACTCGTTCAATGTGACACTAATTTAGTCCGTGTGACAGGGGTACAAATCGTTAGTGCACTTTATGCCGAGGGTCACTAAAGCTGCCGTGTGACAGCACACGAATGGTACTAGATGGAAGTGTTACTCGTTCAATGTGACACTAATTTAGTCCGTGTGACAGGGGTATAAATCGTTAGTGCACTTTCTGCCGAGGGTCACTAAAGGCGCCGTGTGACAGCACACGAATGATACTAGATGAAAGTGTTACTCGTTCAATGTGACACTAATTTTGTCCGTGTGACAGGGGTATAAATCGTTAGTGCACTTTCTGCCAAGGGTCACTAAAGGCGCCGTGTGACAGCACACGAATGATACTAGATGAAAGTGTTACTCGTTCAATGTGACACTAATTTATTCCGTGTGACAGGGATATAAATCGTTAGTGCACTTTCTGCCGAGGGTCACTAAAGGCGCCGTGTGACAGCACACGAATGATACTAGATGAAAGTGTTACTCGTTCAATGTGACACTAATTTATTCCGTGTGACAGGGGTATAAATCGTTAGTGCACTTTCTGCCGAGGGTCACTAAAGGCGCCGTGTGACAGCACACGAATGATACTACACTCTAAATCGTTTCACACCTTTAAAGGTGTAAAATAGGTGTATTAACAAAGATCACACCCCTTTCACACCCTACAACTTTGTTTTGGAAGTTCCTGAGGGTGTAACAATGGTGTACTACACCCTCAGGTGAAATATGGTGATAAGTGTGTCGCCTGGGTGTAGGAAGGGGTATGTTTATTCTCGTTCACATGAACAAAAGTAAATGTATACAACAACCGGGAACGGGAAGTTACATTACAAAAGTGCATGGCGTGGATTTACAACACGCCTACCATCTACAGATTTAGAAGATCTGTTGAGATAGTGCCTAAATTTCTTAAAACACGTTGCTCCTCATTGCAAGACAGAACAAATGCATGATAGTGCTCATACTCAACTGTAGTTAATGTTTGTATAAGAAAAATGCTATCAGAGTTAATATCGTATATGTCTGTAATCTCAACGAACACGGGTAAGTCCTCCTCGGAAGATTCTTTGGCAACAGCACAGCCAACAGCAAATGTGTTATCATTATGATCTGCACGTTTTACATAGACAATAGATTGTGCGTGAATATCACGGTCATGAATATAACTCTAAATTGCTTCTGGGGCATGTTGAAGTAGTATCTCCTTGGAACCATCAGTAGATGTGGCATTTCTGATGAAGGGCTGCGACCACACATACTTTTGATAAAATTGATGTCTTCTTGCTAATGAAAGGGTTATGTTCTTAAAATGTCGAGTTTTTCTAGCAACATCTTAAAATGCTGGTGTTTCCCTTCGAAACGCATACACGATACAGCTAGGAGAGGACCAAACATCCTGATGAGTCGCGGATAATGAACAATGTACAGGGGTTAGGTATTTGTGGGTACAACACTGCAAAGCCTTGAAGAAACGCATAAATGCAACGTTTTAAGTAATGAACATGCATATGCGGAAGGTGCCTGCTCATGAGAAGGTCTAAGCTATATACTAAAGCTATATAAAGCTATATACAGTTGCCATGCTTCATTGCCATGCACAGCTGCCACGCCATACATGATTTTCTGTATGTCGGCTGCGCATGTTTACACACACATTTAATCAGCTTGATATACATACATATATGGACCTCAATGTGATTATATGCAATATGCTGGTAATTGTGAATACACGGTTACCAGCATATTGCCACGAACCCAGCAGTTTTATTCGGCGTTACAACCTTTACACCCCAGTTGCCACGAGGGTGTTAAAATACACCTTAAAAGGTGTGCGCCATGAACATTTTGATTTACACCCTTTAAGGTGTAAAAAGATTTAGAGTGTAGATGAAAGTGTTACTCGTTCAATGTGACACTAATTTATTCCGTGTGACAGGGGTATAAATCGTTAGTGCACTTTCTGCCGAGGGTCACTAAAGGCGCCGTGTGACAGCACACGAATGATATTAGATGAAAGTGTTACTCGTTCAATGTGACACTAATTTAGTCCGTGTGACAGGGGTATAAATCGTTAGTGCACTTTCTGCCGAGGGTCACTAAAGGCGCCGTGTGACAGCACACGAATGATACTAGATGAAAGTGTTACTCGTTCAATGTGACACTAATTTATTCCGTGTGACAGGGGTATAAATCGTTAGTGCACTCTCTGCCGAGGGTCACTAAAGGTGCCGTGTGACAGCACACGAATGATACTAGATGAAAGTGTTACTCGTTCAATGTGACACTAATTTATTCCGTGTGACAGGGGTATAAATCGTTAGTGCACTTTATGCCGAGGGTCACTAAAGCTGCCGTGTGAGAGCACACGACGGATACTAGATGGAAGTGTTACTCGTTCAATGTGACACTAATTTATTCCGTGTGACAGGGGTATAAATCGTTAGTGCACTGTCTGCCGAGGGTCACTACAGGTGCCGTGTGACAGCACACGAATGATATTAGATGAAAGTGTCAGTCGTTCAATGTGACACTAATTTAGTCCGTGAGACAGGGGTATAAATCGTTAGTGCACTTTATGCCGAGGGTCACTAAAGCTGCCGTGTGAGAGCACACGACGGATACTAGATGGAAGTGTTACTCGTTCAATGTGACACTAATTTAGTCCGTGTGACAGGGGTACAAATCGTTAGTGCACTTTATGCCGAGGGTCACTAAAGCTGCCGTGTGACAGCACACGAATGGTACTAGATGGAAGTGTTACTCGTTCAATGTGACACTAATTTAGTCCGTGTGACAGGGGTATAAATCGTTAGTGCACTTTCTGCCGAGGGTCACTAAAGGCGCCGTGTGACAGCACACGAATGATACTAGATGAAAGTGTTACTCGTTCAATGTGACACTAATTTTGTCCGTGTGACAGGGGTATAAATCGTTAGTGCACTTTCTGCCAAGGGTCACTAAAGGCGCCGTGTGACAGCACACGAATGATACTAGATGAAAGTGTTACTCGTTCAATGTGACACTAATTTATTCCGTGTGACAGGGATATAAATCGTTAGTGCACTTTCTGCCGAGGGTCACTAAAGGCGCCGTGTGACAGCACACGAATGATACTAGATGAAAGTGTTACTCGTTCAATGTGACACTAATTTATTCCGTGTGACAGGGGTATAAATCGTTAGTGCACTCTCTGCCGAGGGTCACTAAAGGTGCCGTGTGACAGCACACGAATGATACTAGATGGAAGTGTTACTCGTTCAATGTGACACTAGTTTAGTCCGTGTGACAGGGGTATAAATCGTTAGTGCACTTTCTGCCGAGGGTCACTAAAGGCGCCGTGTGACAGCACACGAATGATACTAGATGAAAGTGTTACTCGTTCAATGTGACACTAATTTAGTCCGTGTGACAGGGGTATAAATCTTTAGTGCACTTTCTGCCGAGGGTCACTAAAGGCGCCGTGTGACAGCACACGAATGATACTAGATGAAAGTGTTACTCGTTCAATGTGACACTAATTTATTCCGTGTGACAGGGGTATAAATCGTTAGTGCACTTTCTGCCGAGGGTCACTAAAGGCGCCGTGTGACAGCACACGAATGATACTAGATGAAAGTGTTACTCGTTCAATGTGACACTAATTTAGTCCGTGTGACAGGGGTATAAATCGTTTGTGCACTTTCCGCCAAGTGTCACCAAAAAATGCCGTGCGACAGCACTCAAAAATTCAGCAGTCTGACGGCCTGCCCACAGCCACATTCGTTGTTCTCATACGTAGTACAAGAAACGAAGCAAAGTTGATACGCACTACGCATTTGTGTCACTCATGTCGCATTCTAAATCTGCAGAATCACATTAAAAGAAGAAAAAATCATACTACGGGATTGTGGCGCACGCCTGGAAATTTTACCGCGTGGCAAAAGGTGGCACTAAATTGTCCCGTGCCGTCGAGGTAACACCCCTCTGGAACCCTCCACTTCGCCGGGCACTCCTTACAGCGCTCGGAACACTTTTGGAAATCATCGCTGGAAACAGGTAAGAGAATTCTCGTCATATTCGTTCAATCAATAACGAACGGCCCGATTAATTGCTCTTTCAACGGAATGCTCTCTTGGAGTTCTCTGATTTCAGTGCACGTAAAGGATCTCCACCTGGACAATATTAATCCGCAGACGAAACTTTGCGGCGTCGCTCATACTAATAATTGTCCCACAACGTGAAAACTCGTATTTTCATTCGCATTGTAATATATGGAAAAAGGCGATATATCACAGACAGGTGTCGCCCTGGTCACTCAAAAACTGTGAAGATATTAAATTGTAGTTGAAACGCAAACCTTTGAGGATGTTAGGCGTGATGATATTGTGGATATATATTGGCCTATGGCTCACGTGATCGTAGGGTGCAGCCATACCGACTCCCTTGCTTCGTGCTATATCTCTCTGCGGAACTAGCACGGCTTTCTCGTGATAACGTGGAGCATTTGAGGTAATTCTTTGTGCGTTTCTACCAAAATGACTTGTTAGAATACTGGACTCTAAAAATGAAACGATCTATATGTGAATTTTAAAAGACCTCGGGTGTTCTTTAACCACGACTGCATATGTAGACAAAAAACAAACAAAAATCAGACACACAAAAACTTTAAAATGAAAATGAATGCTCTCTGCGAGCTAAAAGTTGAAATTATCCAGGTTGATACCGCAATCATTCAATGTCATTTAATCTACCCATACGCATATATGTACGCGTTAAAGAGCTCTCAATAAGCTTAAAACACTTTTGGACGCGTGAGCCAAAACGGAAGGAATCGGTCAGCTTGTAAGCAGTTTGTTTTTGCCTCACCGTCGCTACAGAAAGAATGGGATCTCGTCTGCGAGCATGCTGTACGCCCAATTGCAAGTATCCATGTTGAAACATTTATTTCATTTCATTTCACCTTATATGAGAATTTTTATTTAAAAAAAACAGCAGTGCAAAATAGATGCCGTTTCAGCAGGTGGGTTATACGACCAGGCCGACATCCTGTAGGACAGCGTATGCATCTGCTGGACGACTAATTAGCAAAAATTGATTAACATAATATATGTTTTTCTACAGTTTTTGAAATGGGCGATAGCAGAATTTTAGCCAGTCATCATTGAAGTCCATCGTCCTTATTCAAGACCCTGAGAAGCGAATTTACTTCGAGATATAAATTGCCAAATTTCCCTACTCCTTCTGCGCACTTCGGAATCTGATGATATGCTAAAAATATTGATTCCTATTTGTAAACATCTTAGAATGTAGGTGGTCAGCATCCCACTTGAAACCAGAGATTTTTTTTCTTTTTTGTTTTGTGGTTCGGTTCGGTTTCAGGCGTAATGGTTCGATTCCATTTCAGCTCCAGGAGCTGACACATATCGGTTCCAAACTGCTTTAAGACGCTCTAAACCGGTTCCGAGCAGTTTCATTGCACAGGGTACATGCCCCAAAATAAAGACAGCAAAGTTCAAAAAGCTTTATTTGTCTTCGCATGCTCTAGCGTAAGAGTAAAGATAGCTAGCAGTTTGATAATAGTACAGACTCTGTTGTATCCCAGATGACCTTCAACGAGATCACCTTTTTGTTTTACAAACGGTTGAGGTATGAGCTGTCCACAAAGCTGTGAAAATAACGATTGCCCAGGGAAAACGAAACTATCGAGCGCTCGATAGTTTCCCCCGACCCTTAAAGGTACTGTAAAGCAGTAGACAAGCATGATATGCCGGTGATGTGACTAGAGACTCTGTTGCTTCTAAATACCATATGCGGAACCATACGACCGACAACGGGCTATAAATATTTTTAATTTGCCATGAAAAATGCGGCGTGGGTTATCCTAAGGTTGTCAAATGGGGACAGGGATGGCATCCCTTGGGATGTCAAAATCTGGTCCTCAGAGTATCATAATACTGCCACTCTTGCATATGACATGACGTCCCCGAGGCTGTCCCTCGCTCATCCTCAGGGACCAATTTAGGACAGTTTAAGTACACACGGAGGAGATAGCGTTCCTTCACTTCCCTGCTTTCATTTTTTTTTTTGCTTTTGTTTGTTTGTTTTACTTGATTTTTTTACTCTGGCACGCACACCCGCCAAGTGCTTACAGAAGCTACATCAAATTGCAATGACACCAAAGTTATGGCGGCATTTTTATTGTTCCAATGATAAACGGAATCTTGTCAGGGCACTAAGACCGAGAATCCCTCGTATTGCCAACTGTAGGATGGGACAAGCGTAAGCTTGCCCACTCTGAAACCCACTACGAAACGTATTAAGAATTCTATTCCGAAGCCAGAACAGGTACTAGTTTTTGTATTGTTGACTGATTAGATGAGCCACAAAATTAGTGATCCCACCTCCCTTATCGTTTTAGCCTACCACTCCCTATATCCTGAACTTACTGATTTGCTTTATTTTCCCCAACCAAGTCAACACCGTGAATTCGGCAGTTCCGGCATCCTGGAGTCTGGATAGTCCTGCTCGCCGGTGACTCAAAACGAACGGTGAGCTGTCCATGCTTCTTTTCATTACGCAATGAAAAAATACTCTAAACGAGGAATTGATTGAAGTATTACCCCTGCATCATTTCAAAGTCGATGTTTCTTACTCCCTTTGGTTTGAGACATTGAGGGAGGACCTTTGAAACTCTAAGGCACTGCGACAGGATCGCGCGTTTCTGTCCTTTCCACGAGAAATGTTTGATGTATTCACAGACAGTCATCTTTTTTAAGGCAGAGGACTTTACGCTGAACCACCCTTTATTTAAGAAAAATGTTATTCAGCCTATGATCGGCCCCGAAAAACAAAACAAATGTGTTTAGAGACCCTGAGCAGGTAAATTAAACAAAGTGATATTGCTTCTCCCGCTAGCTACCCACAGGGACGGGCACATGACGTACCTGAATGACTCTTTACGGACAGTCCGCGAGTGTTATCCTCAAGTCGTTCTGGGGATACACCTCGAACAATGAGGAGATTTTTTTAGTTTCATGTTAGCGCCGCGAAGCAACTGTGGGTATGAGCGGCGTGCAGGCATGGACAGATGGAGAGAGAACAGCAGGAATGAGTGGGTGGTAGGGCGGTTAGTGTGCGTCCTGGGCCGACTTCAGGGGGAATTGTGCCGACATTCGTCTGGAAAGTCTTCGGAAAAGCAGCACAGCCGGTGACAGGATTCGAACCCGTGTCACCTCCCAGTCTCGGCGTGGAAAGCGATCATCTTAACTACTATGCCACGGGAGCTGGTCAATGAGGAGATGATGACACTGTGGGGACCTCGTGAGGACCCTGGTTCTTCCATGTTTCTTCTGGTTCTTCCATGATTAAGTTCTGGTAAACGAAAACGAACAAAAACGAAGGAATGGTCAGCCTGACCACGAGCCTGCACTATTTGGCTGCGTTGTGGTTACCACTGAACTCACTAATGACACATGGCATGGAATAATGTATTTATTAGAAGAGACAGAGAAAAAAAAAACAACGGAAAGCCAGACGGTGTGTCGACTTGGTATTCAGAAAAACAAAAAGAAAACAGACAGAAACTAATCAACTAAAACGATCACACGGCTCAATTTCTCCAGTGCCACCTGGGTCAAACGTTGCGTAAACTTCCTTCTGACGCACAGTTTTTGTTTGCAATTATTTGCGATCTAACAGGTGACTTGAAAAACTTGAAAATAGCAAGGTTAAAAAAAAGTGGTTCAGGTCTTAATTGACATTTGTGAAATTGGCCCATTGCCATAGCCATGGTCAATAGCCGTCGTCCTTTCGTACACCCATATGCCGGACATCAAGTAGGACACAAGCTGTTACACTGTTGGAGAAGTCCTATGCAAAAATGGTGCGCTGCCTATTATCCTCGTTCCCAGTTGCGACTGTCACAAATAAAGGACAAAAAAGAAAAGGAATAACATACACCGTAAGCGTAGGCTCGCTTGCTCTGGTGTTTTGTAAATTTTAGATATTTTGTATGACCAGTACACATGTTTAATCATTCCATGCACCACACCTTTCTGTCATTATACACAGTTGGCTTTGCGAAAACATTCCGTCCACAATATGTTTTAGTGTGAGAAATTCGAGCCAAAGAAAAATTAGCAGGTGAAAATGAACAAAATGGCGATAAAACCTGAGACACGGAGCAGAAAAACAACGACACGACACCTTCTCAAACTCAGTAACAAGGTTATTGGGAGTGTAGGTTGTGTGATTAAATGGGTTGCTGAGTTTGAGAACACGTCGTGTTGTTATTTTTCTGTTCGGCCTCTCAGGTTTTATCGTCGTTTAAAAATGTACTAGCTCGCTTGCACACTTGCACTTCTACCATTGAATATAAACAGGCGTCGGCGAACGAAACATAACACTTGGAGTTTGCACGGTGTCGAAAGAGTCAGACATGGAAAACTAAGATGGCACAACCCGGAGAAATCGGGGATCGGAAAAATTCTCACCGGCCATTTGCTCACCAATCCAGAGGTGAAACCGGATATTTACTCACCCGTTCTATTTTGACTATGAGCCCACCCTGACAGTTTCATAATTTATTTTCATTTGCTCCACTGTGAGAAACAGTGAATGATAATAGGCCTCGTATATTTAAATCACAATTTTAGTTTTCGAACATTTGAGAAACGAGCGCATCATCCGACAGCTGCTAATAACCAGCTTCGGTCTTCTCTCGATGGAGGTAATGACTTCCACAACGCAAGATATTACAATTTTCCACGCTGTCGGTCGTTTTGACCATTTCTATTCGTGGCCACAGCTCGCTTTTCTTTGTTGTTTGGAGGTATTGAATCGAAAGTTCTAAGTCCCCATTTGTGTGGTAATGGTTTTAAAGAAAATAGGAAATAAGGGGGTTCAAATACCCTTCGAGTGCTCGTTATATGTACAGGAGGAAGAACAAGCACCTCACATACGCAAAGCAGGACCGCTCCCTCAGATATGAAGTACAAATAGGCTTTTCTGAGACTCACGTCCCCACGAAATTCCAGTTCCTTGCACGACTACGCTATGAAGTCACCCGACATAATATATGGATAACCCTCTCCCTCCTCACCCCTCCCCTCCTCCCACCCCTCCCCTCAGCCCTCCGGGCCCGAGTGGGCCCGGAGGGAGAGCTTGAGTGGGCCCGGAGGGAGAGCTGCAATGCAGTCACTAACGGCTCGTCCTCATGTTTTTCAGAGATACTTTGGGGCACTTGCGCTGAGCTACTGTCTACTCAGCTTGCTTTCGCCATCGTGGCTTGTGTCTCGTGTACCATCGGCCTTCGTCTTCGATCAACGGCTGTGTGATTGCCGTCACGTGTTTCAAGTCTGCGATAGCACGGTAATTTCACCAGTGTTTTTTGCTATCTACGCTATTGATGAACTTCGTGAAAGCCCTACTGGTGGAACACCTGCTTATCACATCGAGCAGCAGTACGTCACTCACCCATCGTCAACAGCGATATTCCGTACAAAAGAAGATAGGTCGCTACTTCTCGTCAGTGGGCCCGGAGGGAGAGCTGCAATGCAGTCACTAACGGCTCGTCCTCATGTGTTTCAGGTTGGTACCTGTTACCCTCTCTTTTCCAAAAGAAGCAATAATGTTATGCTGCTTCTCTTTCCGAGCCCACGGACTTGTTTTGCAATTGCCTGTGACTGCTTTTCTGTTGTTAGAATGCTCTTACTGTGTGCGGGAGACGTTGAGGCAAATCCCGGCCCCATGACAAAAGAACAAGAAGCTCAATTTAGTGCAATGATGGGCTTACTCGAAAAACTTAACGCCGGTCAGGAAACGTTGCTCAAAGAAGTAAAAGCCATCCAGAAAGATCAAAAAGAATTTCGAGCTTCTTTAACTAACCTTACTACGCGCGTTGGTAAAATAGAGTCCAATGTAGCCTCAATGCAAGGTAACTTATCGGAAGTTATCAGCACACAGGGTATGCTCTCAGCCATCCCATCGGACATGGCTTCGCTTAGATCACGCATTGATAACCTTGAGAGCAGGTCCAGAAGGGACAACCTGGTGTTCTATGGTATTGAAGATGCTAGTAATGAAACATGGACTGAATCAGAGGAAAAAATTAGAAAGCTGTGCCAAGATAGACTGGATGTTGTGGTCTCAGCTGAGCATGTCGATAGAGCCCATCGCCTAGGACGTTTTCAAGAGGCAAGGACACGTCCAATAATCGTGAAGTTTGCGAACTTCAAGGTTAAGGATACCATTTTAAGAAACTCTAAAGCAGTGTCTGAGGATTTCACTCCCGCTGTTCGTACTGCCAGAAAGAACCTGATTGCCTTCGGACGTTCACAGGGCCAAACTTTTCGCCTCCGTTTCAATAAGCTACTGGTTGGTAGCAAGTGTTATATGTACGACGAGGAAACACCGCTTGTTCGAGAGGTCCCAAATATCGAACCACGGAGCTTGCTATCTCGGGAAAGAAACCCAGTTTCAGCCGCAACCACTAGCGATTAGCAATCACTGAATGTCACTAGTTCCTTGTCTCATCACTATAGTTTGTCACTTATCTTTTCAAATATTAGAAGCATTGTACCCAAGCGTGAAGACCTGTTATCTCTTATAGGAACAACTGAAGCTGCTGTTGTTGTTCTGACCGAGACATGGTTAACACCTAACGTGCATGATGCTGAAATACTGCCGGGTTTTAGAGTATATCGTTATGACCGTGTTGAAAGGCGTGGTGGTGGATTGTTGCTTGGCATCAAAAATGAAATACCATCTCGCCCCATTGAAGTCCCTGGGAACATTGAGATGGTATGGTCTTTACTTGGTCACTCCCACAACAAGATCCTTATTGGAGTTTGTTACCGCCCACCTGATGATGTTTGTCTTGTCGCTGAGCTTCATAAAGCCCTTGCCTTTGTGAAAAGCAGTTTTCCATCTCACAAAATAATGCTTTTCGGTGACTTCAATTTCCCCGATATTGACTGGAATGACGTCTACAAGCCAAAAGCCTCCGCGGTTTTGTCTTCCGATTTCTGTGATCTATGCGTGTTATTTGGTCTGCTACAGTTGGTCACCGCGCCTACGCGAATTTCTGGAACCTGTCAGAGCATCCTTGATTTAGTGCTTACCACATCGCCAGAGCTATTTTCTCCAGTAGTGATTTTTGATGGCCTCAGCGACCACAGATTCATACACACCTCCATAAAAGTACCCTATACTGAACGTAAGAATATTAAATTCGATATAGTGGACTACAACAAAGGGAATTATGACGCCATAAACAGAGAGCTAGGTACGTTTTTCGATGAGTTTGTCTGCCTGTCTCCGATGCGATCTGTTGAGGATAATTGGTGTGCTTTCAAAGCTGCTCTTAGGAATCTAACTGGGAAGTGCATACCCAAAATTACAATACGGTCATCCCAGAATTCTCCCTGGTACGACCGCTCGTTGAATCGCTTGGCCAACAAAAAGAAGCGGGCGTACCGCAAAGCGAATACCCGCAAAAGTGACTCTGCCTGGGAAACGTACAGGGTAGCCGCAAAAGGGTATACCCTTGCCGTTAAAAATGCGAAGGGCACGGTTTTCAGCGTGACCTTACCTTCTCTCCTAAACAGTAACCCTAGAAAATTCTGGAAAATTATCATCCCAAGTATTGACTCCCATATACGATTAAGAGGTAGCTCTGGTGACGTGCTGCCCTTAGAGCATAGTGCCGCATTATTAAACAATTATTTTTCTTCTGTGTTTGTTACTGAGAGAACTTTTGATGCCTCAGGTTTACACATGCTAGACACTGTTATCATGCCCAGTATCACCATTGACCATCTTGGTGTTGCCAAGCTTATCGACTGTACCCGTTCTTCATCATCACCCAGTTTGGACAACATTAGCCCTAAAGTACTCAAGAATACGTCACCAACATCTAGTCGGATTTTGTCTCTCATCTTCAATCAGTCCCTTCTAACCGGCCAGTTTCCGAACGATTGGCGCGTCGCCAAGGTTATCCCTATATTCAGAAGTGGTAATACCTTCACCCCCTCGAACTACAGGCCTATCTCGTTAACTAGCATTCCCTGTAAGTTGATGGAACATATCATATACTCGAACGTCGCCCGGCATCTCACTTCAATTAACTACACTGTTAGAAAAATTTATACCTTTTAGGGTATAAATCGCCCGTGCAATAACTCGTACCTTTTAGGGTATAAATTTATACCCTCCGGAAAGGTATATATAGTTTATACCCTAGTGGAGGTATAGAATTTATACCTTTTCTTCACATAAACTGTACCTCTGCAGAGGTATATTCTAATCCCAGTTTTTTCTTTCAATCAGCATCATCATCATCAATCCAGTTTGCGACAAAATTTTAGTACAGGGAGTTGAAATAACATTTGATGAGAAGAAAAGCGTTCTTTTCTTTTTTACCACACTCACACGTGCAAACTATTTGAGAGCAACGCTCGAGTACGCCACACGAGTTCCCCATATAAAAAAATAAAAAATAAAATACTATAATATAAGAAAGAAAAGGTTCAAAGAGGAATACCCATTCCGCGTGTTTGGCAGTTTTGATCGATCAAATCCAGATATCGACATCTAAAGGACAACAAATACTGATATACGGCTGGCGACTTGGCAAACTGTAGAGCATCCTTCGCCTGGCGGACAACCATACGGGTGAGAACGGCAAGATTTAATTATTTCAGGTACACATATGACGCAGTCTCAACTCAACCTATAGATTGTAGATGCAACTCTAACGAAGTCTGTGTTTCTTAAACAAATTACTGTTTATCTTAAATGACACCGCTTCAACAAAAGAAAATTATGTGATTCAACACGTGGTGCAAGTAAAGGTATAAAAACGATGAAGGTATAAACAGCCTGCAGTTATATCTTAGGAAGTATAGCCTCGGTTCTATGTTACACACAAGGTATAAACACGTGATAATGAGGTATAAATATGTTTCGTTATCCCTGCTTCATACCTCTTTTATACCCTTGTGCACGATTGGAGGTATAAATCGGCACTTTGTCCCTTTTCTATACCCTCGAAAGGTATATATCTGCAACAGAAGGTATAAAAATGGTACAATAGCCCATTATTATACCTTCTTTATACCTTTTTTTCTAACAGTGTACTTCTACGAGTTCCAACATGGGTTTAGGAAGGGCTACTCATGCGAGACGCAGCTAGTTGAGTTCATTCATGACATCCAAAGTTGTCTCAATTCAAGGGAACGCATGGACGTCATCTTCCTTGACTTTTCAAAAGCATTCGACACTGTGCCTCATTTAAGTCTCTTGGCTAAGCTCTCAACACTAAACCTCGACCCCTTTGTTTTCTCCTGGATAAGAGCCTTCTTGACAGACCGGAAACAGGCCGTTTTCACTAACAACACTCTATCGAACTTCACTTCCGTAACATCAGGTGTACCTCAGGGATCCGTTCTTGGCCCTTTATTGTTTCTTATTTATATAAATGACTTACCCCAGTGTCTCAGTAGTACGGTTCGACTTTTTGCGGATGACTGTGTTTTATATAGGAAGGTGGCGTCCAGTGCAGACCATGATCATCTTCAGGGGGATCTGCTCGCGGTGTCCCGTTGGTGTAACACTTGGTCTATGTCTCTCAACATCACTAAGTGCAAGGTCATGTCCTTCTCACATGTCTCTTCATCTTATCAGCTACAGGGCTCCCAGCTTTTATGCGTTCCCACGTATAAATACCTAGGCCTTCACTTAGATTCAACAGTGCGTTGGTCCCTGCATATTGATAAGATTGTGTCTGAGGCAAACAGGACCCTGGGATATCTTCGCCGCCATCTTGCACTTGCTCCGCCTCACATCAAACTCCTATCTTATCGAGCATTCGTATTACCCAAATTAGAATACGCCTCTGCTGTTTGGGATCCACACCAGGAAAATTTGATACATGCCCTGGAATCAGTTCAGAACAGGGCCGCACGCTTCATCACCTCCAATTATTCATCGGATTGTAGCGTCTCGGGACTAAAAGAAGACCTTGGCATGGACCATCTCACATTCAGACGAAAGGTGTCCCGTCTGTGTCTTTTCCATAAGCTATTCTATAACAGAAACACTCGTGATCGTCTTCTCCCCCCTGCGGAATACATATATTCACGTCACGACCACGCTCACAAGATTAGAACCCCACAATGTCATACTAATTCTTTCATGTACTCCTTCATTCCTAAAACAATTCGGGACTGGAATCACCTGCCAGAGTCGATCGTTTTTATGCAAGACCCCGCCCACTTTAAGGCTGCCATCACCCAACACTACAGAACATAGCCTACATCTCATGATCGCTCCAGCGTCACTTTCCGCCACCTCTTTTCTTTTATTTTCTTACCTCGACCGTCTTTTCCTTTTGCATTCATCCAATGTCATTTCTAGTGAGCACTGCGAATCTATTGTTTTATATTGGTTGTACATCTGTTGCAATATTTTTGCTATTTGTCTGTTTGTTTTTGTTGTTGTTGTTTTTTACATGCTTTGTTTCCTTGTCTTTTTCCTTGCCCCTCCGTTGTGTAATACCCCCTTGGGGGTCCTCAACGTATGTAAATAAATTAATAAATAAATAACCTTCCTTCGATATGGATAACCTTCGATGAAGCATACTATACATAAAAAAGAAACAGAAAACTAATTTCGCTGCCCCAAATTTTCACAAAACAACCGCAAGGCTTATATGGGCGCTGCACTACATTTCGCGAAATAAGGGTTATAATCTGTGGCTGGATTAGTTTTGTTGAGTGTTATAGATTGTGTCTTCGTCCGGTCATAAGCAAGCAAGTGGTTGCCAAGTACGTCAGCTACTTCAATCTCCACACGTCTCTGCTGTCCATCATCGGAGAATGCTCGATGAGCTCATACCCCAGCAGCACAAAATCTTGGCCGAAAATTCGTTCAATGTTGGACCAATGTTGGGCGAAGATTGGCAATTCCGGCCCACGATTGGACCAATATTGAGCCAATATCTTGCGCTGCCAGGGTGAATGGTATTGCATTCCATCTGCAATCTGCACAGCGATTTCTGGCGCATCTTGTACCCTGGATGTGAAGACCCGATGCCCGGGAACGTGACGACTTTGGAATAATACCCAGGCTAAGCAGCTGGTGGCAGCAAGGAAGGTGTGCAGTAAATTACTGGGCAGGTAACTGGCTGTCCCCTCGTCTTCCCTGACGCACTACAAGAAGTCGGCCCAGGACGCACATTACTCCAGGGCGTCTGTCGTGACGTTGCCCACCTCTGCGAGGCCGACAACGGCGAGCCCTTTCGCCACCCACCACCACCATTACAAGATATTGGTTTCCGCAAACTTGGTTGTGTGTTATGCGAGGGTGACATAGAGGGTACCATTATTCAGGTGTACATGCAATTCAAAGCAAGGGAAGCATTATAACGTCATTTATTTAGTCCCATCGTCTTCCTTAAACACGCGTACATATTTCAGTAGCACTTGCATCTCATTTTCAAGAATTCGTCGCAGTATCCGCCCTTGTATCCTTGAATGGACGCGCAGTGGCTGTGACACTCATACTGGTTGAATGGACAGCCAAAGCCACCTATAAGGGTACGAGGAATATGTAATCAAATGGCGACCAAACAACAGATTGTTTGCTAGGACATAGGACACTCTTCTCGATGTATTCCGGAAGTGCAGATATAAAGTAGACCTAACCTCTCGCACGAACGATGGCACGCGGTCTTCGTGGAGAAGTTTACGAACATGCACGAACTATAGAGTACTCGCAGTATTGGCGTTTCAACATTTCTGTTCCTTGTTCAACTTTTAACCAGAGAAACCAACTTGTCCCTTAGAGCTTGAAGGTTAACGGGACCTCAACTTGGGGCTGACTGTGATTGATATCAGGTTGCTGAAAAACAACCCAATAAAGAGCTAAATAAATAATTGTAGTAGTAATAAGAGTACGATGCAGTTCCCTGACATTTGATTCAACGTGTCTCTTTTCTTCGATCTCTCATCAGGTTTGGAAGTACCAAGCACGTTTATGCGTTGTGAAACGTTGACAGATATTCATGATGCTGTACTTACGACGAACTCTCAAGTGTGAAGCATCTTCAACTTCTTCGTGGGACTGGGCCAATGTAACTGTGGAGAGACACGTGAATTAAAGAGACGGCACGCTGAAGGCCACATAATGTCTTACTCTAAGTGTCACATATCTGTTTCTAGCTCTGTAGATTAGAAAGCTAATTACAGCTGTGTGTAAGAAGTGCTATGTAACGAAGGTATGCTCTGAGAGCCATTGCCAACTCCTTAACTGTATACTCTGAATTACTGAACTGAACGTGGTTCGAGCTCGCGTTGACCCGTTCTCTTTCCCGGGCGCTTGGCGGCATCCACTTTCCGTTGAAATAAATATCTAATGTTTAGAAATAAATAACCCACAATCAGCGAGGCATCTCAATAAAGAACACTAAGTATAACGGTCGCAGGATGACGGCGACAGGGACAGGGCACTTCTATCACGCACCGGTATTGCATTGTAAGAGAGGAATAGCAGTGATGGATCCCACACCAATCCAGGTTGAAGATGGAATGACGATAGGCGATGAACCACTGCACTTCAACAAAAATTTATTTTCAACTGCCTTTTTTTTAAACACCAGCACCATTGTTTTGATACGCATGTGGAATATCTAGTTGAATCACCTCGTGTATGACCGGTACACTCCAAAAATATGTAAACTTTCTATAGATAATAAATGGAAGCTCTACTTCCACAACTGTCACCCAACTTCTATATATGTCTGGCCTTTTAAAATAGCAATTCCCGGCCGTCTTTTGAAGTCTTCAAAATTTCCCTTTTTCAAACAAAGGTTCACACGTGCACTGCGTCATGTGATCTCTAAGAGTGCTTTGTTTGAAAAAACTACAATTTTGAAGACGTGTAACGACGACGACGAATTGCTATTTTAAGGAGCCAGACAGATACAGAAGTTTTATGATAATTGTGTCAGGAGGGCTTCCATTCATTATTCAGAGAGAGTTCACAAACTTTTGGAGGCTTCCTGTCACATGCGTGGTGATGCAACTTGATATTCCACATGCTTCTCAAAACTATTGTGCTCGTATTTATGGAAAAAGGCCGTTGAAAATAAATCTTTGTTAAAAATGCAGTTCCTCGTCGAATATCGTCAATCTGTCTTCATGCTGGTTTCGTCTGGGTTCCCTCACTGACATTTCACATTGGGAATGTCCTACCAACAAGCCCAGGTCCTTACTCTCTCTTCGGTATTGCATCGTACGTGATTCCGTAGGTCGTAACCCAGCCGGGGGGAACACCGCAGAGCAATATTATTCTGCGCTTTTCGTTTCAAGATCAAGGAAGGGTTCAGTGAAGAGAGCTCAGTATAGAAGCCATCAATGAAATCAATATGCACAACACAAGCTAGGCAGACAGCATAGAGCGTGCTGGCTTCGTTTTAATTAGCCTGTAATTCGACTTTTAAGGGACAGGAGGGAGTCTTTCTTACATATTATTTTGTTGCGATATTATCATAATATCTCTTTCGAGTGGATAGTGTGGCAATTCTCTACATACATTTTAACGCGTATTTCGCGCAATATTAATTTCCATATGGCATAGGAAACACTGACTAATCTCGTGTAAGTTACCAATCTTCTGACAGTTGTTTAACAACGACAACGTCAACAGCTTCACTTCGATTCACATCCGTTCCACTGTCCGAAATTTAATTGAGATTGTATGTACCTATATTGCGGTTATAATAATCAGTTCATGCGTCATATGTGAATTCAAACAGAAAGAATCCCGTGAAACCCTGGAACGAAAATTCACTTTCGATAAAAAGAGCTGGTTTGATAAAAAATGCTGGTTGCAGCTTCGTTGTCTATTTCCGTCTAATTTGTGTAGCCATGCTCAGGCTTGTTTCAAAGTTCACAAAGTTCATGGCACAAAGTTCACTTCGCTCGCTATGTCAGAAGATATTGGAGCGAGCCAACTCAATTGTCACAGACTGCAACTTCTATTGGATGCATCTGTCGCAGGAAAGGTAGCCACTTTATGTAGATCTCTGTTCAACGAATGAGATCACTCTCGCGTAGGAAGCACATGTATCCAAAGTATATTTCATTTACAACGACATCTTCGTGATATAGATGATCAGGGTCACGATGCGCAACTTTTGGATATTCGGCAACGCGCAGTGAGTGCATCACGTTCCCGCTATTATTCACGAGCTCCATTGCGATAGCCAATCGCGGGATTTATTTGGAACCGCAGCCTACCAAAACATTTTTCCCGTAGCGCCTCGTGCCATTTTGAGTGTGCCAGATAAAAAAGACAGAAAACGAGCGGGCACCGAACGCTGCTTTCGGTTTAGGGTCCGGGCCCAGGCGCATCTACACACATAAAGTGTATTTTATTCCCATCATAATAAATACTTCGATAAATAGTTAACTACTCAATATAATGGCTATGAGTTGAAATTTCTTCTGTTCAGCGATGTGGCACGCATGCAAGAAGAGATGATGAGCAAATGGAAAATTTCAGCGATGCAGCGTTCGTTAAAAACTTTTATTTCTTGGATGGCGTTGAGGAGCGCAAAAGGTTCGTTGCGTTGCCCTTGTCTGCACTGTGACAGCCAGGTCGACATCTGTAACTGGGAAAATGTTGGTGTACCCTTCCAAAGGGCTGATAAGGCAATCTCGTTAACCTCAAACTGGTATGCCTCGTTGGCAATATCATCTGTAAACCAACTTAATAATAGACGATGGATGCGTTGGTGAGATTTTTGTGTCTTTAGGTCGCTGACTATGGCACATCTTCAAACGTTCGTTGAATGTGTACAGGGAACAGATTGTAAAACAATGTCAAGTACAGAAAGGTAGTTCCAAAAGTTAGGTTAGGAGCATCTGCATCGGAAGGAATTTTAGTCTCTGACTTATTTTTTGATGGGTTTGTTTTGTTACCGCGCGAGAGGTAGGTAAGGCGTCCGACTGGGAAGCTAAAATAGCCTAAATAATCATTTTACTACTAAATGTTTTTTGTTAGCAATTTCCAGAATAACAGCATTTATAACGGCCGGTCAACATTTCCGTCTTTTACACAGGCAACAGCTCACAGGCGGCAACGTGCACGAGTATGGAATGCACGAAACAGGACAGAAAGATGTACTTACCAATGAGTTGTGTGCAGAGGAAGTGATAGAAGCTCAACTGTTCGGAGATCTTTTTTATAATGCGCTCGATGAGGAATATTCCTGGAAAAGCCTGCTTCCGAAGATAAGAGCCCGACTCTGATGTATTTCGTTCCAGAAAAAACCCGCACGCGAGAGCAGCCAAATTCGCAGAACACTTGAGGTGAGGTTGTGATGGTCCGAGTTTCTCGATAAAATCGGTTTCACAGACTTTTTCCAATTATCTAGCATCAAAGGGACAGCGCGCCCTGTTACTTCCAAACGGTTGCGAGAGCTCGTGTTCCCCCACAGTTGAAAACCATAAAACTTTAGTTGGCATGTGCGCAGTGTCTCTCCGTGGGAGGGGTGACATCTGCTACCCCTTAGACAGTGTTGTTTTCCCCTAGAGGCGGCTTTGTGTAGAGGGCAGCATAACTGTATGTTAACAGAAGCAGTGGCAATTACAGCGTTCTTCGAATGCAGTCTCGGACGCACATGTGTTTTTGGTTTGGCGTATACGTGACTGACCCGGGCTGTGTCATGGCGCGGGAAGGTTATATAAACCATGGGTGACTTCGAGAGAGGGAGAGAGTGGGACAGTCGCATAAACAGTCAGTGGTAGTTTGCGTCGAGGGTCGGAACCAGAAAAGAGTCGTCGAGATGTGATCCAGAGCGGGAGCCCGGACGGATGCCCGGAGGGAGATGGACGACGGCGGCGCCTTGATGCTTGGAACCCACCTTCGACCTGAGGGTTCGTCCCCGAAGTCTCCTTCCACCAACGCTGACGTCCGGGCAACCGAAGTTGCGAACAGGAGGCCCAGCTGGCGGTGACTGACCGGAAAGAGGTGCACCCGACGACGATGTGGCGAGCGAAGAGCCGGATCGACGAGGGCGGCAGCCGAGCTCCTGGGACCGAGCCTCCAAGTGGGACGGTAGGCCTGCCGCCAAGTCGCCGTCTTCGCTATTGTTTGACCCGGCCGTGGACCAAGAATGGAGACCAAAGCGGATGAAGATCGACGGAAGCAGCAACCGAAAGCCACAGCATGGAAAGGCGGCCGTGTAGGTCACTGCTGAAGTCATCTTCAGAGCTCGTCAGCCACGCCATCGTCCATTGCCTGGTGAAGATGTGGTGTCGTCGGGATGCGCAAAGTCAGGGTCAGTCACTCTTGCCGCCTTGTTGTGTCTCCTACGTTTGCACACGATTCACGTGTTCATTAACCGCGCGTTGTGTATAACTGTTCTTTTAAAGTATACCATGTTCGCTTGATATCATGCGTGTTGTTGCCGCGATTTGTATTATCCATCATACGAACTGAATAATGGCGTAGTGCTTACTTTTATTCATTAAATCATGTCTTGTTGTAGTTGACGAAGTGTGTGGTTGTTATTCCTTCTCGCCTCTGCGGGTGCCCACGCGTTGAGTGTATCCCCTTTTCTTCGGTAATTTTGTGCTCCGCCCCTCCTTCGGCATCGGAAACGAGGGACGTCACAAGGTGACTCACCCCCATTGTTATAAACCTGCATAGATCTTATTGGTATCAGTTTCACAAAAGCAGGGGGTGTAAAATGGGAATCAATGTGGCATGGACAGTTTCATTTGCCCCGAAAGGCACATTCAGAAACCACTAAACCTGACGCAGGCAAAGTTCAGACAATTGGAATAGTGAATGCGAATCCGCATTACAGAAAAAAATACGAGGCAACTCAAAATACATATGCTAAACACTTCTTATGGCTGGGGGTGGCACAGGACCGCTGCCTACACATGCGTACAGGTATCTGCTGACTGTCGTTTCTTCCGGCGCAGAAGCTGATCAGACCTTCAGTTCAGCAGCCAGTATTTGCACAAACGTTCGCTCCGAACTGGGGGACACCACCCTCGAAGCTCTGTACTTTCTCAGGTCGTGTGTTAATGGTTGTACAATGGGATAAGCACGCAGCGACGGTGTTGTAAACCGTTTAATGTTTTGTTTCTTTCCATTCGTCTTTATTGTTTATTTTTATTTTTTATTTTTGTTGCTGTTCGTCATTCATGTGGAATGTGATACTGCTTGAGGAAATTATAAAGTAATATTTTCTGTTACTTCAAGCGTAGTGAGACTCGCCTTGTTTTCAATTGCAAAAGTGAAATGCAAATTAATAAAAAAAGAGTGGCATTATCGTAGAAAAAAAAAGGAAGAGAAAAAAAGAAACCATTTCGCCATCACTACCTGACATGCTTAAATGCTTTCCTTCAGGAAAAGGTAGAATTGACAAACCGCACATGAACTGCGCACAACACGGCGATATAGTCAATTGAGGTAAATGAACTTGGAAGTAGACTTCTGCACGGCCCGCGGGACCTGCGTGCACCCACGGGTGACCCGCGGCGGTGGGTCTACGTTTTCGGTGTCGTGCGAGCAGTGGATCGGCTGAGGTCGTCGCATTTTAACAAACACTATTAGAAAGCACACCGAGTTGCTCAATCTCTTACGCGTCTGTACTGCAGTCGCTCGAAATATGACGTAGAACGCCGCTAACAGAGGTGGAACAAACGGTCACACTGTAAAGGTGCAACAGTGCCAGTGTGTTCTTTGTTCGTGTCGCGTTTCGTATGATCATGCCTCAAGTCACAAGCCAACACGCATTTGCACCTTTTTGCCCCCTGCGCTGGTGTCGTATACAATAAACTGTGCACACAGACACATCTAATCATAAGGCGTGGACCAGGGAGTACTCTCAGCTTACTCGTGAACGTTCATCGCGTTGCGGGTAGCGGGTCGGCTGCGGCTGAGCTTCTGAAAAAGAGAACAAAAAAAAGAACATCGGGCCTGCGGGCGGATGCTGGTCTCAGTTTGTAAAGGGTTGCGTGTCGGGTGCGGATTTGAACCTGCGGGTCAGATCATTCTGACCCGCACAGGACTGTATTTGGAAGCAATATCTGAGCTCGTCACAATCCCGAAATCCCGTCCCGGGATCCCAGGACTGCAAAAATAGCTCGGGATTGACGACCCTATGTATAACGTACACCGAAGGATAACGCCCACCAGACACCAGATGATCCCTACGATGTACTATTGAGGAGGAACTGAGTTCTACATCGCCCTTCATGTATACAGGAATCAAAATGTGTTATTGTTTCAAATCAAATCGTTTATTGCGTCTTAGCCGCAATCACACTTTACCTCACCCTACTCTGGCTCACGTGTGCGATGTCGCCCTCAGTCAAGAACAATAGCGCTACTGCAGAAAAATATCACTCAAGTCGCTACCCATGAAAGCCCAGTGTCGTTTTCTGTCAGAGGTGCACCTCCTCATAATCTCCTAAAAGATTGACGCAATTAACTCGTTGAAAAAGAGTAAGGAACCGATCTATTTTGTAGTCCATGATAAAAGCTTTTAAAACTCGGTGCAGGGGAACTTAAAAAACCGTGTCGTGTCGTCTTTTTGATATTCCCCTGCACTGAGTTTTAACGCTTTTATATATAGTTTACGTTGCCCGGCATCCTCGCGGAAAAACTCCAATGCATACATAACACGCAACGGTTGCTAATGAGCACTGCCCTTAGGTTTTTTCGAGAAAACATATCGCAAACCGATGTTCTAGTCGTTACAATATTCTGGACGGATTCTATCTATTCTTGACAACATTACCACGGGGTGAGGTGTTGAGCATGGCGATGGGGTAGAGCACTGGGCTGTTATGTATGTTTCGCGACTCGAAGGCTTGAAGTGAAATTATGCTTTATTTACTAATCGATAGCTTTGAATTGTCACATGAATTTTGCGAACTAACTCTGGGGGAATGGAATATTTTAAATGTGAAATTGTTTGATTTAGTGAGCGATAATTTCAAACTGATATACCAGTTTTCTTAACTAAGCCGTAATTTTGCGATAATTTTGGTACTGTGCCTTCATCCTTTGGTGTGATGTGCAAGAAGTTAAAGCGATATATCGAAAATTGGAATTTATTGACTACAAGTGTCGCAGTACTACTACCGAGTCTTTCACGAAAATGCCCCAGCTGACGCTACCGATTTCTTCTTAGTAAGCATATTAGAGTCGTCGGTCAAGAGTTGTCCAATGAGATGCACATTTGAACATGCTCGTTAACTAAATAAAATTCTTCAGTTTTAAAGCAGCACAGTAGTCATTTTTAACACTCAGTTTTCTTCCTATAAAGAAACAAGGGAAAGGGTGCAGGCTAGCTGGTATAGATCCATGAAGAAGACCGAGAGACACGGGCACAGAAGACGACACACGTAGGTTCTCAGACACAGCAATAAATTTATTGGTTCATCTCAACTTAAAAGCTAAAAATCCTCGAAGGGGTGCGAGAGGGATAAAAGACGCGTTGCTAACTACGTTTTCCCTGGTGGCAATCTCCAAGGATTCCCGAAACAACCTTCGGTGTGCGTAGGGTTCCCACGCAAGCACTGTAGTGTCCTTGAAGCAAGGCTGGCAACCCTTACAATCCCGTAAATGATCTACCAGTTCCGAAGACCCGGCCATTCTTTCAACATTTGCTGCATGTTCCCTAATCCGGTCATTGAGGCACCGGCGCGTCTGGCCAACGTACACAAAGCCGCACTCAAGGGGAATGGAATACGCAACGTTCTGCTTGCAAGGAACTAAAGGCTTCCTGTGCTTCACGCCGCAAGATTCAGATGTAGAGCTGAAGGGGGTCAGACGACTTAATTTAAAGGCATTGGAAAAAAACAACTTTGATATTATAGTATTTAGCGACAGCAAGAATGTTGGGAGCAACTGCATGAAAATAGGGAATTACAACTACATTACGAGAGTTACCATCATTCCATGGTCTACACTGTGAACTTTCAAGCAATTTCATGGCCCTCTTCGCAATCAATTGGTTGTCATACCCGGCCTGCGTGAGTCTTTCACATTGCTTCCGCAAACTACTCCAAACAAAATGAAAACAGCTTTTCTTCGTTGCTGCATTCAAGAGTGATGTACAAACACCGAACATAACAAGTTTAGAATGTGCGCTTAAGTAGGGCAGGACCGGCTTGCAGTTTTCTTTTCCATATGACCAACAAAAACCCGGGTTACAATGAAATGTGAGGTTCAGGAACCTCAGCATCCCATGAGAGGGTTGGTTGGGTTGCTCTACACAAAATTTTAACTCGGGTGCTTTAATGTTGAGGTTCCTGGACCTCACATTTCATTGTAACCCGGGTTTTTGTTGGTCATATGGAAAAGAAAACTGCAAGCCGGTACTGCCCTACTTAAGCGCACATTCTAAACTTGTTAAGTTCGGTGTTTGTACATCCCTCTTGAATGCTGCAACGAAGAAAAGCTGTTTTCATTTTGTTTGGAGTAGTTTGCGGAAGCAATGTGAAAGACTCACGCAGGCCGGGTATGACAACCAATTGATTGCGAAGAGGGCCATGAAATTGCTTGAAAGTTCACAGTGTAGACCATGGAATGATGGTAACTCTCGTAATGTAGTTGTAATTCCCTATTTTCATGCAGTTGCTCCCAACATTCTTGCTGTCGCTAAATACTATAATATCAAAGTTGTTTTTTCCAATACCTTTAAATTAAGTCGTCTGACCCCCTTCAGCTCTAAATCTGAATCTTGTGGCGTGAAGCACAGGAAGCCTTTTGTTCCTTGCAAGCAGAACGTTGTGTATTCTATTCCCCTTGAGTGCGGCTTTGTGTACGTTGGCCAGACGCGCCGGTGCCTCAATGACCGGATTAGGGAACATGCAGCAAATGTTGAAAGAATGGCCGGGTCTTTCAACATCATAGATCATTTACGGGATTGTAAGGGTTGTCAGCCTTGCTTCAAGGACACTACAGTGCTTGCGTGGGAACCCTACGCACACCGAAGGTTGTTTCGGGAATCCTTGGAGATTGCCACCAGCGGAAACGTAGTTAGCAACGCGTCTTTTATCCCTCTCGCACCCCTTCGAAGATTTTTAGCCTTTAAGTTGAGATGAACCAATAAATTTATTGCTGTGTCTGAGACCCTACGTGTGTCGTCTTCTGTGTCCGTGTCTCTCGGTCTTCTTTATGGTTCTTCCTATAAAACTGTTAAGTAGGCCAGTAAGATGCACCATGCGAAGTAATTTACACCACAGAGTCATAATTATCGCTAAGCTAATAAAGCTGTGCACTACGCATCTCTGTGTAACATTTTAATTGTCGCAGCAATGTGCACCAATGTAGTTTATGACTTCTTCGGACAAGATGCGGAACCAAATGTTGACACAAACAAGATGTAGGGCAAGCGTGCACACCCCCTTTCCCACCCGCCCGCACCTATAACCTCTGGAGGCGGACGTGCGGTTGTTCAGATGTTTCTATTATGACATCTGAGAATGGTCGTTACGACTTATAACTAAAGAGCGGACCATTTTCACAAGCGACCTTTTTGCCCCGGAAGGGGGGCACGGCTCCCCTTGCCCCCCTCTCAGTACGCCCATGGTGGTGAGCATGCGTACTGACTTGACAATACAACTTAGACCTGCCAGTTGCTCATGAGGTGTATGATACTTCTTTACACACAAACTTCTGCAGGTTTGATCCGAAGCAGCACACAATATTGGGCCCATATCGGCTGGTTATTGGCGATACGGGTCCAATATGGGGCCCGTTTCGCAAAGATTTCTCCCATATTGGCTGAAACTGGGCCATATGGGCCCCATATGAGCCAATATTGGGAAAATTCTGGCACTATGGGCCCCATATTGTCCGTGACTGAAAATACAGGAAATGGCACGTACCCGTGCTGCAAGTGCCCAAGCAGCACGGCAAGATTGGACGTTGAAGCGCGTGAAATGCCCAATTCAGTACGTCGTTACATCCAACAACTTCCCGCAGATGATACAGATTGTTCGAAACAGTCAACATACGTGGCAATCCCATTGTAACGTTCACTATAGCTCGACAACTCAACTTTCCACGTACCGGAAGCAGCCGTCATCTTGCTTCGCGATGCCAATGCCAATCGGTCGCCCCGACTGAGAGCGAGGGGGGTCGTTTGAGCGAAATCACGCGTCCAACAACTAATGCGCGTGCGCGCGACAGTCGGATCGGACGTCTCATACGGGCTAAAATGTCGCTGATTCCTGTAATGATAACGGAATTGCGGCAGGCCAAGTAAAAAACACAATGTTTGATAGTAAGGGATGGCTCTTCTGTAAAGTTAGGTGCTTTCAAGTTCCTGCTAGCGGTGTTAGTTGCTCAGGCGTATGTCCGTCACCGTCACGATAGCGTTTCGCTCCTTTGTCTCGGTGCGGGTTGGAAATTGTTGGCTCATAGAAGATTGTGATCCAAATGAAGGCTTCTGATGGATGTTTGGCATTGGCAGTTCCGTGGGACTGCTTGTGTCCTTAGCAAGACGGGCGTTGCACCCGTTCTTCGTTTTTGGGGCGAAGCAGTTTATTTCTTTTTATGCAATTGTATACAACGTGGATCAATGAGATCTGCAGAAATGACAAATCAAAAGGAAGAGAGAAGTTATATCAGTGGTGGATATTAAAGGACAACGGAAGCGAAGTTTGTCCATTGCAAAAAAGGGTCCGAACAAGGTGTAAATATTATGTAGAATTATGGTGCTGCTAGTATTTTTCGAGTACGCTGTGCGGATGGACATATTTTTGACGATTACGAGCGCGCAGGGCCGCCCACCTGACACGATTGCCCATGGGGCGCGCCCGCCGCCGCAAAGCATTGTGGGAAAATCTCAGGAGCGCGTGGCATCAAATATCTCTCGAGCTCAATGTACGGCTGCCCGGTGAACGGGATAAACACGGCGAATTCCGAATAACGCCTGAAGATGTTCGATTCGGAGATCTCGTGGAAGTCTGAAGGCGATATATCTTATGAGAGATGGGTTCGTACCTATGCTTCTTCGTCACCGTTTTTTCCCCGTAGCGGGAATCAGACGTACGTCGAAACGCCAAGTGGAGGTAAAGATCTGTGCCTTCCCTTTTCGTGAAAATACAGAAGAGGCAGCTCCTTCTTTCAGCCTGATGTACTTCGTTGACAAGCCAAGGCTAATGAGCACCTCTCAATTTGTTTTGAACCATTCGTCAACAATATATCTGCGCACTACTTGTATTGTTTCACGTGTCTGCAAGTAGGCATAGACGGATTCGCGGCGACAATAAGATTCCTGTCCTTCGGAAACAACTGAATTATGACAGTCATCAGAAAAGTCAGACATCGGCGGAATTTGAACTTCGCATCTCTCGATTGCCGCTCGAGCGCCAATGGCCAATACGGCCACGGAAACAACCACAGACTGGTAGAGCGTGTTTGTTCTGAAACATATCCTGGCCGAACGCAAGCTAAGACAGCCAGCAATGTAAGCAGTCAGACTCTCACGCCTAGAGAGAATGAGATCACCTTCGTTCGGATGGATTTTGGGGGCCAGCCCTGGTCGTGTTGTCTTTGTAATAGACGTCAGTCGATGTTTGACTCTATGTTTGTGCTGTCTATCCGTGTGCCGTTCGTGCAAGGAACACTATGTCCTCGCGTTGCTGAGAGGAAGTCGGCAACATGTTGTAGCACAGCCAGGAAAGACTTCACAAGCATGCACAATTTTTCTTGTCGCGCAAATCAACCTCCGATCGCAAAACAACCGCGAAATGAAAGTCAGGAACTCCAACAGGAGAGACAACGTGCGTCACTTCCCTGGTCTCCTACGGCGGCGCGGCGACGCTCACCAGGGGCTCACAGTGCTCCGCGGCCGAATTTTATATCGCGATTGTGGCGGTATGTCAACTAATATCCGTAAATCTATGTCGAATTCCGGATTGTTTTGGTACACATCGCAATATGAGGCAAACAGCTTTGCAGCTTATTTTCGCTTCCGTCGTCATTTAAACCGGATAATGCTGGATAATGGATAATAACCGGATAATCACAGAAATATTGACAATATTGGCGCAAAATGGGTTTGCCAATATAGGTAGCCCATATTGGTCCAATATTCGCAGCTTTGGCTATCTTGGCTATTGCAATCTTTGCAAATATGACTACTGGTAATGTGGCAATCAACTTTTGTCATCACATACTGTATGTTTAATACCCCCAGCTTGATGAAATTCTACGCGCAGGGTATACCATTTAAATATTGGTTATAAAGTGCCTGAAAGGTTTTTTAAATGCAGTTATAGTTTGAATATTCGTATATGGCTATGAATGAACATGAACTGTACCGGACTAAGTTACTTATAAACACAAGCTGTCCATATTCTAAGTCCACTTTTTCGTAAATAGGAACGAAATGAGGGAAATTATGGTAAGACGTACCTCCACCTAGTATCTTGGGTATTTAAAGCCTGTAGTAGTTTCTGTGGGAAAGGCTTGGCGTATTCTATTGGTCGCACAGGCCGGTATAACCACTTTCTTGTTTTTTCCAAGTTTCTGCCGCACCCATCTCACAAACTGTTGGTATGCAGAGTATCTGTATTTCCTGTATGAGACAACGCAAGCTTTGAACAAAGCTAACGCTAGTAGGACGCCGAGTATTATTTCAGCTGCACTCTTTCTGAATCAGTGACGAACAATGACGAAAAGTTGAGAATAACTACCTTGTATTGAAACCCACCAGCATAAATGTGCATGAGACACGCTTCTTACTTGTGAATATGAGCGCTCATAGGTTCGTGCAGTCCTCTAAATATGCTACTTTGAGGACAGCTCCTTGCAGCATAAGCATAAGCACTCGACCTCTTTTGACATTATTATGCATCAACCACACCGGCACCTTAAAACGACGGAGCCGTCAAACACGAATTTTACACAAACTGTTTATGTGTTTCATCATGATAAATGCTGAAAGCTCGTCTAATAGACAGTTGTCTGTTGTTTACGTTGTCTACTTCTTACGTGCCCGATGCGTATGGAACTTCTTCATGCTTAAGTCGACACCTGACTCAACATTTCAAGAGCAAGGCTTCCGAACTCTGCTTCACGTAGCAACACTTCCCTCTCAGTAGCTGAAAAGTGCCTGAAAATCTGCCTTGCTGACTCCGCTGTGCTTCCACCTTCGACGTCTATGTTGAAAAAAGCACCCAGCAATACGGAAGTTGCGGAAACCACCCGAACTTCCGGTGTGGACTTTCCTCCAATAAACGTCGGGTGGCGGTTTAAGTCATACACTAAGGAAGACCTCTGCATAGTAGCTCGACTTTTGCGCTGATCGGACGAGTTAGAGTTGAAAGCGAAACCATTTTTCGGCTCCTTGTTTAGAATACTTCGCGGCTCCGCAGAGACGAAACGTTTCAATTGTAACTTGGAGGCACCATATATAGGTCCGTTATCCTTGCAAACAAAAACATTTACCAGGTTCTGGTCAGAGTCCCTGTAACACACGAATACTCCTTGCGGGACGAAGACCCTCCCGAATGCAGTCACTGTGGGGAACAACTCTCAATCCTTCATATCCTCATTGTATGCCCACCATATCAGTATCTTCTTCAAAGTCATTTTGTATTATTCCATAGAAACTTCTTACCACTGCACCCGGCGCCTTTGCTGGATGAATTAAATTTTGTACCCTTTATTGAAAGGTCTACATGTTTTTTCGATATGCCGGGTTTTTAAAGGATCTGTGATTTTAATGGTTTTAGGGGTCCGACACAAAGACAAGTTTGGGAGACGCCGGCCTAATGGAACTGCGCACAGTGGGCAACTATGGCTGCTACCCGACCGGTATTTGTAATGTAATGTAATGTGAATTTATTTCCACAAAGAAAACTTGTGGTGGAAGCTGTGAAAAAAAGTCACTATAGTGACTTCAGGGACTCACAGCTCCCAGCGACATATAATTGGCAATGATGATACACTGCAACATTCGAAGGAAACGCGCATCACTGCATAACATATAAGCCGGTAAAAAAAAAGACAAATGTAAGTCAGTATAAAACATCAACATAGCTACACAAACCAAAATAAAGTTAGTTCTACACCACACAAAAGTACACATCAAAAACAAAAAAAAAACGTATTCTTGACACCTTTACCCCTACTATTGATCATTGATAACTACTGGACAAAAGAATTAACTACAGAAATCACGAATGCATGTACGGAACACATTTAAAGGATTGAAAGGGCATTCATTTAATAACTGCGGCAAGCGATGACTGACCCGCTGTTCCCCGTAATTCGTCCTACAACGGGGAATGTTCCACTGCTGATGAGCGCGGAAAGCATAGTGGCGTGAAAGCTCTGTAGATCGAACATGGACAAGACACCAACCAGTGATTTCTTTACAGCCAATTTATAATAACAGAGAAGTCTGTACTTATACAGATTGTGTATGGGAACAAAACCGTTCCTTTCGAAACGACCAGTTGTCGTGTGGCAATAAGGGAGGCGGTCCAGAATTCGTATGAATCTTTTTTGCAGACTAAATAACCTATCCAAATTCGTACTTGTTGTGGTACCCCATACCAAAAAGCAATAATTGAAGTGTGCATATATGAGTGCATAGTAAAGCATCATGACAATTGCCCTTGACATATAACTGCGATATTTGAATAAAAAGCAAAAAGCACGAGATGCATTGGTGTGTACATGACCTATGTGCAACGACCAAGAAAGGTTCGAGGTAAAGGTTACTCCAAGAATTCTAACAGTATCAACAATGCTGATGAGTCAGTTACTGAGCAATAGATTAATTGTGAATGTCACAGGTTTATTTTTAGCAGAAAAGAAAATGGCTTTGGTCTTATTGGCATTAATTCTCAAGCGATTTACATCGGCCCATGATTTGATTTTTTGAAGTACATGGTTAGCGACTGCAATTAGTGTGTCAGGGTGGGAGCCGGAGAAAAGAAGACTGATGTCATCAGCGTAAATGATAAAGTCAGCCTCCTTAGTAGAGACAATATCATTTATGTAAATCGAAAAAAGGAGTGGCCCCAGAAGACTTCCTTGCGGCACACCACTTTTAATTTTGCTAAGGCTGAAGGAATAGCCATTGACAACGACCTTCTGATGACGACAAGACAGATAGGAAGCGAACAACGAGAGTGCGATGCCACGAACACCGTAGCCAGCGAGTTTTTGCAGAAGTACAGCGTGGGAAATCGAGTCAAAGGCCTTGCTAAAGTCAATTAACACGCCTAATGTTAGTAGCTTATTCTCAATGTTTTTCAGGATGATTTCTTTCTGTGTTAAGAGAGCGAGTTCAGTGGAGCTATTCTTCCGAAAGCCGGATTGGCGTTCAGAGAGCAAGCTATATTTTTCAAAGTAAGCCACGAGCCTCTTGTGTATTATATGTTCAAAACCCTTTGAAAAGACAGGTAATATTGATATTGGTCGGTAATTAGAACGGCAGGTGGCGTCACCACTTTTATGTACCATGAGGACCTTGGCGCACTGCATGCCATCTGGAAAGGATCCTGTTAGTAAACATAAATTGAAGATATGCACTAGACAAGGTGTGATAACGTCCATTATCGTTTTAAAGGGTCCAATTTGCATGTCGTAGACATCCAACACTTTACTGTTCTTAAGCCGCATAAAACTATGGTAAACTTCAACCTCATCAGTAGGGGAGAGGAACAATGAGTTAGCCCTGACCTCAGTTAGATTCTCACAAGCCAAATGAATGTCGTGTGCACAGCTACCCTGATCAGATGAATGGACTAAGTATTCATTAAAAGCGTTTGCCATGTCCGTTCCTTGATAGCTAACACCGTCTACGATTATATGGTTAAGTTGTCGGTTGGGTTTTCTGTAATTAACAAGCTTGTTTATGTTACGCCAGATAGCTGACGCATTCCCTCTACACGATAAGAAATTGTTCACGAAGTAGTTTTGTTTCGCTCTTTTTAGCATCACGTTGACACTATTACGCAATTCCTTGAAAGCCTTAAAACTATCAGGATTTCTATGATTCAGAAATTTCCTAAATCACCTATCACGCTTTCGCATAGATTTTAGGATGCCCCGCGTTATCCATGGTTTCCTGGCTGACCTAGGTCTCACTTTGTGTACAAAAGGAAACATTCCCTGTAGATGTCATGTATCGTGCTAAAGAAAATATCATAGGCTGCATCTGCGTTTTGGCACTGCAAAACATGGTTCCAATCTGTGGTACGTACTCTTTCCCTAAACTTCCGCAGATTGGCTTCATTTATAACGTGTTGTTTGAATGTCAAATTAGATCTACTTCCACGGGAATGACAGATAAAAAAATTTGACCGGCAATACTCGTTTCATGGTTTCGGCATGGCTCGTTTGTGGGTGCCGGATGAAACGCAATATCGCAGCGTGCTCACAGAATATTACTGGAGGTGCTTCAGGCAGAAGTTTTGGCATATTGCCTGACCCTGTATCTAACATACTGCCTGAGTATAATGAGCAAAAAAAAATAAAAAATTAAAGTAAATAAAGAAATACACGAACAGACGGGAAGAGAGTGAAGTTCGTTCGTCCTATTCGTGTGTTCCCTGAACTCTCAGTGGAATTTAAAGCGGGTTGAATTCAGGTGTTGTAGAGGTAATAGTACCTCCCCTCGTTTCCAAGTCTTCTTTTCTTTGTGACGAAGACAATTTGAAAAGTAAGACTAATTTGTCAATATTTCACGAAACCAATACCCAGGTAGTTCAAACTCCCCGCGCTGGGAAGATTCACTTTCTTAGAGAACATTTTGACACTGTGCAATTGTTGGTGGGGTGCGTTTAATCGGAAGGGCAGCGTATAAGAAATGGCAGTGCCCTTAGTTGTTTGCATCGTAGAGCAGCAGCGAGGTGTCATGAGATTTTTTTGTCGGATAGTTTACAGACCTCGCAAAAGACATAATGGAATGCTGCAACATAATTGACGTGCCTGCATTGGGAACGAAACCTGGGTGCGTCATTATGAGCTTGAAAATAAGAGGCGAAGACGTATACGAATACGTTGCAAAAGGATCTGAAGGCCTTCTTCACCTTCATCATAACACACGCCCTCTCACGGCTGCCGCCACGGCTGACACCATTCAGAGATTGAGATTTGAGACCTTACGCATCCTGTCCCCCTGTATTCAGGTACGGCCTTGCTCCTTCTGATTATCATGTGTTTCGATTCCTGAGGACGAAGACGTCAATCACATAGAAGTGGTACAATTGCAGGCTGGACGCACAACTAAAAACATTTTTAAATGTGATAGGGTATTTTAAATGCACTTTTGGGCCTTTGATACTTTTGGGAAAGTGTTTCAGACAGCAGTTGCTAAAACACGAGAAGCGAAACCCCCGATTCCTTTGAAGTGGCCGACATCATGTTGTGGATCTTTCGCTTGACAGTTTCCTTTATTGTTGGAACGTAATTCTTCTGAGGCAGGAACGCACAAACACACAAACACGAAACCAAAATATTTGTCGGTTTTTGTTCCCCAGTCTCGGGTTGTTAAGTTATGGATCTTTCATCTGTTCATTTATTGTATCGTTTTCGTAGAGCGCTTGGGATCTACTGAACCTCTAGTGTTCTTATGGGATATGCACGCATGCCCGCAAAAGGCTCCCGCACCGAGTGACGCGTACCCTAGCGACGCCACTGACTCAAATACACTAAATTTCGAAATACTACCGTATACTACTCGTTACCCACCTACTCGTATACTGCCAAACCGAGCCGCGGAACGCACACTCCACGTTGTCGAACATAAACGACTGCGCGCAGAAACTCAGTATGAGCGCCGAGCGGCGCAGGAGACGTTCAAATTGGACATTGTAGGTAGGGTGGCCCGGTCCAAATCCTGAAACGTCACCAACTTGCCCTGAGAAAGTAGCTAAAAGTAGCCAATATACTGTGTATGTAGCCAACTGTGCAACTGGTGTCGTGTAGGCATCATATCACATGGAATCAGCACAACCGCTCTGTTGTAATTGTACTGCGAAATATGTAAGTAGAACACTTGTGCGGTACACATTGATCAGTTATCAATTCGGGTCGATATCTTGAGGCACACGATATTTTGAGAATGAAAAAAAATTACCATGGCCGTGTCGACATGATTTATGTAATGTATGAAACATGACCAGGAGAACGAAACATAACTGGCGACTGCCTAATCAAGAAGAAAGCTTATCGTAATTCGTATAATCATAACTGGTGGCCTTACATTCGCGAGAGAACTATGATCATGAGAGACACCAAAGCGAAAAGACGGTTCCAAACCGGGCTGTTTGGTAATAGGTCATAAAAGCGATAAAATACCCCAGTTTTTCTGGTGTACTTTATCGTTTTTGTCGTCGACGTCACAGCGCACAGTTAGTGAACGGTGATGGTGATGTGATCAAGAAAAAAAATGGGTACGTGAGTTCCGACAAAGTCGAACTGGCTACCACAGCACGGTTACACACATAAAGTAGAAACAGATATGATGAACAGAGATGATGATGAAGTTCAACATGTAGCGAATAAAGTTCACCCAACCGACGATTCTTTAAGTACGTCTAAGACCCCAGCTCAGAAAGAAAGTAGCCTGAAGGGCATCGTGCCGGCGAAGAGACGGCCTATAATTATGAACGTACTTGGACATTGATGCGTTGCCAAGGTGCAACCTGTATTAGGTACACATAAGTCACAAATATAAGCGCCAAGGTGTATTCGCAGGTATCCGCAGTGTAGCCAGAAAAAGTCGTCATTGGCCAAAATATGATGCCACGGCTGCTAGAAAGTAGTCAATCTGGTAACTCTGGCCGTGGGTGATGTGAATGTGCCGATCACACGCCACGGCACAACGTTAGACATGCAGTGTGTTCAGGAGGAGTGTTTATGTGCGGTACATGAGCTGCATCTCCTACTACAGTGTTCACAAACCCATTCTCCGCGTCGCAAAAACTGAAGGTCAACAAGACGAAGAGGAATCGTACGAGCGATCGTGTACGGTGACACACAGGCGTTCAGGTTCTCGCAGCCGCTTATAGAAGAAATGTGTTTTGTCATTCGTACCTCCGAAAGTCGGCATCATCAGTGCATCGTAACAACATCATGTGGAACATTGAGAACGTAGCTGCTCCCATTTGCAACCTGGAAGTGCTCCGACATCGGCAGCTGCGGCTCCGGCGTGTCGTACTTTCGATTTTAGACGTGTAGATGCCGGCCTAAGTTGTGCCAGTCTGTCAGAACGCAGACGCAAGAAAGAAGGAAGCACACGAAGCTGAATGAAAGTTTCGGTGAGTGAAGTCCCTCCAACTACACAGCGTGTCCCAGCTAAATGCGAACTGCTTTTTAAAAGTATATATATCTATCACTTTTTTCAAGATGAAATCAATGGCAATATACCTAAGGCTGAAGGGCACTCCTTAACAGGGCACCAGCAAGCTCCTTAGGCATTGTCCAAATTAACTTTCAATAATTAACTTTTTAATTATAAAATCTACGAAGTTTTCGCAATGAGAACATCTGTCCCTTCGGTCACCCGATACCGTTGCCGTTTTCAGAACAAAAATTCATTCGATAGATCGTCCGCAAAAGAAATTGTGAAGGAACACCATTTCTTTTTTATTTTGTTCATTGGACATCTTCGGAGACGCGTCTTTTCGTCACCCCAAATGTGAGAGGCTGAAAGAGCACACTATCGCCTCATGTGTCCTGGAAAAAGATTAAAAGAAAACAAAAAAACGCAACCCAAGATAAGGGCAGCTCTGATAGCGTAACCCGTTACATTTGTTTTTTGTTTTGTTTCCGCAAGATAGAGCTCATCGTCGACACATGAGGCGGCGCTGTGCTCCTTCACCCTCTCACATTGGGAGTGAAGGGAAGACGTGTCTCTGCAGATACCGTCTAGTGACGCCCAAGAAGGCAAGTGTTAAGACTTGGATGGGGAGTTGGAAGTTCATCTGAGCTATAGTGACTAAGAAGATACAACGGCAAAAAAAAAAAGGGCGTTGTCAACTTGCCGTCGGTGAGTAAATCGAAGGGTGATATTAAACGATAGGCGCAACTTGTTTCCTTACACATGGTAAACAAGACTTTCGTGCACGAGACTGCACTTCTTCAGGTTACAAAAATACAAACATGGTGCAGGCACTCGTATACACTGTTGACGGGGAGTTTTGACATGAGAGAGAGAAAGAAAGAGAGAGAGAGAGAGGGTAACAGGGTGACGGAAAGGATGCAAGTACTGGAAATATCGAAAACATACATACAAAAGCACCGGTATCAGAAGCACGACATAACGCGAGCCCAAGGGGTTACACAGGAAGCGAGAACGCCCCTGTGTCCTCATTCCGTCGCCATAACCCCCTTTTTATCCTTAATTCCTCGAACGTCACCTACGCGCGTTCTCGCTTCCTGTGTAATCCCTTGGGCTCGCGTTATGTTGAGCTTCTGATACCCCTGCTTTTGTATTTATGTTCCTTTGATTTTTACCTGTAATTGCATCCTTTCCATCACCTAATTGTTACCCCCTCATGCCAAAACTCTTCCGCCAACTGTATAGAGGCTGTTTCACGAAAATCCCCGGGCTGAATAATTCGTGAACAGGTGGCACTATCGAAGAAATGCCTTTTTGGTAAAGATTCTTGGGACATCGGCCATGAATTGAGTAGTGAGTGGCGCATTTGCATACGCTCACTAATTAGCGAAGCATCTTAACTTTTAACTTTTGCTTCGCACGCTTATGGAACCTCTGTTTTATGCATCGGGATCTCCAGCGAAAAATATTGCAAGAAAAAAACTGCATCGGCACTTAGTGATTTTTTTCGAGTAATTAATCGGTTTCGGTATACATATTTCTTGCGCCGAGCAGTGCACCAATGCACTCTTTGGATCAGCTATCCGGTTGTCAATTTCATGTTCACCCGCCTGGTTGACACACGGGGTTGACGAAAGATTAGGAGCAGCCGCAAGAGACGCTTTGATATTCCTTCTCAAAGCGACTGGTAAACAGCACTTCCGGTTCTGTCGTTCCGTAGGTGAGATAGCGTGCTGTTATCATGAATGATGACGAACGCGCCGCGAGCTCTGTGAACTAGTGGGCACACTCTTAAAAATTAACTGCACGAAATAAGCACGCTCCTTGCCAACCGTCATCCCGAATGACAGCGTTCTCGTCCGATTTGTTGAAGACGGGAGGCGGAGCCTTCTTTCTGTCCTTATGTACGGCATCATCAGTACAAAAAAAGAAAAAAAGAAACAAACGAAAGAACGCGTACGCCACCCATACTTATCCAATCCAAGGAGAGAAACGTTGTCGTCCGGGGTGATGGTTGGCTAGGATAGCGACGTATGGTGAAGTTCATTTTAAGAGTGTAGGTAAGGAGACGGAACCCCAAAGCGTCTCCTGCGGTCTTGCGGCTGTTCCTTATCTTCCGTCACCCCCGTGTGTCAACCAGGCGGATGAACGCGAAATTGACAACCGGATAGCTGATCCAAAGAGCGCATTGGTGCACTGCTCTGCGCAAGAAATATGTAAACGAAACCGGTATTTTTCGCTGAAGGTCCCGATGTGTAAAACAGTGGTTCCGTAAGCGTGCGAAGTAAAAGTTAAAATGTTTATCTAATTAGTGAACGTATGCAAATGAGCCGCTCACTACTCAGTTCATGGTCGATGTCCCAAGGATATTTAGCGAAGAGAAATTTCTTCGATGGCGCCACCTGTTCACGAATTACTCAGCTGGGAGATTTTCGTGAAACAGCCAGTATACTATGTGCCTGAACCATGTTCATATTTTTGTAATCCGAAGAAGTCTCGTGCGCGAAAGCCTTGCTCAGCAGGTGTAAATAAATAAGTTGCTCCTACAGTTGAATATCACTCTTCAATAGCGACTAGTTCATTTTTCATATGAACATGCTATATAAAAGTGCGTTGCACTTGCAGATGACGTGTTAGCGTCATAATCGAGGCGCATCTTTTCATTTTTTGTATTTCTTTTTTGCAATTTAAATCATATCCTGAGGGAGGGATGTCGTGGGCATTGGAGCGGTCTGCCTGCCTAGATTGACGGCAGTTGCTCGGGGAAGGGATGAAAGAAGGTGCTGTCGTTTGAAAAACAGAAACAAAAGCATAAAAAAAGTAACAAAGAGATCTTGTATCATTTTTTCTGGCAACCCCTAATTTTCTGGCATATTAGACCTCCAACCGGTTCCGAACCTGTTTACAGCCTCTGAACCGGTTAATAGAACCGATATATGTGAACTCCGAAACTGAACCGGAACCGAACCTTTATGGCCGAACCCGAAAAAAAAAACGAAAAAAACGTTTCGGTTTGACGCTCTGGCCAGAACACTTACTACTTTCTCTGTGTTAGTAGCTAAAGAATGCTTAGCATTAAAAAAAAAAAAACTCCCTCAGTAACATAATCGTTACGTTTCTAAAATGCAACATTTCAAATACTGCACCAACATTGAAATAGAAACATCGCGGTAACATTATATTTGAGCATGAAACGTTGCCGCAACGTCTGAACATTTGATCATCAAGTGGCCTCATAGCAATTGGTGTCATTAATGCGCGTGGACATCAGGGGAAGGTCCAAAAATTTCATTTTAGAATGGACATTGTGTCCCATCCCTCCATCAAGACATGGGCGCTCGATTTTATTGAAAATACAACACCCTTTCCGGACCGATCCCTGTCAAGCAACAGGCATGAGCACACTTTGTAATGCTTCCTCCAGGGTCTTCCGGAATTTTCGAAACAGTACAGAAGAGAGCTTGCTTTGTAAGCTTCCTCTCAGTGTCTGCCTCACGTTGTCTGTCTGGGCGAAGTCGCTGAACCCTGTATCTTTGAGCTTCAGGTTCACCTTTGGAATCCTAAAGTTATTCAGCACTGGTGTGCCATCTGAAACAGCACAATTTAGAACAATTATGAAATTAAAACACTCAGAAAAGATGGGACTCGACATAGAAGGTGCTTACGGCAGAGTTATCATCTCTGCCAGATTTTGATGCTCGAGTCTGTCAAAGGGACGAGTAACGTAGAGTGCTGGACAACAGCTTACGGAACAAGCTCCGGCACATGCCTTCTTCAGAGTGACGCGCTATAGCAGCACATAGCACCGTACTGACTTGCAAACAGGTAACTGGGTTACCTAGGGACGTGTCCGTATGTCCGTACGGTCCCATTCGCTGCTAGCCCGTCACTCTGAGGAAGGCATGTGCCAGGGCGTGTTCCGCAAACTTTTGTCCAGCCCCGTACATGTGTGTAGGGTGCGCCTAACTGCGGTCTGTATTTTGTAGAGTAGGTACTTAAGTTGACCAACTTGTGACCGTACGCGCAACCTTCTAGGACGTTGTCCACAAACAAGTTTGTGCAATGGCAAATGAAAGCGGAAGTAGTATTGATGATGGAACGGCTTGCCGAAGTTAACTACGCTGAGGCGCGCAACGTGACGACTATTGCGGATGGAATATCGTGCGTCCTGGGCCCACTTCACGGGTAATGTACCGACATGACTTTAGACGTCGAAGGAAAACCCACGGGAAGCACCCAGTACAGGAACCAGAACGACATCACGCCACATCAAGTGAGACTGAAGAATTTTTGAGCGATGACTCGCGTGCCTGAGGCTGGTAATGCCCCTTATAAAATTATAGCAAAAGCCACATCCTAGGTGCAGCCTGTGCGCAAAGGAGTGCAAAGAGGCTTGTGCAAAGCAGCTGCGCAATGTGTGCATTGTTCCACTCTCAGTGTAGTGGCCTGATCTCCACTCAAAGGGGCCTGAAGTGGGTCGTGGGACAGTCCCTGTCCCATTTCATTCCATAGGGCAAGTTAGTCCCACTTTTTTCTCGGCTGCAAAAAAGTTTCTCAGCGTTGGGCTTTGGTTTTTTTAGTATAAAAAGGCACCAGTAAAACAATGGGAGTCTTCCTGATGATGTGGAGTGGCACACTTTCTCGTGTCCAGCAAAGAGTAAGGATTGACGTAAACGCCACTGGAGCAACACCTCCTAGGTAGAGAAAGCCTGCTTACTCGTCGACGTGGCGCAACACCTAAGAGTCAGCTAATCAGGGCGAGCCCTATCACCATCACCACCACCACCAGCAGCTAATCAGGATCGCTTTTTCAACGGCGATAGCCAATCACGAACGCGCTTCCGGCGGTGGTAGCCATGGAGACCAACAGCCGTCTTTCTGCGACCACTGACTGAATGTCCCCGCGTGCTAAGTGGGAAATCTTCAAAAATAAAGCGCAAAACGGTCCCATATCTTTCTCAAGACTGATTTTCTGGAAAGCGTGTTGAACTTCTTGTCTACAAGTTCCAAGTTAATAATTTAATAATTTGCAAATTCTTGTATTCGTAGAACGGCGACACGCAGTACACACCGATTTTGACTTTTTATGTCAACGTAGCGAAGGGGGGAGGGGAGGAATTAAGCAGGCCTTCTATATCTAGGTGGCGTTGGCTGGAGGCTCTCCGGCAGCAGAGCTGATTTTTAAAAAAGTATCGTTTATGTAACATATGAGCACAGTTAGTCGTAGGCATCGGACGGTCGTATCTGTTTCACAGATGGATTTCTGGATACCACCGTCCCATTAATGGGTCCTCCAACACTTACCTTCTTTGCTGGTGACTTGTACGACAGCGTAAGTGTTCAGCACAATCAACTCCACGGAAATATTCTGCATCTTCCCGTCCTTCCCGGGAGCTCTGTAAGACCCGTTGTAGGTGACGGTGACGCCGTCTAAAGTCAGTTCGCACTTCAGAGTGACTCTCTCAGCTAGCAGCCTTGGACGTGTGCAGTGTCCATGTCGGCGAACCTTGGAGGCCAACCCGATAAGTCGTCCACCAGAGAATTCAACTGTGGTTCTGTGGGTGGGGACGTAATAGTTGACAACGTCAAAACGAATATCGGCAAGCGGGAGAGGATCTTGGGAGGCGTTTCTCACAAGGTCAGGAAGGAAAGCCTCCAGAACGATGTCCAGAAACAAGTTGGAGTCTTCGGTACTGCCGGCAGATACTCCTAATAACCGAAATATATTATGTTAACCTTTGCAACACAACGAGACATTTTTTACATAATTCGAAGCATTTATTGGCTGACGAACCAAGAGAAGTTAATAAGCATCAGGACAAACGCAAAAAAAAGTTATATGCAGCGGAATCAATAGCGTAAGGTAGTAATAGACGCCGCAGCATATATAATATTGTGTCCAGTCGTCTAGCGTCCACGAGCCGTCCTCATTCTCATCTTCGTGGTATCGACGCGGAAGTTTACCGCATGCACCGCTCTGGGTCTCAGGATGAGTGTGATGTGACGGCCCGTGGACGACGGCGACGCGTCTGTGCTGCCGCGCGCTATTGCGCCTGGCAGCCAGTTCTACCGGCTCCGTCCTAGATGTGCGTGAGGCCACGCACATCTGCCCGTTGGGACATTCCATCACCGCCGGTCAGGACTGAGGTAGAGGAACATCACCTTCTCTACATTTGGAAACAGTTGGTGCGAAAAGGAGGTACATGTGCACTTAATAGAAGTGTCTGGAGGTGCTGACAATATATCTTCTCAACTATTCAGTGAAATGATTGTTGTGCATCAGTTCAAAAGGCAGATAGTTCCAAAGCTTAGCACCGTAACAAACAATTAATCGTGTACCATATATGCTTTTTGGTCCATATAGCTTAAAATAATGAAAAGTGCCACTCCTAGTAAAATTATTACACTGTTGAAAGAGTGAGCTATCAAATGGTAGATTTTTTGTGACAATTGAGATTATAAGTAGGATACAACAACGCACGAACAATATCAGGGAAGGGTAGCTCATTCAATAGGCCACCGGTAATTTCGTGCGGAAATGACGTCGGTGTCCTCGCTTCCGTGACGAGCGCCTCGCAGGTTGCGATAGGCAAGGCGCTTTGTGATCGCTGCGTGTTTAAAATTGGTTTCCGATGCGCTTCTGTGGCAGTATGGGTGGCTGTTGTGCTGCTGTGAAGGGCTGACTATTCCTTTCAGGACTACAAGGCCAGGTATTCGCACAGCGACGGTAATGCTGCGTTCATCTCTTACGTATGAATGTATCGAAGAAAATGAAAGCCAGACCATCAAAAACCAATTTTTGAGATTTCGATTTTAAAAATCGGTTTGTCAGCTGCAGCTGAAAATCGCTGCTTACACTCCTGACGCTCGCTTGAAATTTGCTTGTTGTAGCCGTTACACTCAATGTTACATTACGTGCGTGCTTACCGTCGTTAAATTCGCTTATGTACACACACAAAAAAACACAGACTATTAGACACAGACTTTCCGCTTTCTAAAGATGTTTTAGAGCCAGGCACATGCACATCCAGCACTGATAGTGTGCGTCATCTGCTAGCGTAAACACGGAAGTCGACCCTTTTCCCATTATTCTTAGAAAGTAGCGGTCACCTATTGGGTGAAGAGTTCGACAGAGGATGACCGGTGACTCGAAAAACTTGAACTTGAAACTCGAACTCGAGTCTCAGTGACTTTTCCGTAGTTTATAGACATTGCAAGTAGGAGGGATACGTACTGCTCCACGCTGCAACACAATAAATTAGATGTGACTGAATCAGTGAAAAACACAGCTGTCGTAAAATATATAGAGGAAAACATCGCCGGGCGAGGAACATTGCATGGCATGATCGCGATATCTTTTTACAAATGTATCGATGTGCGGCTTCAAAGATAAAGACGGATCGAGAGTTACACCTAAATACTTGATTTCTTATGTCTGTTTAAAAATATGACCGTTAAATGTGAACGCTGTGTCGCTCATAGATGGTTTGTCACAAACAACACATTTTGTTTGTTTTGGTCATATTCACCGACAGGTGTTTAACTGTAAACCAAAGTGCGAGTTTTTGAGTTTCACTACACATTATGTGCGCTGCCTCTGAAGGACTTTCTGAACCAATAAATAAACAAGTGGCATCGACATACATGTATGTTGCTATTTTATCAGAAACCAGTGGGAGGTCGTTAACGTAAAGTGAAAACAGTATTGGACCTAATACAGATACCTGAGGCACGCTAATACTTAACGAAAACTTCAGAGAAGGCACACCGTCAACACTTGTGTCAAAAATCGTGACGTCAACAAAACTTCGGAAAAACGCTAGGGACACCACAGCAAAACAATTTTTTTGCAGCAATACACCATAGCCAACTTTATAGAATGCTTTTCATAGGTCGAGAAAAAGTCTGATGGAGACGTGAGGTTTATCTAAAGTTAGATTAGTTTTATCAGTAACAGGCACAGCGGCGGACGCTGTCGAGCAACCGGCTCGGAAACCGTGCTGGGCGCTACTGATAACATTATATTTCTGTAAGAATGATGAAAGTTGGTCGCAAATTATTTAATAATAATAATTGGGTGTTTACGTCGCGAGACAACTGAGATCCGCAAATTATTCTTAATAAGCTATTTATAACATTAAGCACTGATATTGCTCTATAGTTTTCTACGTTATGCAGGTCACCTGCATTAAAAATAGAGACTACACGCGCAACTTCCTTTTGATCAGGGTACAGCCCTGCAGAGCAAGTATGGTTGAAAATGCGATGCGAGGGCACAGCCATGATATCAATGCCGGATTTGATTACACGAATTGAGGTGGCATCTGGTCCAGCGGCTAAATTGTTGCTTATTTTATTAGCCGTTGAAACAACATATTGCATAGAAATTGGAGCCATCAAAATAATTTGGTAAAGGTGTCTTAGTAAACCTTTAGGGATCGACAGAACATCCATCTGTGAAACGAGAAGCAAGATTTTGACCAAATGAGGTGAAGTATCTAGTGAAGTCGTCGCATATGTGTTTAGTTGATGCCTTGACCGCAGGCACTATATTTTTCTGCTTGTTAGATCTAACAACATAATTTATGGCATCCCACAACTTACGTGGGTCTCCTTGGGATTGCAAAAGAAGATTAGAATAGTAGTTATGTTTCAACTGGCCTGTAAGTTTCGTCGTTCGTTTTCGTAACTGGCCTGGTTACGAAAACATCGAAAATTCGCCTCAAAGATAATACTGAAGGACGACGCTTGCGCCTTCTACACGAATACGTTTTCAATCTCAACCAGTCTAGTAGTTGTTTATTCATCCGTGGCCAAAGGGGCTGGTCGTATTGTCGACGAAAGGTGATATAAATTGAACTGCGAATAGACTTCTGAATAATTTCAATAGAACTGTCGTATTCACGATTTACCTCTCGATCCTAAACATGGGCCCTATCGATCGAGTTTAGAAGAAAGCGGAGAGTTGAGTAAATAACTCTGGTTACAACATCGCTTACAGTAGCGGAGACACCGGTTCGTCCTACGTGGACAGCAGAATAACAATGATGATCACTACTAATAGGAAAGTCGAAAACACGGCAGGTAGGTGCGGTATTCTCTCGTGTAAGAACATGATCAATGATTGATGAAGAATTCCTAGAAGTTCTTGTTGGTGTTTTTATCATATCGCACAACCCAAAATGTTCCAGGAGGGAGGTATAATCACGGTTCGTAGACTTCATTAGATCTATATTAAAATCGCCCACGTTCATGAATACATCACGGAATTCATGCGCGAAAGGACATCCTCAAAGTATTCCTAGCTATTCAAAGCTATTGAGTGCAACAATCGATTACAACTCCGACTGGGTGCCACCTTCGAAAGCAGCGATTTGATCTGTTCATTTGGCTCATACGAATGTTATGGAAGCAATGCACAACTTGTTTCACACGCAGCCGAAGATGTCTTGTCCGGGATGCTGTGCCAACCTTATCTGCGGCAGGAGATTGCAGGGGCAGGACTAGGCAGCAGATAAAGGTAAGACGCGTAATGTTAGATAAGTCAGTCATGCGGTGCCATCACATAGAAAAGAAAAATATGACCTGTCAGTTAATGCTTCATCCTTTAGAGATCAGGCCCCAGCGGGTGTATTCTCAGTACAGATTTGGAATTGACTTATTTGTTAAATGATTTCGCAGGCACTCTGGCACCACCGAAAAGCTTGCACTCCACGTCTCAACTATCACAGTCGGGGTTTCAAGCTGAAGGCTGTCACCAGTGCCAACCAGGGGCCCCTTCAAAGTTCATCTGTTTTTGTTGACGGAACAGTGACGCCTGGTACTGAGACGTTTCATTTTCTCATGAATCAAGTGCATTGCATCACTTGTGCTTGACTTCTTTTATTCGTGTACCCTTGCTGTTGCTCGCTAGCTTAGAGCAACCATGCCTGAGGTGTTTGTGTTCTTACTCCAGCGCTTTCAGAGTAAATTTAAGCAGTATCATCGCATCTTATTCACGGCAGCACGTCTTGTGTGTTTTGAGTAAGGTATGAATTAAAATGTTGGCTCAGCTGTTGTATTTTGGTCACAAATAAGGTGTTCTTCCAGAGCGCTCAAAGGCAGTTCAAGCAGTTTCATGCGTGCAACAGCACATACCTTTTCTCAGTTTTGAGTAAGGTAAATTGAAATATTTCAGTTGATGTGTTTCGGTCATAAATTATGTTTTTCGAGACGTTTCAGGATTACATTCAAACAGCATCATGTGTGCAACAGTACATTCTTTTTCTCAGGTGAAGTAAGGTAAATCTGTCCGCTGTTATGTTCTGGCAATGCAGCAGAAGCTTGTGTTGCATTCAAGTGGTATCATGTATACAAAAACTTGTTTTATGCATTTCTGTAGCTGCTGTACTAATATTACGAGCACAGAGACATTCCTGCAGAACATATCGGAGCATCGTGTGTGCTATTGTTGATATGATCTGCAGCAGTATATTGATAATGTTAATTACTCAATGACTTTAGCTAACATTTACATTCTTACTTCCAGGTAAACCTGTCACGCAGGTGCCCTACCCTTTGGTATGGTTAGTTCAAGATTGTACCGAAACAATCAACCTGGAGCATCATTTTTCAATAGGCAGTGGCATTACTATCACAACACACTACACACTGCATGTCTGAGGTGCGTGTACAATGCATCAAACCTATTCTCAAGTACAGGCGAGCTGGTACGCAATTACAACATGAAACAACTGACACAGAGATCGTAAAGCCATGCCTTTTCCTCCGCGCTTCGGGTTTCATGTTGTTATCATCAGTTGCAGCTCATTTCGCATGTGCTGTGCAGCATGAGCTGAAGCACATATTGTTTTGGTCACATGACACGGGACATAAATAGCAGAGTTCGAGGTAACTCGTTACTGTAACTAAGTTCCTTTTTTTGGTAACTTGTAACGTAACTCGGTACTTTTGCGCCGTGGTAACCTTCAGAGGAACTCGTTCCTTTTTTTGGTAACTTTGCCAAAGTAACTTAAGTTCCAAGTTACTTTTAACTCGCTTTTCACTCGCTTTTCACTCACGTTCACACATTTTCTTGCTTTCTCTCCGGTTCCTTCATGGCATATTTTGCCATAAAACGTGATATTCAATGAGTGACAGTATTTTATTCAGGAAATAAGAATTGATGCCATTGAAATAAAGCTGAACCATTGTGCGCCCACAGGGGGTAAGATGCAAAGTGTTCGAATAAACCTCTACCAGAGAAACGTCATCATGACATATTGGGTAGACAGACTGAAACCGAAACAAAGCGGAAGGACGGCTGGGTTCCACGAATGGACACTTGTTCGCTGTCTCCCATTGAAAGAAAAGTAGGACCGAGGGTCTCGTCCATTCAAGGGGTCATGTCGTAATCCCCTCAAGACTGTGGCTTTCGGGCGCGACCTTGTTCACCTCTAGCTTCGAGCGTAGTTCTACCAAATTTTGGCGCTGTGGAACACTATGACGTCATTTATTTACAAACAGTGAGAGGTCTATTGTTGGGCATAAAGGAAAACGATCTAAGCGTGTTGCACTCCTCCGCAGGCAACTCAAGGTCTAACTCTGCGTAATGCTATTTTGTGTCCGGAGTAACTTGGAAGTAACTCGTTCTTTTTGTTAAGTAACTCAGTAACTGCGAGTTAGATTTCATGCTGAAGAACTTCGTTATTAACTTAGTTACATTAGCACGCGGTAACTTAACTTGTAACGAGTTATTTTTGACGGGTAACTTCTCAATCTATGATAAATAGTACTATACAGCATTCTACATCATGTAATCTAACAGTTGTTCACGTTAGAATATCTTAACCATGAAATTTACCCTCCATGAACCATACTATGTCCAAATACAAACAACTGCTAGACAGCAGCTGTACTGTTGCCGTATAGCATTTATGGCTGGCGTCCTGTGATCGGAAACAGCGGTGTCTTTTTCTTTTACTACCGGTAAACTACAGTAAAGATTTAGAAATACTGTGTCATACCATAAAGCACTGTGGGAAATGGCAGTTTGAACAACTGGAGAAGACTGTCATTAGAACGGGGGACATGTTCTACGGTAAAATTTTTTACAGTGTGTGCTGTACCATGTAATGCACTGCAGGCCCACCACAGTATGGTAACGCTTTGAATACTGATTTGCTCAAAAAAGGAATGGGTACGTTTCTTCTGCTAACTTCACCTTATGCAATGTAGTAGAAAAATGTTTTGAGCCAATGGGGAGGAGGACATCATTCTGGAGGGACATCATTCTACAGTCTCGTTGACCTACAATGTGTCATGTGTGAAGGTAATTTTGAAGAGTGTAGGCGGTACAAGACTGTGTTCCCACATTCTTGGCAGTGTTGACTAATAATCATAATAAAGTAGAGAGTACATTTGTTGCTTGATATATTTGTGTCACGGCAAAGTATGTAGAGATACATCTGTCTCAACATGCAGGTGCCAAAACTGCTTTTTTGTGCCTAAAATATGACAAATAGTTGTCTGTTCAACAAAACTAATCATGTGCCGGCCTCCATGACATGTCTGTGACATTCCAAAGTGATTAACATGTCCCATAGATGTGTGCAATGCTGAAGATGACTGTGTACCTTCTATGGATTTTGTTTCAAGAAAAGTACAGTGTGATTTGCTAACAGCGCCTGGTTGTACCTTCATAATTTTACATAAAAATATGTAAAGTTTCCGGAAGGAAACATCATGAAGGTCCATAGCGAAAAACCCTGAGACGAGGTAGAGGAAGGGACATACAGAATGTCTCAGCATAGTCTGTGTATGTCCCTTCTTGTATCTCCTCTTCAGGTATCGCCATCATGGACACTATCATCAGCTCGCTTACTGCTGAACCGTTCTTTCAACGATAAAGGTCACTTTCATGATCTGGATGGCAGCCGACATGCTGTCAATAAAAAGAATAATGGAAGGAGCTCAATATGATCCTTAGGCTGTGTGTGGTCATTGCCTTCTGAAAAACGGTGACTTGGAATTTCAGGACAGTGCCCGCAGTGGTAGTATTCTTGTGTTCTCACCCTTGACGCCCATTGTGTGTCATCGGTCACCTGTAATCTGGTAACATGCACATAGCTAAAACAAAGTATATTTGTATTTCTTTGAATACAGTTGGTACAGCACATTGTTTTTTACGTGTTCTTTGGAAAATATCAATAAAAAAATTCTCTACTCTGCAAGTCTCCTGTCAGCTCAACAGAGCAGCTTCGAATTTCACTAGAAGCCACGTGTGAAACATAGAGCAAACTAGTGTTGAAGGTCCATATAGGTCATAGATAGATACTATTATTATTATTAGATCATAGGTCAGGCTTAGGCCCTGGTTGGTAGCAACGCAATTGAACCTTATTAAAAACTGGTGCAGGAGGTGGCCAACATAACTAAATACACCAACTGACTCTCACAAATTTTGTGGTATTATACTTTTGAAACAACATTAATACGCCGCAGTGGTCTTTTCTCCTTTGTTCCTTTTAACCTAGAAATATTAGGTCTTCGGCATCACCAGCCTTAGTTGCTCAGCATGCAGTTATTTACGTTGAACGCTGCAGTTTCATTTTTGTTTCTCTGGACAAGCAAGCCCGGGCTTCCCCATTTTGATAAGGGTCTTTCAACTTTGACAGGGCATTTGTGGACAAGGAAAACATTTGGACTCTGTGTATTTTTCTACGAAGTGCACCGTAAAAGGCAGAGGACAGCATCAACCATTTCCACCAAGATTATTAAATTTGTGATAAAGTACATATACCGTTTGTCACTGACTAATTTGGTGGCAAAGTTACTGGAGTAGCAGTTGTGCAATTTAAACACATGTTAAAAAAAATTCGGGTATGGGAAGTGCTGCCTAATTGAATATATGGAGTACACAATATAATAAATGGTGGGTTTACATAGCGAGACAACTGAGTGTGGAATACACAGCACAGCGTAATGTTCCTTGTTCTGGCAATGTTAGCATGGTTCAAGAAGTGGGAAATGCTGCACTACCCTTAATTGCATCTGTTCGGCCCAGCAAACAGGATACATATATCCTGATTTGAAGACACTATGCCTAACTCAAAAGCACTATGAGATCGACCCGTACGTGTTTATTTGCGAAACTATTATGAATGAAATATGGCCTGTGTGGTATAGAGCAATGCGCACACTCAAGTAAACATGCAAAAAATACGTATAAGGGCTCTCGATCTACATCCCGCGATGCGCTCTACGAGATAAACAACACACTAGAAAACTACATCGAAGACTTTTCGTGCGGGTCAACTCAAATGACCACTTTCATATAACCGACGAATGGTTGAACGAATGCAGTTCGAATCTTTGTTTGTTTGATTATTCAAATTCAAATTCAAAATACAAATGCAAGTAAAAAACAGACACCACAATAGGGATTCCATAGCATAGCTAGTTAAGAACACCCATTATATGTAGTGTGCTAAGAATCGGCAATTAAAGAACGAAACATAGAATATTCAGGTGCCCTGATATCAACCGAGATACAACGATGTGGAAACAATATAACGTCTCAAGTCTTTAACTCAATATTTGGGTGTTTACGTCGTGAGACAACTGAGATCCAAGTCTTTAACAAAAAATCTACTATTTTTGAGCTCAATTGGCAGTTGATTCCAAATCCTAGGACCAAAAGACGCAATTAATCTCGTACCGTACACATTATTTGGACGAAATAGCGTATATTGAATCAATACCACACTTCTATTGTTTCTAGTGGAAACACGGAACATATCATTTTGGAATGGTGCTTCCCTAGTTATGACTGAATGGATTAAAAGAGCGCATCGTTCACGCACAAGGTCCGGAAGTGGCACAATGCTAAGCTGAGAGAAGAGCCCAGCAGAGTGTGTCCGAAGGTCAGAATAAGTTATTATTCTCAAGACCCGCTTCTGTAATTTGAATGAACAATCAAGGTAGGTCACCCAGGTGTTGCTGCAGGTCGTAATACAGTATAGTAAATGGGACTGGAAAAGGGCAAAATATAACTGTCTCAGGATATACAAGGGAAAGCACTGTCTTGCCAAGAACAGCGCATGGCAGGACTTTCTCAATTTTCGAGCCACACTGTCGATTTGTAACCTCCACGACAAACTACAATCGAGGATAACACCGAGATAACTTATGTGGTCAGATCACTCGATTTTCTGACCAGAGATGTGGTCAGAATGGTCGCGAAACATTCCTACGTCGTTCATTGCAGTCACGCTATGATGCTGCACAATATATGTATCTCGTGTAACAAGCCTGCCAAACGCACGATGTGCACACGGGAAGAAATACGGTCGTCTTTCTTTGAAGACCAGTCCTCTGCAAGTATATGCTCAAACGACCACCAAGTCTCACGTTGTTGCAGGGCTTATGCAAGAAGAAGCGCAACGAAGACGTGGATAAACATACCCCCCCCCCCCCTGACAAAGGCAGATCGGCGAGCACTCCTGAAAGGCCGTACTTCATATTTATTTGCGCTGCATTATAAAAAAGGAAAAAGCTCGCGTTTCCGCATCCATTAATTATATTATTATCCCCTTAATTACAATTATGATGTCTTTCTTCCTTTCTTTCTTCAATATTGTCATTTTTAGCGTGTATCTTTCCTGCTCCATTCGTCGTTCTTGGTGACAGTGAATCACGGCGGGCAACATTGTTTGCTTTCAAATCCAAGCCGAGCCACTCCTTCCTCGCCTGTTCTTTGCCATATTTACTTGATAGCGTCGTGGCGCCATTTACAGGTTCTCTGGTAAGTTAGTTTTTTTTTTTAGCGTTTCAAGTGGATTTTTGTTTGTGTGAAGTGGCAGGATGTGGGCATGCTGGACGTCTATCTGATCGAAAACCTCCGGCACGTTGATGAGAGTTTACGAATACTGCAAAGCGTAGCTGATTTTTGAGGACAGAAATTCGTCGTCAAGTGGATTTCCGACAAGGTGCATTGACGCTTATATTGTTGCTACATGTGAGTCTTCTAATGTTTTATTTATTTCAACATATAAAAGTATAAAAACTATAAGATAAAAAAAGTATTTGTAGCTGCTGCATGCAGGGAGCTGCAGTGCACGTAGTTCTGAGTTAGCGCTCAGCTCAACATTTTATTTTCCGAGCATGTACAAAGGATTTCAATCGCGTACTTAATGGTTGACACCGGCCGTATTTTTAGAGAGGACGCATAATACAGTTGGAGGACTTGTTTATTCCACTATTTGTCACAATGATGGAGTAGCATAACTGGTGCATAATTGATCTATGGAAGTGTCTGTAAGTGTCAAGTATTTAGCACTGTAATGGTCATCTTTGTCCCCATATGGGGGTAGGAACAGACTTGAATATACTCAGGGATTCTATTCTATGTTTTCAAACAAATTGTGAAAATTGTGCTTTCCTTGTAGGAACACGGTGAAGGTAGACAAGCACCAGCCTACGGGAGACCAAAGAAAGCCTCGCGTCAATGCTTGCGAAAATGCAGTGACTCAATACAGTACACCTGTTCACATGTTATTTTACGTTCCTGACCCTCAATACTTCACAGCGAATTGAATTAAATTTGTGGCCAAGTCAACCAGAGACAACGTAGTATGTGCATGGGGGAGGAAGTAGTCAAAAGAAAAGTAAATGACTTTCAATAGCTGTTCAAAGCAAAGCACGCTGACTTTCAAAATGAAGTCTAAAGGAAGTCCAGAGCAGAAATGTCCTTTGAAATGTTTTGGAGAAATGTCAAAAGGAAGTCTGTCGCAAATGACAATTAGTTGTCCAAAGCAGTTCCAAAGAATTTTTCATATAAAATCTGTAGAAATTCCAGTATAATCTCTATTGACTCTTTTGACATATTTCTACAGAAATGGAATAGAATTTCTATAGCATGAACAAATATTTTGTCATAAGGACTATCTGTGGGGCTGTATAGTAAATGAAAGTCATGAGCATTCTAGATTATACATTTATTTGGTTTCGTTATTATGTGCTGCAGATTCGACAGATATACAGGGAGTTTAACGAAAATTTCCCGGCTGAATAATTCAAAAACTGTAATTATATCGGGAAATTTATTTGTCTGTTAGCATCCTTTATGCGTCGGCCACAAATTGACCACTCAGCCTTTGGGTTTCATGCGCTCGTGAATTGAATAAATTTCCAGCTTTATTTTGCTTCGCTGGGCTTTCGCGCCCGAGCCGTAGCGATGGGAACCCCGAGAAAGTGCCAAACCCGTAAAAAAATGCATCGACTTTCAATTATCTTTGGAGTAATTAACTAGTTTCAAATTTTACAAACAGTTTACAAATTTGCGCGAAGCAGTGCAAGGATGCGCTCTGTCGCCCAACTTCCTTGCGCTCAAATTCCTGTTCATCCGCTTGCATTGGTCGCGGGGGTGCCACAAGATAAGGAACAGCCACGAGCGAGAGTGTCTACCGAATTCGTAATCAGGATCACAGTCGTGTCATTGGAAGGGCAAGATTGTGCGCGTTTATCGCCATAATGACAAGCACTTGTCAGTCGCGATAAAAATAGTTATCACGGGACAAAAGTGGGTTGCTGTTAACGTGAGAAGCATTGTCGTTGAATGAGACCTTGTGCACAATTTGTGGGGAAATAGCATGGAAATACATGGATTAGACTTTATAGTGTGACTTACTTCGCCCCCTTTCCTCCTTCCGCGGAACCCAAGAGCCCCCAAGGAGGAAGTTCTGTGTAAACTACTGAGCGAATGCATGGCCATTCTACCGTGATGGGGAAGATACATGCGACGTGAACGTTTGAGGCACTGCTTTGTCTCGCTGTAACGAAGCTGTGCAGAAAGCGCTGAACCGTTAAAAGTTATGCACCCATGACATTGTCGAAATATTTCATTATTTTTCCCTGGTTTTCTTTTAAATAATCAATCAGTCAATCAATCGAAATATTTCACTCATTCTTTCTTGGAAGCGTACGCGCGGTACTAGGAAACACCGCGAGTAATGGGGGGTGATAGGAGTACGAGATGCAGTAACTGAATCCGAATCATTCAAAATGTCTAAGCAAACCATATACATGTAGGATCCGCCGAGAGTGGTTCGTGCTTTGGATAACGCGACTTCTAACCGATAAAAATCTTTCAAGAGGTTTATGAATTAAGAGAGGAGTCCAAGTTGGGTAAAAGTCATTTACCGTGGAGTCAAAGTTGAAATTCCCCATTAGAACGATAGCAGTATCACGTTATCCCGCACTAGCTAGGTACGGATTGAACTGGACAATGCTCCGAATATGCACAGTGAGGTAATCGGAGGCAAAGCACTGTGTCCTTAGGAGCGGTGAGCCCGTATTTTAGAAGACTGCAATGAGAAGACACCTCATGTAGCCAATGGTAACCTAACCCGCACAGACCATCTAAATGTCCAAACATATGATCCAGATTTCTGTACTAAAGAAGTTTAGACTCTCATATTCGTAGCTTCGGAAACCATCATGGATATGTGACGGGTGGCCATAGTGCTGGCTCCACTCATTAGATAAATCGCTACTCCACCGACTCCGATACCGTCCCGATTAAACTGAGTGATCTATTTGAAACCGGAAATATCGTACCCATCACTTTCGGGAACTAAAGTGAACTTTCGTTCCCTTTAGGAATTGATTGACCTGTTGTTCCGGCCACCGCAATGCGTTACCTAAATGTTCTACATTGTGGGTTAAACGTGGAGCCTTAGCACTAGCAACGCATATTTTTCTACAGGAATTCCCAGACTGAACTGCGACTTTTAAGCAATGCGGTATCCGATGAGCAGTCAACAGAACTTCGCCGTATAACACACGCAATATCTGTTGCAGCGCGCGGCATCCATCGTTCTGGTAACGCGAGCGCGCAGAGTGAGCATCCTGAGTGTTTAACCTACTGCTTTGGCGAGGTTGAACCAACCCCACCCCACCCTGTTTTTCTGAATACGCCGCTGGTTAGACGCGGAACAATCGACCGGTCGCGTTGCTACAACGCTGTAGTAGCCGACATTATTGGGCCAATAAAGGTACTTGAATGATCTAACGTCACAACATCCCAGAGGACGCCGGGAGATTTGACTGCGGATGAGCACAATCTGACAAACAAACTTTGCCAGAAAATGCGCGCTTTTTCAACACTGAGCCCTTGTGTATCGCTTGTGTGCTACCCCACATCACCCAACACGCATAATCTGACCTCTAAGAGGTCTGCGTGCGAATATCAGCACTTGAGGTGGAACACGTGAGGCATTTGGCCGCCCGTTTCGTTCATAACGACACTCTCTCTATTGTGAAGGAGACTGGCTACGGAAGTCTGGGGGGGGGGGGGAGGAAGACGAAACGACCTCTTTTCATTATCTCGAGGCTCTCAAGTAACAATTACTTTACGCGCTGGCTGAAGCTGTAGCAGCTTCCTTAGAGTTGGGTGCTAGCACAATTTCTTATTCGGTCAGATGATCCCAGAGCACGACGGTAGAATCTGAACAAATCGGCTCTTATCTCTCAGTCACGAATACCACGATACGCCACATAGCTGAGTTAAACCTGTCGATGGCACTACCCAAATAACCAAATGTGTTTCATTTTCGCATTTGGAATAATGGCTTTTTAGATAGTAGGTTTCCCATTTTCATACAGCCAGGGGCTGATTAGAGGGAAGGGAGAGGGGGCACCCCCCCCCCATCTCCCATGAAACCAAGGCCGCTCTCGCCACATCAAAATGCAATGGTTTTCACGACCCATGTCGTCTGCACTTTATACACATTTGGTTCAGCGGAAAAATAGAGGTTCAATTGCTTCTGTGCAACAGAGAAATGTGTCATCTTCAGCAGTCATTTTTCTTTCAGTTTATTTGAAGTAACTTCAATTCCTTCAATTCAGCTTCGAAATTTGGCTAGTCAACCCCGCATCTTCTCGACACAAATGAAAAATCGATGTCAAACTGTCCATGGACATCGCTCGTAATGAAGTAATGCAATCGTTTTTGTATGAAGTCCAAATGACATGATGCGTGAAACCCACTGTAGTGTGACTATTTCGCAATATGCTGGGGAACTTAGCGTTCTACCAGTCGATGTGCTCGGCGACTCACAAAGACTTCTCCTTACTTTGCGAGCACTAACCGACCAGTGAGTGCTCTCGAGGCTGCTTCTTCAGGTTATCAAAATGGATTGTGCATATGCACGTAAATCGCATCTCTGCTGGCCTATGTTTTTGTGGGTTCCACGATTTCTTGAACCATTGTGAATGCGACGCACCTAACTGTCCGCACAAGACCTGTCACTAGTCGGCGCCCAAAGAACCGAGAACCGCAATCGCAGGACACAACACGAGAAGGTCATTTGCGGGGTACCGAATGTACGCTTAGCACTGCCACCAGGTAATAACACACAATTGAAGCGTCCATTCGAAAAGAGGGAACACCTGACAATAGGCACCATTCAATTTTATTTGGTTCATCCCTGCGGCTAATACCCTCTGCAGCCTGCTTATTCAGCCGTTTGGTCATAGCTGCACTTCTGTCGGGCTGGGGTGTCTAAACGAGCAAAAGTTTTGAAGGCACATGAAGGAGACATGCCACCACGCTGCTTTCATCGGCCTTTAGTTTCTAGTCGCATGCGCCATCTGTCCTAGTGACGCGGAACAAACAGTTTGTATTTTTAATTTAAATTTTCTCTTTTGTAACGTCATTTCTACATTTTCTCTTGTCTGCTAACAGTTACGAAATGCAAATAAAAATGTTCGCGCTGAAAGGCGTTACCAAGCAGTCCTGTTGCATAGTATACCCTTTTGCCTGTGGCTGCTGGTCCCGCCTGACATGAATTATGCGTATACGTGGTGAGGCCGAACATTGAGTGTCCCCCCCCCCCCCATACGGAAGTGTTAAATCCGCCCCTGCTAACAGCCAAAATAATATTCGAGCAATATGATATGAAATGCACTAGCCTGTAAGGAGCAGCGCCGCGATGACCACTCGTATAGAATCCATGAAACCCTTCCTTCCTGATGCAGTTCTGATCCCTTCTAGCCGAAACCGCATTCATAAACGACATCTATAAAATAATCAGAATCATAGGCTGTGGGAACGATAAGGGTTGAATCGGCTCTCTGGAGATTACACTGTTTTCTGCGAACGAGGTCTGCGTTATCAGGAACAGAGGTATATCTTATTGCCGAGAGGGAATGTTTCACACCCTGACTGGCTAATTTAATGCTATATATATCTCACAGACAATTGTCCCATTATCCCAACGTCCATTTCGTAAGCATATCGGTATCAAGGCGACAAATAAAAGATAACAAAATTCGTTGGAAGGTGTTTTAGCCTTTCATCGATTGATTACCACATAGAAGCGTACACCAGCGTGATTTCTTCAGTTGCTTGGGAAGTCTAGTACACGTGATGCATCCGGGTATTGTGCATTTACAGAAGACACTCAACGAGCTGCTGCATCGCTTCAGGAAAAATGTTTGGAGGACTGACCTTCGGTTCCGTCACATTGCCATCCACCACAAGTACACACTAAGAAAAAAGAAGTAAATGGGGTGTAACTGCAGCTTTTACTCCTCTAGACTGCAGTTACTCCCCATTTATTCCCCTAACCCCGACGTGTATTCACCAGTACTGCAAATTGTCACTAAACTTCGCGAATGGTCTTCCGCATGCAACAACAACAAAAACAACGACATGAATGTTTATGGGATGAGGTCAACAGTCGAATGCAACAGTCTACGTAAGTATGTGCTCTTGGTCAATTTGATGTCATAAGGCTCTATAACTCAGCCAACTTAGAATTTAATTTTTCCTCCCATACAAAGTAAGAAACAGTTAGCGTTTCTTTCTTCGCAAATTGTGCCCTATTTATGTCGCAAGGTTCTGATATCACTCGATATATCACTGTTGTCGGTTTGATTCAAAGTATTTTCATGCATGCACACGAATTTTGCACGTGGGACTCTTAGAACAGAACGTGAAATGCAGTCTCACCTCTGTAACATTCATTTACTCCCGCGGATTTACTCCTGAAACGGACTATTTTCAGTGGCAACACATTTAGTCCCCAAGAGGCGTAAAATCACTCTTTTTTTTTTTTTCGAATGTACTTTTTCTCTGAAAGAGCTGATGCCGATGCACATCAATATGATTACGGCTGACAGCTGCATATGTGAATGCGCGCCTTTGCAGTGCTGATCACTCTCTCTTTGCCGGCGTCCTCTAGGTGAAACGATAAGGCCGGCCCGCATGGTGCGTGTTTCTGAGAATATCGCGCTGCATAGCACTCTACATGGCCACGCACCGTGAAAAAATACGCCTGTCAAACCGCATGGGGCGCAAATCGCGCTGCTGCGTCGACAGCGGGTTTGGAGTGTGTGCTTTACGAAGTCCTTCCTCTACCATCCTGAAATTGTTATTTTTGTGTGCGTTCCTTTGTAATTGAAGTTGTTGTACTTGGAGATGTCCTTCAGCTTCTTCGTCAGAGCGGCCATTGCTAGAGAACGAAGTAGAATGCTAGATCAGAACCAGAAGTGACTTGCTGCGCCCTGGCTGGTTGCTATGGGCGCCCGTGGACCGACTGGTGGTGGTGGGGGTCGTATGATGTTCTAAGGAAGAGGAGTGAGGAACGTGAACTGACTGCTGCGTGAAATATGAAACCTGCTCGGATGCAGTGAACCACGCGATACGAGCAGCTGCGATGTACACAAGTTCGCGCTGGGCGTGGAAACTCAGCATTTACGCAAGAAAAACGCACCATTGGGGCCGGCCTATATTCAAGGGCACGTAGTCTATCTAAAATGACGTCGAAACGTGTCATCCCCTTAATTACTATGCCTTCAACTGCCTTTTACTGTACAATACGATATGCGAGCAGGTCAGATGTCTGCGCAGCTTCCCAATGTCCCACTTTCCCCTATATCCCATGGAAGGAGCTCATTGAACCCTCTCCCAAAAAAGGGGTTACAGCAAACGGCTCTAGGTTACGAAGCGCCCCGTTTCTTTTGTGGATCCATGCGGGGAGCCATAACGAACGGATACTCCCTTATCTCAGCCCTGTGATTGGACAGACACTATGTCACATGCTGCCTCCAAACTTTACCCTCCAACCCTGCCGCAGAGTCAAGGTGTCGTAGTATATTCCTGTGACATAATGTTCCCTAGCAGAATGCATGCTGAAAAGTGAGGACATCTGCAACGTAACATTTTAGTCGTGCATATTTTTTCCTAGAGATGCCGTAATCGCTATAGTGAGCATTAACTTCTCAGAAACTATTCATAAACATAGACACGAGACAGAAAGTGAGAAAATAATCTGTTCATCTGAAAACGAGAATATGAACTGAATTTCTCATACAGGGTGTTTCACGAAAAATGAGCCAAAGTCCTAAAAAAATGGTTCATCGGACACCAAAAAGACGGACTGTATAGTGGTACCAGTGGTGCGAGGAAACTCAGATAATTTTTCTTTTGTAATTAATTAGTTAATTAAGTGAAACTGATTAGTTCATTTTTTAATTATAATGATTGGAGCCAAAATGTCAATAAGGAACTTGTAGCGGGCGATAAAACAACACGAAACCTGTTCATTGCAACATTGGGCGAGAATCATGCCAGTGCAACTCTCATCTCCGAGGCCAAGGCCGTGGCAGCTTTTGTGGAAGAAGGAAAATGGCTGGCATGCACGCACAAGAATTGCAATAACAACGCCCGACATGCACAGGCACACTATATGAAACTCGCTATTGTTTCAAGGTTTGTTGCAGCGTACAGATACCGTGGAAAAACCCAAGTGCACGAGACACTCACACAACTCATTTCCGGAGTTAAACGCTTCGAAGCCAACGTGTGACCATGAACCTATTCGTTCTCGTGGCTCTTACTATTTGCTTGGTTTCAGGTGAGTCACGCTATCATTATTTTATAGCTTTGCGAAGAATCGGATTTTTCGAATTCCGAATCGAATGCGTAATTCTGTATTCCAACTTCGCATCGAAGTAATGTATCTTCCAAACCGAACGGATTCGAATCATACGGAAGCTCCACTCCTAAGCACAAAAGCGTCGGAATAGAGACATGAAACAAAGTGAGTGCTGCATCGCATGATGATCCGCACGCATCTATTGTGTATGCATCCGAATATCCGTATTATGCTGTATTACATAACTGATTCGATTATATATCTATTCACTTCGTATACGCTTCGTATTTTACGACTACTATTCCCACATGTCTAGTTTTTTATCGGCCTCTCTCTCTCTCTAGGTAACAGTCTGCGAAGCTCTCTTAAAAATCACGTCAAAGAAGTGGTTGTAAAATAAAGAACATTATTCCGTCAATAAAAAGATTACGCACGGTGTAGACGAAAGAGCAATTTTAATCTGTTACTTGCATCCCTCCGTTGGTTGTAACCAAGGTCGTAGTGAAGACTGAGAGGTGGCGGGTTCAAATCCTTCCACTCGGTCTGATGTCCGATGGTTTCCCTGGGTTTTCCGGCAAACTTCTCAGGCGAATGTCTGCACAGTTCCCCTTGAAGTCGGCCAGGTTGTTTCACAAAACGAAAACGCTCAAGAAACGCCAAAGGCAAAACGCTTCGTCTCACTTTTTTTTCTTTCTAAGTGTGGTCCGACTTCGTTGTGACAACCTGTAGAGGGACGTGCGCTTCTCCACGCGGCGCGCCGAACACTGTGACGGCAGCACCACAAGTGCGAGAATTTAAACTGTCCGCTCCACTCATCTCTATGTATAAAGGCTGGATAGCGGATGGGTGAGGGTATCGCGGAAAAGGGTACGCCAACCGGCCGCCATATTGCGGTGCTCAAAAGAGCCATTACAGCCCATTGGAATGCATGTAAGCTGTGACAAGTTTTGCTGTTTGTGAGCGCTTCCCTTGCTGCTTCGCTAAAATTTTGCCACGGATCGCTGCAGAAATCCCTCGTGATTGGATTCCTTACGTTTTTTGTGTGAAATCCCGTCACATACATGTTATTTCCTATCTATTTTGTACTCGTGTGAGGTCGTGTCGTTCCATTTTTGTACTTTGAACTTCGATTATGTGATTTGCTGGTTTTGTGTGGTGTTGTATTTGTTGTGTTACGTTTCCTTTGTCGTCTGTCAGCGTGTTGCTTCTCGTGTTTCTCCCATTTCCTTTCTGCTCGGGGGTGTGAAATGCCAAGGAATGTTTGGTACATTTGTTTATGTAACCACCTTAATATCCATGGGTATAAACATTATGCTTTGCACAGGAAGTTTAGATATGCCTAGTTATGACCAGGGATCGGAACCGAAACTGAACCCGAACCGGAAACCGGAGAAAACCGTTATTTTCTGACGAACCCGAACCGAACCCGAACGATTTTTTGCTTGTCCTGAGCCGAACCGGAACTGAACCGAAAAAAATTGATACGGTTACCGGTTCGGGAATCGGTTCAGAGGTGAATTAATTGTACTACTGACCGACCTTTTTTTTTTTTGCTCACCTGAACGGTTATCTCACACCTTTCTCTTACAATCGTGTGCGGTGAGCGTAAGCTTGCTTGCATGTAGCAAAATTACTGCCCGTGGACCGGTTAAACCGATGCCGAAAAAAGTAACTGTTCCAATCCTTGTAAATGCCCCGACCGCTGACAGATTTTTTTTTTTTGTCTGTATGTGCGGGGGGTGGGGGGTGGGGTTTCTCCCTGAGCCGAACCCGAACCGAACCGATATACCTGAACCGGTTCAAGCTGATAATTTCGGTTCAGCGGAGCTAAACCCGAACCGAACCAATATGCCTGAGCCCGAACCCGAACCGGACCGAAAAAAATACCGGTTCCGATCCCTGGTTATGACACGAAATGCCGAACGGCACTAAAGCACTTCCAAAGGACTAGGATGATATTATGTGATATAAAGGCTATGTGACGGCAAAAACATATCGCCTAGAAATATGTGCACTGGGGAAGTAAATGGCGGTAAATACAGTTCAAAATGACTAGTGGTAGAATGAATAAGTCATAAAAAGGCTAAGTAGCAAGGTCTTGTGGTGAAAGCTCCAACATCAACGTCCCGTACGAAACTTCCTGAATAACCTGAATCAGACCTGATTCCGGGCACTATCCGGCTGATTCCGGCACTGTTCAGGCACTATCAGGACATTCCGGCGTAGGTCCAGCCGGATTCCGGACGGCACTTTCCTGAATCCGCCTGAATATCGCCTGAACCAAACCGGAAGGATGTGCCTGATACTTGGTCGTCAACCGGGATTGCTTTGACAATTTTTGAAAATATTTCAAGTGTGGCAATAGATATTACGTAACATGATTACAGAGATCATCGATCACGTTGCCCTCAAAGTCTGGAATTATTAAATTATATGTAGCGTATCTACGACCGTTATCGACAGAATCCCGCAAAACATTTTTTCCCGATTATAGCAGCAGCAGAAACGGAAATACATTCAAGGTGAGCAAATCCTCGGGATCCTTTAACACTATACACCCAGGAACATTTTTCTAGAGTCACGTGCTGTGTGTACATTATTTCGAGATTCCGTGCATGGCCAGACGAACCAGCGATGAGATGATGTGATTGCGGGACGATCAGGTGAAGTGACCTTGGTAGCGCGGGACTATGTTAAGCTTATGTTTGACGTAAAACCACGAATTAGTATTAATTGTTAGTGCTGAGATAACTTTCTGGGCAGGGAAAAGGGACACCAGTGAATGCCGGAAATGCGTGATGTATGATATGATTGATAACTAATGCGTAAACAGGTTGACAAAAAGCAATAAAGCTTAATATATCATGCTTATTTTTTTTTTCTTTTTGATAACTTGATAATACGGATGTGTTGCAAAAGTTCCGTTTGGCTTCGAAACCACCAAACCACATGTACATTGCAGTCCCTCTGGACAAAAGTGTACGAGGAGCTAAACTGGTTTCGACTTTTTAGGTCAGCGGGAAATTCCAGAGCTCAATGGGAAGCATACACTGACCCTTCCCCTTCTGCACCGCTGCTCCCTTCGGGCTGATAGGGAACATACTTATTCTTGGAATATTGTCAGTAGGTCACCTGACCTCTGTAGTCATTTGAAGTGCTAGGCCCAGACAGGATTCATTCGCCATCGTCGGCATCAAGACGTCCTCGTGTGAGACAACGCTTTTTTTTTTTTGTGTGTGTGTGTGCGTGCTCCACATAGAAAACTACAACAGTGAAACGTGTACAGGTAGGGGAGTTAGAGTAGGCTGACAAGCAAGAAGAATATTTGATGAATGTTTCTGGTAAGTGGCCGCTTCTTACTGCGTATGTTTTGTGTGTGCGCTTTTTCCCTACATCACTTCGTCTTTCTTTCTTGCAGACGACAAGACTGCACTCCAGGATGGAATTGACGTTTTAATAGAAGAATGCAACAGGAATTTGCTTGCGCTTCCTGAGAAGGCGGCTGTGTGTGTGTTGTGTCGTGCGTTCTGTGTTCCATGCCATGTCGTCCATCGATAGGAACCAACTCGATCGCATCGGCGCTCTCTTGGATTACCACAAGACAAGCCTTCTCCTCCCAAAACGGTAAGTTGTCTTGCTATAAGTATTCGTGCCGCGATTCCGCTTAGTGACTTATTTCTCTGTCTTCATGTGTGTGCCTTATTTGCAGAAGTCACTCAGGCACACAGCGTAGGACGAGAGGAATGGAAGGCGTCGCCCCGGCTCTACTGAAATCTATTGGGACCAAATTAAGTGAATTGAAAGGCAAACGAAACCATGGAAATAAAATTGTCGACTGAATCTTACACTTTGTGTTCCATTCATGCATGTAGTATGCAAAGGCACGACAAGGGCGCGCGGTCAAGTAGACCGATTTCAGGTTTCACACTAATCCTGCATGCATCTCTTGCTGGTCTAGTCACATTTTTGTTGTTTTCAAGTAGATCCACTCGAGTAAAGGTTTATAGCAAGCGAATGCATGCACCACCATGGATTCAGCATTTCTTCCGAAATTATTCAGGCGCTCTCCGTTTTCATTCAGGAATCATGCTATATTCTATCAGGCGCATATCCGGGTATGATCAGATAAATGGCGGGTTTGTTCCGGTAACATTCAGTTTCGAGTTCAGGACCCATTCAGTCCCGGAATAAATTACCGGAATAGATCCTGATACCCCATTCCTGAATAATTCCTGATCGTCATTCCCGCCCAATTTTGGGTTCAGTCCGGAATCAGGTCTGATCGAAGAAACCTGATTGGTTTCGGATTCAGGAACTTTCGTACGGGGTATCACAAGTCCAGTTGCAACAGCAAGTTTGAAGCAGTCAACCAGGTAAGTGGGCAGAGTGCATTATTGGTTGTTGAATATGATCAACCTTGACAGTTTCTTTCGCAGGTGAGGCCTGGCTGTTACCTTCTCTGTATATTCCTTGGCAAGGTGGTACAGTCCAATACTGCTGTAGCACTGAGAAACTTCTTTGATCAGACGGATCACATTGTTTTCCTTTGGGCTGCATTCAAACATATATTGTCACAAACTTAATCAGGGAGAATAAAAAGTAGACATTCGAGGTTGAAAAATTATTTATTTTCTCTAAGTAAAGTAAACATGCTGGAACGCACCAAAGAGATATGTGGCTGGTGTGTTTGTATGTCCCACTAATACGAGTTTGTACGTTAGGCAAAATTTTCATGAAATACTTTTTTTCTTTATATGCTTATGCCCATCTTAGTACTGTCCTATCCAATATGGAGTGGCTTTTAACTGCATATGAATGCATAATTCAGGAGTGTTTTCATATGTCGGACCAGTTGCAGCTTTAAGGTGCCATTCATGCAGTACTGATCCCAATAATCAACAGTCGCTTGAAACTCTTAACTAGGGAACATGATTCATAGAGGCTAGACTTTCATGCAAATACACACTTTCAACCAGAGTTCGAGGCAACTCATTACTGTAACTAAGTTCCTTTTTTTGGTAACTTAACATTTGTGCCGTGGTAACTTTCAGAGGAACTCATTTCTTTTTCAGGTAAATTTGCCAAAGTAACTTAAGCTAAGTTCCAAGTTTATTTTTAATTCTCTTTTCACTCACGTCCACTTGTTTTCTTGCTCTCTCTCCGGTTCTTCCATGGCATTTTGTGTCATAAAACGTGATGTTCAGTCAATGACAGTATTCTGTTCAGGAAGTAAGAACCGCTGCTATTGAAATGAAGCTGAACCATTGTGTGCCCACAGGGAATAAGATGCAAAGCGTTCGCATTGTTGGACATCTGCGAAAACTCAACGCAGGCAACTCAGGGTCGAACTCAACTGCTCACACGAACTGCACCTGTGTAGTGTAGCTGCACTGCTATTTTGTGTCCGAAGTAACTTGGGAGTAACTCGTTCTTTTTTTTTAAGTAACTCCGTAACTGCGAATTACGTTTCGGGCTGAATAACTTCGTTGTTAACTTAGTTACATTTTTCACACGGTAACTTCGTAGGGAGTTCCTTTTGACGGGTAACTTCTCTATCTATGCTTTTAACACTGCATGCTTTTTGTACGCTGCATAAAGTAAGACACTTTTGCCCCACTGAATTTGTTGCGTGTTCTAAATGCATGCAAGTGAATTTCTAGAGGTGAATATTTTGAGCAAGATTAATGAATTTTTCATGCATGTGTGTTCAACCAGCTTTTAGTGTATATAAATCCAGCCTCTACATATGACGTATGCATTATTACTTTCTTTAGGTGTTCTGAGAAGTCGACCTTGGTGGGCACAGCGTCAGGCCTCAGTCGAACGGTTTGCCCTGTTCTGTCAAAGCACCTGTCTTTAAAATGTTTGCTGCAGACCAGTGATGTCCTCGACGGCGTCCAGTACTTTCGCCTGACATTCACCACACACTTTTTTTAAATGTTGTGGGCGGCTGTGAGGGAACCTGCATTGAACAATTTATGCCATCAGTTACGGCAGGGATGACAAGGCTGATCCAAGCAAGCAATCGTCGATACCGTGACCAACAAACTAAGCCGTAGATCCCACACCTGACAAGCGCACTTCAACGCCTGCTACGTGCCGAGACCACCCAAGCAGCACAATGTACTGAAAGTCGAGTGCAATAGGGGTGGACGGTATGTGTCTTATCAATGTTCCTTAGTTTCAACCCAAGCAGCAAAATGTACTGAAAGTCGAGTGCAATAGGGGTGGACGATATGTGTCTTATCAATGTTCTTCAGTGTCCCGAGTGTGTTCAAGGCCTTCCACCTAGGAATGTAAAATTTCCTGCTTTTTTGAATGGCTGAAAAAAAAAAAACGGTTTCGCGAGCATCCATTAAAACGTATGTACTAGGCCTAAACGTAGTGCATGGCTACTACAAGGCAGCCAAGCCGAGTCTTTCACAAAAAATACGCAGGAAAGTAAGCAAAGAGAAAGTCTGTCAGTCTTGGCAGTTCGCTTGAGGTACGCAAGGACTACAGTGAAACGCTGCGATGTTTTTTTGTTGTTTTATATAAGTTATGCTTTATTGACGAGACTAGAGCTTATCAGACTAGATGAGGTACTGCAACAGCCTCCGCGTCCTGCAGAAAGCTCAATAAAACAGCGGTATGTCCTGCCGCACAGTCTGGTAACTATACATGCATTCATGATGCAACGGCAGAGGCAATTATAACTATAGATGATCTTTAACTTTAGATTTCTTTAACTATAGATGATCACACATCGGAATCCACGTCGCTTTCACTGTCCGTGACTTGCACAGTGTCGACAGCTGCAGCCCCCTACTTCTTCTGAAAGTTGAGGTTAGAATGGACGAAAAGCAGTTTCTCAACCCTTTCTGTTGTCAGCCTATTTCGTAGTTTTGTGTGAATGTCGCCTGCCTCGGACCAGTTTCTTTCACATGAAGCTGAGGAGGGAGGTATTTGCAGCAGACTACATGCAAGAGGCGTCAGTGGCTATTTTGCGCACAGTCCCTTCCCACCAGGTAGATGGACTGCAGTGCTTCGCTGACTCCCATAGGCCATCCCTTGACCATATACCTCTGTGCGCTCGGTACTCTGCGAAGTTGGACAAAACAATGCCGCGGTCCAGATGAAAGTGCTTAGCTTGCGACGACAACCAGTCCAAAGCAGCGGACGGCTGTTCATTTTCGAGGTTCTTGCCTTCGTACCTTGGGTCAAGAACGTTCGCTGCATAGTGTATTGGCTGGACGCAGAAGTTCTTACGCCTTCTGATTATGTCACTAGCTGCCTCCTGTTCGCTACGAGTCAGAAGAGAAGATTCTAGCTTCGAGTCGAAGTCTTCCCTGATCCGATGAAAAAGACACGGTACGTCAGAAAGAAGAGCCATGTTAGACTCTGCAGAAGCAATGCAGCTCGAAATTGTGTTCAGAAGTGATAGTGCGGAATTCACACGGCTCCAGAAATCTTCTTCATCAAGAACGGTCTGTCTGACGGACTTCTTAACCTTCAGGTCCTCGATAATTACCGTTTCCTTTAGAGCCATCTTGTTCCTGGCTAGGCTTTCAAGTGATAGGGTCACGCCTGCCCACCTTGTCTTGCTTGGAAGTTTTAGTGTGACCGAGTTACCTTCGCCATCATTGGATTCTTGCTTCTGCTTGAACGTCGCAGCCACAATATGTGAGCGCTTAACGTACTCAATCACTTCCCTTGCTTGCTTGTTCAGTTCTCGGAGCGTGTCGAGTCCCATCAGATCGTTCATCAGGAGATTCAACCCATGCGCTGCACATCCGATTGCTGTCACGTGCGGGTAGTGCTGTGTAACAAGGTCACACGCAGCCTTCATGTTGCTAGTATTATCCGTAACGACAGCAACTACTTTGCTGGAACCGAGAGATTCAATAACCGCGCGGATCTCGCTACTGATGTATGTGGCAGTGTGACGGTTGTTCCCTGTATCAACACATTTGTAACACAGGGGTTCCGGTGTTGCAACGATAAAGTTGACGATTGACTCACCCCTGATATTTGTCCACCCGTCAGTAAGTAGCGTTAGGTAAGATGCACTCTTCAGAAGCTCCTCGACGTGGATTCTTGCCCTCTGAAACTCTGCATCAAGTAGGGGCCCGCTTAGAAGGTATCGAGATGGCAGAGCGTAAGACGGCCTCACTAGATTTAAAAGCTCCCTCCAGTACTCGTTTTCAACGACGGCGAAAGGCGTGTTCGACGAGTACAGCGCTTTCGCTAGCGCAGCGTCAATACGCTGCTGGTGTGTTGGGCTCATTCGGTCGACAAATGGTGTCATCGCAGTTTTGCGCGTTGGCACCAAAGAACTAGGACAGCTGGGAGTGGGACTGACCTCCGGTGTGCATTGAGCCTTGCGAACATCGGCACAGTCATCACGTCGCACGCGGACGCGATCCCGAATGTCCTGGGGACACTTCAAGCATGCAAGAATATGCCTGGTGAGCCGGGTTGCATTAGGGAAAACATATGACGCGCTGCAGTATTTGCAGGACGCCGTGTCCTTCTTCCCAGGCTTAGATGATCTCTCGCGACGAAAATGCCTCCACACATCAGAAGTTGGTCGTACCATGCCTCCTCATGCAATGAACACGTTCCACACACAATATCCAGCAGCACGGAGCCATAATTTGCAACAGCAGTAGCAGATACAGCCGCCAAACTTAAGCTGCCATGTGCGAATCGCAATGTCGATGTCGTGCTGGCCTTCCGAACGAGATTGACACAGGAAGATTGAGAGTTCTCTCTCTCTCTCTCTCTCTTTTTTGTTGTTTTTTTCCGTGAGGCGCGGAAAAAAACAGGAAAAAAACCGGTTCCCAAAATTTCCGGGTTTTTTTCCGACCCTTTACACCTACCCGTCCACCCCTATTGCACTCGACTTTCAGTACATTGTGCTGCTTGGGAAGAGTCTGTTCAAGGTCTTCCACCTACCCGTCCACCCCTATTGCACTCGACTTTCAGTACATTGTGCTGCCTGGGCATACCGGTGAACTGCAGGAAGTCTGGACTATCACAATGACTCTATCCAGATAATGTACTGCTTAAAGTTTAACGTTTAGATCTTGAGATACGAGTCACAAAGTGCCGCACACATGCTTGAACAGCAACGTTTTGCCGCCCCGCTCGTGGACTAATAAATCACATTTATTAGTAACCCTAAGTCACTTACTTGTGAAATGTCGTCCCCGGTATCTTGCCAGTACGGGCAGTACACCCATAACCACTGCAGGCGGGCAGGACACCACAAAAATGGTACGCAAAGGCGCATGCAGAATATGCAGCTGAGTCGCGGACGGTAATGTTTTGAGCTTCGCAAGATGGGGGGGGGGGGCGGTGACCGTACGGTTGCACTCTCAATCCGCTATCCTGCCTATTACTATAGAGATCAGTGGTCCGCTCGCTCTCTATGTCTCCTTTTCCTTACTGCCGACTTCCCTGCCACTCAGGTAAAAGCAGATAGGGGAAGCAAACGAAATGTGGACGACTGTCCCGAACAAAACACGACCGCTGCTCGTTTGTCGGCGTTCCTTTGCGGCTTCTTTCTCCGCTCCGAAACTTTACTGCACGGTCCCTATATAGCTATTGCTGCTTCTATTATTTGACCCCCCATTTTCTTTGTACCAATAGCGGATCGTCCCAATGCCTGCTACATGGCTCCTGCTAAAGGCCCGTGCAAGGCAAAAATCACGAGGTTCTACTTCAATCCAAGATCTCTGGATTGCCTGAAATTTATCTACGGAGGATGTGGCGGAAACGGCAATAATTTTGCCACATATCAAGCATGCATGAAAACGTGTAAATGTAAGCCAATCTTACTGTGCTATAAAATAATAGCTTTTTTTCTTGTTGTTGTTAATTTTGTAATTGACTGGGCATCGTTCGTTTTGAGATTCTGCAGCTCCTTCTAGTAACTCCTTCGTGTGCTATCTGGCAAGTGACTCGCAGTTAAAGCGCATATATTAGTCTAACATGCGTACCTTGCGATTTATAGTAACATCGCCACTTGTTCTTACATCAACAACAACTTTATCTCACGATAATGAATGGGGAATTTCATCGCCAGGGGCGACACTCTACCCCATTGCTGGTGATGATGTGAGGGATGAAATAATGTTATTCGCATAGTTTACTTTCGCAGTGAAATAGTATCTAGATTATACATTCGTGCAAATTGCCACCAAATACTGTAAATAATGCACCGGCCTCGGTGGCTCAGTCAGTAGCGTGTTCACCTTCTGATCCCGAGACCGTGGGTTCGAACCTGGCCGAGGACGCCAGCAACTTGGTGTCAGGGTACAAGTTGCTTTGACACGCAGTCTTCCGCGAGGGACGTTAAACACTGGGTGCCATGTGGTGAGCTTGCATCGCACGTTAAAGAACCCGCAGGTGGACAAAAGCAATCCACAGACCGACTGCTCTGGCATGGCTCATGATCTCAGTTGCCAGATCCCATCAACCCCCAATTAATATTATTGTTGTAAATAATACGTGGCAGAGGCAACATGACCTTGAGTCTGAGGGCGATGACGATGCAGGACGGACGAAGGAACACACACTTCGCCCAATAGAGTTAATATAGGAGGACTCTAGAGAACGGACTTGGCGCGCCGTGAATGAGATTCCCCGAGTGTGACCGCCCGGGCGCAGTCATCCGCTGCTCATGGACTGTGTTAGTGGACGAATTTCTGGCCTCTAACTACAGCCGAGCTGCTCCGTTTGTTACCAACCCTCTGCAGTCACGCGGGATAACAAACGGCGAAACGGGCCGATGGAGAGAACGGAACGTCCAGGGGAGAAAGCGAGGTAAGCCATGTAATTGCGTTGAGTACGGACGACCCTTTTTGGTGCGTGCAGAGCTCAGAAGTACTATCAGTAGAGAGCTTTAGTACATCGTACGCTATCGATATTGCGTACGTAAGGGATAGCGTTGGTGGTTCTGCGCAATGCGCGAAGCTCCCTTTCTGTTATGGACATCAACAAACAAAGGCATCCCTTGCGTACGCAGAGGCGATAACGTACGATGAACTAAAGCTCTCTAGTATCACAAGGTAAACGTTGCCATATCAAACGTTAATCATATCTTATCTGTGAGATCCTCTGCGACACTGCCAACCCTTTGCTTTCCACCGACACGGATGAACATGTTTACCGCATATGACGTATTGAAGCGGCGTTTGTATCCTTTGCGAGCGAAATCAATAAATCATAACTAATGTAGGCGCGTATTTCCGAAGATAACAGTAATCCCAAGAGGAATACACACAGTTAACCGTCATCCTCATACTGCTCCCCGAACCAACGACAACAAGAACTGAATAAAACGAAACCACTCGCCATTCCGTGCTCTGGTCTGTCGAGTTTCGTGATAATAAAGTGACGAACGAACGACAGCACGCAAGAAGCACACAAGTGATGTAGTGGGAAAATATTCACTGTTTATTTGTGTAACAAATACGTATGAGATGCACATATAGTATGCCGAATATCTGTAGTAAGTGATGAATTTAGGAAAACGAGCACGTCAAGCTTAGCGGCATGAAGCAGCCAGTGGAAGGCAACTCCTTCCATGACCAACGGATGGCAGCTCCCTTGAGCTAACGCTTTTTCGAGCGAGCTCGACACCCCTGCTTCCTCCATCCTGCCTCGTCGTTGCTCTCATAGGTGGTTCATCAGTGTGAGAAGGCGGTAAAAGGCGCTTCGAGAATCAAATGGAGGCCTCCTCTAAGCATACGGTTTTCGTTGTTGGAACAGATAGGGTCCATACCGTAGCGCCTGGCTATAGGGTATAGCGAGTTTAGTGTGGCGCGGGTGCCAGCTGTTAAAAGAAAAATACTGTTGGGAGTCCGGAGGTTTGCGGTAGAGGCCAGTGGAGATGACCCCGTCGGTTAATGTCGCCTGAACGTCGATAAAGTTAACTGTTACAGTGTAATATGAATGAGTAAATTTGATGGAAGGGTGAACTTCGTTGATGTCGTTAATAAATTCATTTAGGTCACCCTCTGAATGCGGCCACATCATGAAAATGGCATCAAGGAAGCGCTTGTAGAAGGTTGGCTTTTTCTCACGTTTGGACCAAAAAGTTTATTCTAGGGATCCCATAAAAATGTTGGCGTAACTCGGCGCCATCTTGGTGCCCATGGCCGTTCCGATAACTTGTAAGTAGTGCTTGCCATCAAATTCAAAGTTATTGTTTTTGAGGATTAGACTGAGAAAGGTGGAAAGAACAATGGGGTCAAATGCATGACCTGAGTATTTTTGGAATGCCTCCTCTGCTGCGAGGATACCGTCGCCGTGCGGGATGTTGGTGTAGAGAAAGGACACGTCTAGCGTAACTAATATGCTCGAAGGGGAAGGTTCACACTCCGTTTGTAATTCGAGAAAATGGTTTGTGTTCTTAATGTAAGAAGGCAGTTGCGGCGCTATATCCTTCAGTAGGTAGTCAACAAAGCTAGAGAGTTTCTCTGTAGCAGTCCCATTGCATGACATTATTGGGCGGCCTGGGTTTCCGAGTTTGTGAATTTTTGGAAGCATGTAGAACCTGCCTGGTGTGGTATCCTTAGGAAGCAAGTAATCGTATACGGTGCCGTCTATGATTTTCTTAGCTTTAAGATCTTTTAAGTGCTTAACAATATCGGCGGTAGTTTGCGCAGTAGGATCAGCATCGAGGGCTTTGTAAAATGCTGTCCAAGCTAGGCGTAGGCCTTCCTCTATATAGTCTTGTCCATTACTACAATTGCACCGCCTTGCACAATATATATATATATATATATATATATATATATATATATATATATATTGCACTATTATATAGTAAGTATCAGAAGTGGAGACATTGCTTCTACAGGACAAGGTATAAAAGGGGGACTTTATTAAAAACCAATGTTAAAAATAAGGGGGTATTCGATGTTTCGACAGCGGCGCTGTCTTCAACAGGAGTTCCTCTTGAAGACAGCGCCGCTGTCAAAACGTCGAATATACCCTGACGGGAGGAATCACGTGCTACGTGACCTTCTGGCGACATCTGCGCATACGTTGACTGCCTGCGTACTGCTGACGATGGCCCAATAAGGCCGAAACAGATGTCCAGTACTGGCGTGGCGACGTTTGAGCACTTACAAACGTATACCATGCTTGCAGCCAAAGAGCTCTGACTATTTTTTTACAATATACTCCACTGGCCTTGCACTGGGCTTGAAGTCGTGAGTTAGCTCACCATGGCGGGAGGAATCACGTGCTACGTGACCTTCTGGTGACATCTGCGCATACGTTGACTGCCTGCGTACTGCTGACGATGGCCCGATAAGGCCGAAACAGCTGTCCAGTATTGGCGTGGCGACGTTTGAGCACTTACAAACGTATGCCATGCGTGCAGCCAAAGAGCTCTGGCTATTTTTTTCACAATATACTCCACTGGCTTTGCACTGGGCTTTAAGTGGTGAGCTAGCTCACACTGACGGAAGGAATCACGTGCTACGTAACCTTCTGTCGACATCTGCGCAAACTTTGACTGCCTGCGTACTGCTGAGGATGGCCTAATATGGCCGAAACAGTTGTCTGGTACTGGCACGGCGACGTTTGAGTATTTACGAAACATTTGCTATACGTGCAGCCAAAGAGCTCCAGCAAATGTTTTCTGCAAATTATATATATACAGGGTGCCCCAGAAAACGTGTAATTGAATTTTAATAAAAGGACTCTGCCACATTGAGTCATGCGGTCAACGGCATTTGTTCTTACTATGTTTTTGCCACCTCCAGATGTGCATGCCATGTAACCTAAGTTTAATCATGTAAATTTTTGCGAACTGAACTCGGAAATTTGCCAAGTAAAGGTCACTTTTATACACCACCAATGTGAAATCGTGCCGAATTCCCGCTTTCAACGTAGACACCGAAAACTACAAAGAACTACACGGTCCAGACGCCAAACAACGCCGTCTCGATGGGATGGTGGCATGGGACTCAGGAAGTTCTTGCCTCTCAACTCAGCAATAGACAAGTTTTGCTTGCTCCCCAGTGGGCAACTTGGCCTCTACTCCCCATCACGAAGGTAACCGAGTGCGTTGAGGTAACGTTCAAGTTGACGCGGACAGAGAAGGGGCGAAATAGGTGAGGAAGTGTTTCTCTGGACGTGCGTACTTCGCTCGCATTTAGTAGCCGGTGAAACACCAGTTTTATTCGGCTCCCGTCTGGAGATCACGTGGACTATTCGACGGCCAATTTTACAGCGACAGCTTTTCAGGGCTCAATTTCGTGAAGATCCTGCCCGTACGTCGCATCGCCGAAACTGCTGGCGCGAAATAAAGCGAAGGAAGGGGAAAAAGGCGGGTGATGCGGATTGGTCGTTTCGGAGAGTCACGTCGGCTGCGACCACTGATCTCGATTGTGAAAGGCTGGATCGCGGATAGGGAGCGCGAGCGTGCGGCAACCGGCCGCCATCTTACTGTACCCAAAACAGTCGCCGCAGCGATCATGGCAACTTCTTGCAATTACGGTCGTATCAACCGTACCGGGAAGGATACACGGCCTAAATTTCTACAGGTGAGTCATTCTTTATCAAGGAATAAATAGGCGTCCATTCTGTACATTTATTTGACAATTATGAAGTTTTTTTTTGCCCAAAACCAGCACTGGATGCAAGTTGTTTGGATGCAAGCAGATGGCTCTTCCGAGGTTCAATCGAACACACGTGCATATTGCCCGGCGGTAAATGGAGTTTGAGTGCAAAATATGGTAGAGAGAACATGTTACACTACACTGGTAGCGTTGTCATCAATATACGTGCGAGCACTCGAGCGCTTTTCTGCATGCATTGGTAGCACGGTACCCGGTGTTCTCTACCAGTGGCGTAGCCATGGGGGGAGTAGGGGGGGGGGGCTCGAGCGCCCCTACCTGCCACAGACCGACCCACACAAATCGTGCAAATCCGACAACATATATATAACATAATATATGGGGGGGGGGGACCAGTGTGACGATCGCGAAAGTTCTTGCAGTTCATGGCGTCTATCTAAGAAGCACTCTTGAATAGTTTGCAAAGTATGAGCTTTTCAAAATACTCCCAATCTCGTGACACCACCGCATTGGTCATGACAGCCTATACATGTAATCGTACTGTGAACGTCTAAATCAACTATTTTCGTTCCTTTTTTTAATCCTCAGTTTGCAGTGTGCACAAGTACGTGTGTGTTGTCGACACAGGATCAGCGGGGGGGGGGGGGGAGTTTTTGTATCGAGCCCCCCTACCTTGGAGGTCTGGCTATGCCACTGTTCTCTACGGAAGCAAGTGCACAGTCATTTCTTTGAATTACCTTCGCGCATAAGTTCAGTATTACGTCGTATAATGAGACCAAGATTGTCACCCTTTTTCATGTATTGGTATTGTTTTGTGCCTTGGTTTGATTTGTGACAAATAATCCTACGTAACAGTGGTGTGGTGCGACTTGGATAGCGCCTTTGTGTCTGAGCTATGTCGTCAACTTGTTGCGATAATAATAATTTGTAGCGTGCGTGTTATTTGTAGCAGTTTTTAAGGCAAAAGTGGTCTCAATGCAGGTTTCCTCATGGGGCTACCCAGAGCATCGTCTGTGCAGTGTGATGCGATCGAGTTTACAGATAAGTATCATGTTCCCCGTCCACGGGTTTCTACTTTACGGGAAGGAACCACCTCAGCGCATGCACTGTAGTTAGCCACTCTCAATTTTGCACATTTGAATGTTCACATCATGAAACACATCTTACACCTTACACACCTTAGGCTCCTTCACCCGGCATTATTGTTTGGTGATGAAGCTATAATTCTTTTGAGAAGCGTTTTTAAAGTTTTAAATTTTTAAAAGATATCGCGATTGTAAACCCTGTTTTAAACTGATGTTTTAAACATTTGTTCAATGCATTTATTAAACAATATATTTATTTTTAACTACTTGCATCCTAGCCAATGTTCTGACGTATTATGACCTTTGTTGTCGATGCACCATAAAAATTGGAATAATCATAATCAATACAGGTTCTTTCATAGCTGCCTCGACATACACAAGAAATGGGTGCAGATCCCGTGCAGTGCCCACAAACTTTGCTTACCACAGCACCTCCAAAAAGTAAAAGCATATGTGTCATGGGATTTTTAAAGGTATTCATAATATATAATACCTTGTGTTAACCGTTGTAGATCTAACCCGCCTCTACAGTACACTCTCAGAAATTAAAACGTGTCAGGGAACTGTGATCATTGTTTCAGTTAATAGCCATGCACATATGCTATAAGAAGAACATTATTTCTTGAGAATGGATTTCTCTGGCTAGTGATGTTGTTTACATCTACTGTTGATCACATTCATTTATCACATATTATATTCTTATATATTATTATTATATTATTCTTATTCTTATATATATATTATTATATTATCACATATTTCATCACATTCAATTGAAAGTTCGGCATATATGAGAAAAAAAAAAGAGGGCATTTGCTATTCATTGTTCATTCCAACCTAAAATTGAGTACTACAAATTTAGAGAGTGTACCTGCAGATTGTCATTCCTGAAATACATATTGTCATTGCAGGGAGGTCAAAAACAATAAACGTAGTCTTTTGTGACCTCCCTGCATGTTCATTGTATCTTGAAACGCGTAAGTGCAAGAAATAAATGTTGAACTTGAAAGATGTATATTTACATATCATCACTGATCTTCTTTAGAAAGGCAAATCGTGTTACACTGTTTTGTTTACGTTTGACATGATTCAGTTGATATCATTTCACAGACAGGGTACACAGGGCCAAAATCACAACAGTTTCAAGCTCCAAATCGTCCTGTTGAAATTTGCAGACCATACGTGTGTAGCGCAAGAGAGCCCTCGCACATCAAAATGTAAGATGGGAGTAACAGTTAATGCAAAGTGGTTCCTATGAGAGACTTCGACGCTGAAGAAAACTGTGCGAACTGCGGAAGGTGTCATGGAAGATCTTCAGAAACCATGTCTGGTCTCACGGCGGTGCTACGACGCTCCCTTTTAGATGACGATGATAATGATTGGAGTTTCAGATGTGCAGCTGCATTTTTTTGGAACGTGCTCCACATAACAAGCATGACAAAGTCAGCACTGGATAGCAGGCCCCCGTCCCTAAGCAGCTTTGCTCACACTGCAGTTCCATTCAGCAAAAGCATGTCAGTACGCCAGAAGGACATTCAATCTGGCTCAACCGCGCCGGCAAATAATCAGAACAAATGAAGGAAGAATCAAACAAAAATAGAAGAGCTGTACTTCAAAAAGAGATAAGACTTGTGTCTCAAGGAGGTGTTACCACTTTCTAAGTAACTTGAATAAGGTTACATATCACTACCTGGTTAACTGTCCTAACGAGCGTGATCTAATTGCGTGAATTAATTATTTGGGCTGCTTCGGTGTCCATATTTGCGAGGCATTACGTCGAAAACACCACTGTAGTTCACTAAAAGATTCCTTCTCCGGTGATGGTTGATATAAATCATACTAAACGCATTCACCTAGCTAAAACAACGGCTGTGATTCTACGGAACGATCTCTTTCTGCCATGCGAGTACATCTTTTGCGGGACCATTCTTTCTGGGACAATTTTTGTCCAGAACGCAGCACGGGAGATTATATACATGGTTGTTGTTAATCTCACATCGTTTCTTATTGAAATGTTGGCTGTGAAACGTGCTGTAGCACAATCCCAGGCGCTGCACTGCAGTGACGGTCTAAGTTTCGGAATACAAAACATAACGTAATTAGGAATCGAACGGCAGGACACCTGTGAAACTCTGTTAGGATACATCAGTGTACTGGCACCTTACGAAATTGTGTGATGACAAACAACGATCTACGCTTGCAGCGCAATAAATACTCGCAATCTCTGTTGCCTCCCATTGTTTTCTATTGGCTCACACATCGCTTTAGGGCCCACCAATATGGCGGCCCGATTGCGTGCCTCTCCCCCACGAGCCCCTCTCCCATGCGCGATCCAGCCTTTATACATAGAGATCAGTGGCTGCGACGCTGGCGTCACGTGCGCAAGAGGAAAAGTGCACGTTCACATGTCAGCGCATGTGAAGAGTTCCGCGGCGCGTGTACCGGCTTCCCGTCGCCCGAAGCAGCAGTGGAGACGGTACCGAACAGCGACATCATGGGCCGTCCTAGGGAGTACATGTACCGAAGAAGATCTTGCTGCGAACCACAATCAACAGAGCGAACCATGCACTAGAGACAAGCGTGGTCCAATAAACAGCCCTGTCGTTGTTGTTGATTTCATACCACTATAACTTGTATCATATCTGTTTAGTCTTTTGTCGTTTTCCTGGCAAACTGTCAAGGTCAGATCTCCCAGCCACTCGTGACAGGCTATACCTGGAACGCGCTCCCTGATATAGCGGTGCTTCAAGTGCGCCGGAAAATTGTATGAATATTGTTTCGTTTCTTCGTAATTGATTTCGTCAGCCACTGTGTGTTGGCCAAAAATTTGGAACATGTGCATCAAAACTACGTTCCTATTGTTGCTTATCACGACTACACGGACGGCGACACTTGAAAGCACATAACACTGATATGAGCGAACGATGAAATGAGACGCACACATATATGAGAATCTCAGGTATCCCGTAGTGACAGACCGATCGTCGTTCTCTGAAACTACACTCCCTATCACGGACATCTCCGCAAGACTCCTGCCATGAAGGCTATCCTGGTGATCGCTCTGATCCTTTGCCTCGCTGCAGGTATGTCCATGCCGAGCTTTACGTGCTGTCCCCGTGCACTTCTCTGATTCTAGTTGTCTAATATGACAGCGTTGATGACGATAATGTCATGCGTTCGGTCCATGACTGTGGGCGTTGACTGCGCAGGCGTAGTATGTGGTACAGTAGAACAGCACAGGCGGCACCGACTGTGTTGACTGGTTTTTTTCCTGGTGTTTTGCTCAGACCTTGTAATGCGACTGTCAGCATAGTTCCCTACGAAGTCAGCAGAGACGCACTACATCGACGAACATGGTGCCTCATCGGAAGGCAGGTCACCCGGGAATAGAACGCCATGGCCAACACAATAACCGCAGTACGGAACAAACGTCGATAAGCGCGGTACCCGGACCAAAGCATTTTAGTGTGAAAGATGAGTGCAAATTTCCCATAGTTTACACAAACGCATAACAAGTAAAGCCAATTATGGAAATCTCTTATAATCTCTTAGTTTCTCATATTGTGAAACTGGCAGCATGGAAAGCATTGGCCACGCAAAAATGTTATGAGGGAGTTTTACTGCATCGTACGCTGACGCTCTTTGCGTACGTCAGGGATAGCGTGCTGATTCTGCGCACGCGCAAAACCTAAAGAGGGCTTCGCGCATTGCGCAGAACCACAGCTCAATCCCTTACATATGCAAAGGCCATAGCGTATACGATGAACTACAATCGACTACTGTTACTGACATCCCTCGTGCGAAGTCAGACAAGTAAAGGTTACTAGCGTGTCGCTGTTTTTTGCTTTAACGTCGGTACTCTGTCGTTCTGCTTCAATATTCATGCAGCTGCCTGCAAATCAATGCAATTGCAAGAATAAGAGTTTTACAAATTTCTCAAATAGCGAAGATACACAGCGCGCTTCTCAAATGTGTGAAGAAAGGGCGCACATCCTTTCTTGCGCTTCTCTACTCTACTCTCCCCACGGTGCTTGGTGTGCCGAACGACGATTTCTCCCAGTGTAACAATCGCTCTCAATCTGCCCAGAATCATACGCGTCAATTCTACAACGGCAAGCCTGCCTGCTTCCACCAGAACCTGGACGGTGTATGGCTTACATCCCAAGGTTCCACTACAGTCGGGCTGCTGGCACTTGCCGAGAGTTCATATACGGTGGTTGTGGTGGCAACACAAACAACTTCAGGTCGTTCAACGAGTGTATCGCTGCCTGTTCGAGTGAGTACTGCACCTGCCACCGATCGTGAATGACAATCATGACGTATTCAGCGCACATATAACATGGAGCGAAAGAGACAGAGCCCAGCGTTGCCCCCGGCTGTCTAAGTCATTCTTATATTTGCACTGACGACGCCATGATTCATAGACACCAACTACCCCGGTTCTCGGCATTGCGTCAGAGGCATATCGGAATGGAACAAGACACAAATGGAGATAATTTCATTTTCATTTTCATTCATTTCATTTACTAAACTTGAATTGCATAAAACGCGCTGCAAAGTGTGAATTGAAGTGAACTGAAACGATTGCGGCCAGCTGGTGAACGTTCATAGTGCAGAACAAACCTTGAGGAACACCCGGGAATGACCAGACGATACAAAGCGCTCAAAACCTGCAATGAATATTTAATGAGGACACCAAGAAAACTCACAAAGTTGCGCATCGCCCTCGGAAGGCATGTTGAGGGATTGCTGAGTCCTTCGTTGTCGTCTCGTCATTCCCCGGCTGTGTTCCTCAAGCTTTATTATGCACTATGAAGACTCCAATGAGCAAGGCAACGGGAATGAATTGTAGGTGACGATGATAGGGGTAGTCGTACTTAGAGCGCTACAAAGGGACGGCCATGCACGAAAGCCAGAGCCCGGCCCGGCCCGCTGCCGAAATATGGCCTCAAAGCCGCTTTGACTGCGGGCTCGGGCCGGGCTTGGGTTCAGTCCGAGTGTTCTCGGGTCGCAGTCGGGCCGAGCTTTTGTGAGTCAGTCTTTCACATTATATAATACTCAACATACGTTTTGAAAACAAAGAAAGCATGGAGCTGGGTGCTCCCGCCGTCTTTCTTCTAAAACGCTACAACATAGACGTCAACTTATTCTCGACTTCGCCACGCTGTGGATCTCGCCTGCGTCATGCACCCTGGACTAGAGCACTGCATTTGCTCGTGCATACCCGAAAACCCGAGCCCGGCCAGGCCCGGCCCGTGGGCCGGACCGTGCCGGGTAAAGCTTCTTCTTTGTGGGCTTGACCTGGGCTCGGGTTTCATCATTATGGGCCGGCCCGTACATAGCCGGGCTTATGTCGGTCTCGAGCCTGTGCTACCACTGTGTTAGATAGCCACGGCCTTTTTACGCTTTTACAGCCTGATACACTGGGCCGGGTATCCTACCAATTTCTGGGGCTCGAACAGGGCTTGGGCCGAGAAACTCGGGATCCTCCGGGCTTGGGCCGGGCTCGGGCGGGTAAATCAAGGAAAGGCCGGGTTCGGACCGGGCCTGGGCCTAAAAATGCGGCTAGTCGGTGGACAGGCGCGTTAGACTCGGCGCCCGCGTGTTGCTACAAGTACAAACCGCATCAAAAGCTGCGCTTGCGCGTTCCAAGTATGTGCAGTTTCCGCTGTTTGGTGTGTACAGTGTCCGCCCCATTGCAACTGCGATGCTGCCTCGGCCGGACTTACGGCGTCCGGGTCGGGATCCGGTCGGATAAGCCTCCGTGGCGTCGGGTACGGGCCGGGTCGGACCGATAGATTGAGGCCCGTGCAGTGCTTTAGTCGTATTTAAACTAATTGCTCGAAGTAATTTGCGGTGCTGGTTTGGGAAGTCCGGAGCACGCTTCCCATCTCCATTGCCCGCGCTATCGAATTTTCTGGACCACGCTGCCTCTGTCGCACGGCCAGTCTTAGTGTAGCGCCACCAAGCGTGTAGCGTAGCAACTTCTCAAACGGCATTCGATGCAATGCTCTTTGTTAAGATGAATAGCGAAAGGGGAACGTGCGAGTAATTTGAAACAAATGTGAGCAATTAAATGATATTTTAGCTCCGTATTAGCGCCGCGAAGCAACTGTGGCTATGAGCGGCGTACAAACTTGGACAGATGGAGAGAGGACAGCAGGAAGGAGTAGGGGGGGCTAATGCGCGTCATGGGCCGACTTCAAAGGAACTGTGTCGAATTCACCTGGAACGCATTCGGAAAGTCCAGGGAAGACCTCAGACAGCACAATCCGTCTAAGGATTCAAATGCACCACCTCCAAGTCTTCAGCTTGGGTACCACCTTGGCTACCACCAACGATGGGGACGCCTTGCCCCTCCCTGCTATGCCGCCACTACAATTAGACGTGGGAACCAAGAATTGATGAGTGGCTAAAGTTCAGTACCACGTGGGTCACACAACTTTTTGAATCCACTGAAAAAATTCTACTAAGAATGCCACTTAGCAAAGACCGTCTTCAACCCCTTTGCATGTAGTCGAAGAAAATATCACGCTACCTAAATATGAAGCAGAAATATTTACATCCTGCTGAACCATTATATAACAAGAATCCAACGATCAGCTAGCACAGTAACAAATACGACACCCCAGTGTTCCGCAAACGTTTCTCCCAAGCTGTACTGCAACTTCCTAATGTCTGCAGCATCTCATACCGGCTGCGCATATCAGTTGTCATGTAACGTACGTCAATTTGCACCGATGTAAACGTGCTGATTCTTCTTTCCTCTTTCAGGCACCAGAGGTTGAAGCGACAAACCCTCGTTTGTCAACCGAAGTTGGCAGGATTGCTGCTTTTTGAGACGCAATAAACGAGTGACACCTCAATCCATCCCCTTTAGGACAATGTTGTATGTAACTCAGTGTACCGGTGCATACATTTTAGTCTACTGCTTTGGATATCAGTCGACATGTGAATAAAGTTTCCATTGGAATCTCAGTTGTGGTGCCTTTTCTCAACTGACTTTTTTTTTTTGGGGGGGGGGGGGTGCATAAGAACTTAGTTTTCCTGTTGATGGCGGAGGCTTTATATGGGCAATGGAATGGCATTTAGGGAATGACCTGGTATAACCCGATAATCGGGGAATGTTGAAAGTGAGCCAGGTACGGTCAACGCAAGTGACAAAAAGATTTAAAGAACACCGAAACTACGGTTTATTATCGTAGAAGCTTTCATGCAGAGGATTGCATTCCATTAGGTGCAAAATTTATTTATTGTTCATTTATTTAGAATTTGTATTGAATTTGTAAAATTTATAATTATGGTAAGTATCTTCGTACCCGATGAAATACAGTCCACTACATGAAAGCTTGTAGGACCTGTATGGTAATAAACAATAGTTTCAGTGTTTTTTTTATCTTTTTATCATCAGCCGATGTAAACTTGAGTCCTCCAACACTTGTGGGGCGACATCGTGCACGCGCCGCAGTTAGAACAGCGGATAATTTTCACAATGTAACGTGCGTCGGTAATCGCAGACGCACGAGTCTGAAAGCAATGTCACCGCTCCCATATTGCTACCGTGCTCGACTTCGATCATGCGATAAACGGCATCTTGTAACTGTGCAGTTCAATTTACACAATTCAAAACACCCAATAAACCCGTCCTTCAGCGGACAGACGTCACCTAGGAAGGTCGTCACGATATTCTGCGGCGACGTAGCGGGTCACCGGAAATTCGACAGCTACAACAACGGCGTCCTCTCAAGGAATTCCGTCAAAACATTGCGTTGTGCTAGCTGACAACAGAGCGTGAGCAGGTCCACAGTCGAAGAGCTTCTCGTCTCTTCCTTATCCTGTGTTTTCTACCGCGCTATTTGGTCTTACATCTCGGAGCCAAGTGGCACCTTCGGATTTTCGCTATTCAGCATGTTTCTGTACTGCTCTGCAACGCGTCCCTCAACGCCAGTTCGACTTGACCTAAATTATCGAGCCTTGGTCGGACACCTCACATCGGATACAAGGCCTACGGGTTGTTTCAGAGTTCCTCTCCAGCACTCGATTAATTGACGAACTCTGAAAAGACACCTTTCCGTCATCATCACTTTCTCATCCCTTCCACAAGCGCAATGGGGCAGTGTACCCCCATAACGGCGGAGAATAACCCACCACACCATCATCCCATCTGTGTGTGTGTGTGGATCTGAATAGAGATGTTTATAAAGCCTTGATATGGACGACGCTACTTTACAACCTTTCAGGCCTGCAAACAACTTCCACCTCCTCACCGAATACCCTTCGGGGCATCTTTGCAGATAGCCTTCTTCGTCGCCTTGGGGCTGCTAGAGCGGTTAAGACACCCCGAAGTGATTGAAACGCGTCGAACCACGTTCTGGACGAAACCGGAGAACTCCTGATTCAGGTGTTCTGCGAAAGCGAAGCAGCTCGGCAGTTGCCCTGCTTGCCTGCACACCATAGCCGTTACCCTCTCCCGAGGAAAATCTGTGTCCGCCCCAAATGTCACTTTTATCGTATGGCGCGTGTGACACGCCCCAGCCTCATTGACTTCTTACATAAAGATTCAATGCGTGGTCTCTACCCGCGTATCTCTCTCTACCCGTGGTCATCTGTCGCGCGTTTCGGTGATTCTTCTGGACCTTCTGGAACCAGGAGACCAAATTCCACCTCCCGTCCATCGAGAGCCCGCCTGCCAGCACGCAAGGTATACAGGGGTCGTCCGCCGTCATGGTGACGGACGTAGCGATACATGCAAAAGAAGGAAGCACCCCACAGGCTAGTTAGTTAGTGGAGAATTCCACATCATTGTGGGCTCGTGAGGAATGAGCAGCTCTCCCTTCTAGCAGACGGACGAATATTGCACTCCTGAAAGGTCTATGGTCTATAATCTATATGGTGACTATAGGTGACAAGAGTTGGTCCAACGCTCGCTCTGTGGATGCCGTTACATGCTTCTCGTAGGGACAGTGCATTAATTCACTGGAAGCGATTCAATGTCGCTTTTACAGCTCAGTGGCGTTACCGTTTGCGGCAAGCGTCATTGATGGGACTTGGAAAATCCGAAACACCTCCTTCGCCATTGCCCGCGCTACCTTTCAGGATCACGTGGTGTGTCGAACTTAAATTTCATCACCTTAGTCTATAAATTAAATTCGACTTTCGCACTCTCCCTACGCTCAATTGCTTGCTACATGCTCAATCCCATCCCACAAACGCTCTGCGTCATAAATGCAATTGACAACTTTGGACATCGAAGGGCTTCGACCCTCACTCTGAGGACCATTATATTTTTATCAATGACTAGAATGACGATGAATGATGCATACGCGATGTACACGAGTACACGATGAATGATGCGTACGCGAGATCCCTTCTTCCTTTTCCTTAACAAGGCTGATGTGTCTGAGGAACATGTAGGTATCAAGCCATTAAGGTGCTGGCCTCCTCGGCAGCGCTTCAACCCAAAACCTTTGAATCAATAATAGAGAGACACGTCGTCAACTCACACACGAAGAGTTTAAGGCGTCCGCGTCAAAGTGAAGAGGATTTTTCTTTTCATCAAAGTGTATGAACGTCACCCAGGAATGACAAGACCAGTCAGGGTGGGACGACAGATGAGAAGTAATATCACTGGGGGAGTACACCCAGCACACACTTAGCAAGTCACAGGGCGGACCTATATTAGGCTTTTCAACTTGAAATTGTATAATATCACGTTACGAGCGCTCTTATGCCGCTCAAACGGTGTATAAATGAATTTAATATTATGTTATAGGACCCTTAGTATCGCATCAATTCTATTCACGCATTTTCTGTTAATAATACAAGCGTGACACTTTTTTCTGTTATACACACATATATATATATATATATATATATATATATATATATATATGTATGTGACTCAGTTATTCTATTTATCCACAGTTTGATCGCTCGTCAGAGATAATACTACTGAGAAACACGCACAGGTAAGACTCTTGAGGGCCCCCGTATGTCCTGTATACGCGATTGCAGCTACAACACCAGTATACAATGAAATTTCATGTTTTATTGCCGATACCATGTTCCTTTATACGCGGAGGATAACTACGTGAGTTACATGAGCAGCAAAATAATTACATTACATAACAAATCAGATGTGCGGCGAGGTACACTGTATATAATGTGCCATAGTTTAGCTAAATGACAATTTAGTTGAACTTTAGTTTAGTTTAGTTTAGTTTAGTTTAGTAGTTTAGTATCATCGGCCTCTGTTCCGTGACAAAATTTTCTAAGGTTCTTTCACCACTCGATAATCTAGGTTGGAAACAAAGAGTGGAGAGAAAGAAACCATCAACGATGCGAGCTGTCGGGAGCAGTAATCACTCTTTATTTTGTTTTCCCCCCGTCTGTCATCAGTCATCACCCAACGAAGATAAGACACGCGGCCACGTGCTTCGCATCATTCCGATATCTTTCGCTTGCAGGGATCATCAACTGGGCAGACGTGACGGCAGCAATTGTCACGTGGTTTACACAGAACTGCGGGTGCTAGTAAACCGTCAGTACGCAAACCAAAGTAGTGCTGGTCAAAATATGTTCACAGTAACAATAGCCATGCATACGTACACCGTCACACACGGCACTTGTTGGACTAGTTCAACGACAAACCGCATGGTTCGCAGCGAGCGCATTGCGCCGGAGCTCAGGAGCTTGACTTCAAAACAGGGGCATTGGGCAATCTATGTATTGAAAATCGCTTCAACCACACCAGTCTTTCTAGCCCAACATAACTGTGGTTTTGGCTTAGATTAACTGCTATTTCCGCATAATGCATTGCGTAAGAGGAAAACCATGCCGATATCCGGTATTTGGGTGTCAATATCTACCAAAGCGTCGTCCATTAATTTTTTTTTTTTTCAAAGTTCGTTCGGAAGTCTCCCTTTAAGAAAACCAGTAAGGCATCACTTACTTACTTCTGGTCTTACCAATTTCTCGTCCGCAGTATTAGTACTGGGATTATAAAATACATGGCACATGAAAGATGTAACCACCCTTCAGTGAAATGCTAAGTTATTCCTTGTTATCATTACTGGGAGAAGCATTTAACCGGAAATTCTTCCCTCTGGCTCTTCCATCTTTGCATAGCACTCTCTATTATGTTAATATTCTGAAATAATAAAACTGGAACTTGAAGTAGAGTCATAGGATAATGATTTTTGGAGGTCATCTTCGCAAGCAAGTACTACACTGCCGGCTACTAGAAATAACCTGAACAAAAGGATGGCTGGACGCCCTTTCCAGTGATGGCTATTCCGCTACGGAGTGCTTGATATGTTGATAAGTAAATTAACAAATATATCAAGAAATTGGAGTGCTTCATTCCTTTGTATACGTAGTGTTTTTCAATACTAACCGAATGGACTGTGTATACACATTTGCATTCATCGCCCAAGTATTTACCGATCTAACTTCCTACCTACTGTCGAATGTTCCTCAAGTTGAACAACAATGGGCACCGGAAACAATGAACGAATTTTAATCGTTTATTCCTCATAAACTGCGTCACGTGCAAGAAAGAAATCGCGAAACATAGAGAACGTTCCTTCATTGGTGCTATACGTTTGTTTGCAAATAAAAAAGAAAAATCAAGGAGGAGGGGAGGGGAGGAGAGGAGGGCTACTTGTCATGTTGCCTACAGCTCGTTGGTTGGTGGAAGCTACAAGGTCATGCTGAAAACTGGGAGGTGGTGGAGGATTTTCCCCTGGGTACCCGCTTTCCACAGGTGAATCAACTATTGTCGTAGTCACGATTTGTTTGTTGATATTCTTGTTCCTTGGGTCTTCTGACAGACCTTCCAGAGACGGATATCAGTACCGTTCCCTATGAAGAACCTTGGTGCATGCTAACGCTTGTCTTCCACTTCCTTCCTGCACGTCCTTCCTGGCCCCCTCCCTTCCACTTCACTTCCTTCCACTCAACCTTTCCTCGTATGTACATAGCTTCTAGCCATGGCTGTCTCGTAGTGCTGACACACAATAAAAATTTTCCTTCGCTTGAACACTCTCTCATGATCCCTCATTAGCCGTCCAACGACGGATCAGCTCTGCCGCGTTCTCTCGGTTCAAGTCGTTTCCACAATGCACTTGAGCGGCTGTCCTGCCCTCTCCATCTTCAGCGTGGATATTCGAATGAGGAAGCAGCAATTTCATTTCATCCACAGAGCCAACTTTAGCAGAGCGATGCAAGGCGGTGAAGCCCTCTTCGTCCGTGGACGAGGCGTCGTAGAGGAAAAGCAAGCGTTTCAGGACAACTAGTCTTCTGTGAGGGTTCCACCGTAAGAGGCTCACAACTGGGTTCCCTCCATGGCTGAAATTCAAATAAGGTAGTAATGCTTGAAAGGAGCGCGCTTCACTAATCGGGTTGGATACCATTTGGCACAGCTTTTCGGGGTAGTAGTAAAAGCTGACCGCCAAGGAACTAGCAGGACCGAGTGTCCACTTTAATAGTGTACGATCCAGATCCGCACCCTGGGTAGAGAGATAAGACGTAACGCCAGGATCATAGACAGACGCGTGAGGGAGAAGCAAGTTTATGATACCAGGCTGATTCGTCCCGTACGCGCATCGCAATACTGCAACACCATTTCTATCCGCGCGATTCGTCCGTGATCGAAGAAGCAACACCTTTGCGTACTCCGCCTTTCGTGCAGAAACTATCTTGCGCAGAGGAGTTTCTCCACGGTTGTTTGGGATGTCTACATGAAGATGGATGCAAAGAAACTTCAATATCGCTAGCCTACTCATTTTCCTTTCGTGGAGCAACTCCCTGGATAAATTTCCTCCAAGTCTGTAACTGAGCGTTATGTGGCCATCTGCGTCCGTGACTCGACTATCGCAGTAAGCAAGGAGGAGTTGCAGAGCATTCAACGATTCCGCAAAGAATAGGAGAGTCTGCTCGTGTTCATCCCTTATTGTATCAACATCTACAAGATGGAGATTGATGCCCAGTTGAGAGTCAGTCCTCTTCCTGCAGAAATTGCTCAGAATAAAGTCTAACAGGGCACAAAGGTTGAGTTTCACGGCTTCGTACAACGCAGATTTCTTGAGCTCCTTCTCCTTCATGACGTTTTCGCGAATCGTCGGGCATTCTTCGCTCGTTCCCATATTTCGATCACAGAACTTGTTCAGTAAATGCCAGTGACGGAGACTGTCCGCGTACATGAAGGGCGTCATGCCAAAGATATCTTTCGGTTTCAGCAGGTCGTCCACAAGGTAGACCTTCAACATGGAGCTGTGCGCACGAATGGCAATGTAGTGTAGTGGAATACGATCGAATTCATCGCGGGTGTACATGTTTTCTTCCGTGATGCAACTTCCAGCAGACGCTCCTGCCGTAACTATGGCGAAATGGCCGGGTGAAGATTCAGCAGCAAAACTATCGAGGAATAGCATAACCTGCCTGTAATCGTCCTTTCCGTACATTCGTGACACTGATGCCATCAGGCTCGGATTATCACTGCCAACGTTCTTTATCTTGCGGAACAGAAAATGGGCGGCAAAGTATTCAGCGAACGTCTTGTGGATGAATCCTGGAATTCCATCGCTAAGTCCATCGACAAGGCCGTGCCCAATGACACTATCAGCGACGTCTTTCATAAGATCTCCCTTTGACTTGAGTTCCTTGAGTTCCTCTTCTGTGAGCACCTCCCTTAGTTCGTCCTCAATCATGACACTCGCTCCCAGAAGGCCAAGCTTACCGTAAAACTCTTTTTTCCTCTTTCTGCTCTCATATTCAGCAGCTAGAGTCGGAGGGTCTGACTCCATCAGAAGCTTTCCTTTTGTCTACACATTGTACTTGTAATCAGCGAACCTCTTGTAGATTTCAAACATGCTTCGGATTTCCCGGGTAGGCTCTATGCAGAAAAGCGAACGGTGTTCCAATTCGGCAATCATGCGAATGAGGAGGGGATTTTCCCAGGCAGTCCAGCCATTCCACATGGATAAAGTGTAGGCATTCGCTGTCTTCCTGGCTGTTAATTCTAACTCATCATCAGATTCAGAACACAGTCCGTGTGCCCGCCAGTATTTTCTAAAGAATTCGACGAGTTCCTCTTTTGTAAACGGAACCATTTCCATAGGCTCGGCTTCGATAGCATCTCCTATCGTTGTCTTGAACACTGTGCGGCTCATGATACATATTTTTGAAACATTGGTTTTCTTCAGGAGCTTTACAAGTGCAAGAATGTACTCGCGGCATTCTTTTTTGATTTCGTCGAAAGCATCAAAAATGATCACAATCTTGACCGGAGTGTCATTTTGCACACAATGCTCAAACAATTTAAACTCCGGTCCTATAGTTTCTACGTTGCACAGATGGGCCAATTGTTGGAAGTCTCTGACGCCATTTGCTAAATTGACAAGTCCAATTCTCAGTGGAAGGTAGACATGTAATACCCAATTCTTCACATCAATGTTTTTTATCTGTATTGAAAGCCTCGACGCCAAGGCGCTCTTGCCCGTTCCGGGGAGGCCACAGACAGCCACAACTTTCTCCTGTGTCTCCCAGAGGTACCCTTCGCCGTAATCTTCACCACGTACTCCGAAGGTCAAGCGTCGCCTGACGTAGTAATCATTCACGTCTTGTACCACTTTGCTAACTTGTGGCCCTACTTCGATATACTTGGACTGGCATAACTTTAGGAATGCAGTGGCGTCGATAAAGTTTACAAAGTTGTCTAAGCTAATCACCTCATGAATTAGTGGCCGATAGTCGGCGCCCTGAAATAGTATGTGTGACTTACTGAGAACCTTACGCTTCTCTGCAATCTTCTCGAAGCAGGCATTGTCTATATAAGCGAAGGAACGATTCATATGTACTCGAAAGAATGAGCTGTTTGCAAAAAAAGCATCCTGTTGTTCCTCTGCCAGAAAGTAATCCTTGTGTCCACGAGGTACAAGCAGGATTACTCTTGTGCCAACCACTAGTGAAACTTCACTGAGAAGCTCGAATATGGTGCGTAGTTTTCTGCTATCGTTGCAGGTTAGAAGAATGAAGTTATATTTGTTTTGAGTTAAGACATCTGCCAGCGTGTAGTCCCACTGGGATGCTTCGAAAAATAAGTACGGCTGTCCCGTAGACTTGAGCGCATCGTGGACAAGGATCTCAAGCAACAACAGCTCTGGACCTGTAAGAATGAGGAGGGGAACATCCTTTAGGTCCTGGTGCTTCATGGGTTCCGTGAAGGTTACATTGAGCTTCTCCGTATTATCTGCTTTTTGAAGCCTCACGTTTTCTATCTTAATGTTTTCTGTGTCTTTGCTGGGGCATGCATTCTTGATGTAGTTTGCCATATCTGATGTAACAAGTTCATTGTAGAATTCGAGGAGCTTCGGTGTCTGACCCCTCAGGATTGCGTCGCCTTTTCCAGGACTGCCTCGCAGAGCAAGTATGTGGGGCACCCGGACTATCAGTTCCTCCTCCGTGGCATAATCAAGTGCCAGCTTGATTATTTTGTCTAATCCTTCTTGTTTCTTCCTAATGCCTTGAATGATGTCATCGTATCTACGTTTTCTCTCTAGATCAGTGCAACAGTAGGGTATATCCCCGTTCCTGAACACCAGATGAAGAGCAAAGTGGCACAGCTCGTGCGCTAATGTTCCCAGGACTTCTGCGTCGCGATCTGCGTCGAATGATACTTTCGGATTGGCTGCGATAAAAACTTCATCTTTCGCAGTATCTGTTATTCCAAGGTTGCCGCTATTACGGCATCCCATCATGGGTTGGACGTCACCTCTGTCGAAGTCGAATCGGATTCTCAGATGATGTGCAGTGGCAGCTACTTGCAGAATAGGTCGAACTAACTCAATGTTGTCCAGTGCTTTGAACATTTTGTCAACATACTTTCCGAAGCCTTGAGAGGTCGTTTGACTTTCCGTTCGAGCTTTCAGGTGATTTACATAAGAGTCGTCATATTTCGTCACGAATAGTCGTTGTCTTTGAAGTTCCGACCGTTAAATCCTGTTTAGACTTTTCAAGCATTTCCATTATTTCTTACTTCTGAAATCACACTCGTGCGACAGAAGCAATCCATATATATAGAAAGAGTTGCTCTTGATTGCTCTGTGCATGGCTGACTCGCCGGTGTCTGGGTGTAGCCATAATCCGAGGTGTCGTAGCATTCGAAGACATTGTTGCACTTGAATATGACTCCTTTCGTCTATCGCCTTGTGCATTACTCTTAGCATGTTTTCCCATTCATTCTCCTCGTGGACGTTGGGCTCATTTTGGAGAGTTGGAGGCTCATCAGTTTTACTCAGTGACGCCTTGGTCCTACCTGCCTGGAATAAAACCAACGAGAAGTTTGTACACCCGAAATCGCCTTTACTTTCTTCGAATTATTACTGCATTTCAATTGTTATTCTGTTTTTGACCGAAATGCTTTTTTCGTCCAAATTAGGTTTCGGGTTATTCGAACTACACTGGTAGCTGACTCGGTACTGCGAAGGCCGAACCGGCGGAAGGCCATCGGGAAAACCCAGCTATCTTATTGTTTGGGTAAAAGGGCTGCTGCAAAGGTACTGATCATCAATATTTGTTTGGTTGCACAAGTACTTGTCTTAAGATTATCGCATGTTTTCACAATGCTACGCTCTTACAAATGAACCTCACCGCATAGAGCTTTCCAAGCCAACCATCATTTCCAATGATATCGTTATCTGCCCTGATTTGTTGAAAACGCGAGGCGTACGCCTTGTCTGTGACAATTATGCAAAGCGTAAGTGCAAAGCGATAATGATATCATTTGAGACGATGGTTGGCTAGGAGCGTGCCATGCAGTGAAGTTCATTTTTAAAAGTGTAGTTTTTCACAATGCTAGTTCACCTTCCTTGTGGCACTTGAACTGCTATCGAAGTGCCGTACATATTAAATTTTACCAGCTGTGTAATGACAGTGAACATATATTTTAACATAGTTGCTCTCCTCTGTACAGAGAGCCACGTCTTAAGAACATACGAACTTAAGTTTGTATGTTCTTAAGACGTGGCTAGAAACCACTGCATGCGAACTATGATATGCACAAGTGACTTTGCCTAATATTCCATATAGTTGACCAAGTGAAGTATGCAGGCAATTGTGAGTTCTTTAACGATGCTCTCTTAATAGGTCAAAACAATCGCGTGTAAATGTACTAAAATCTGCTAAAAAATTCCGTACTAACCTTCTTATATGTGAACTTGCTCGTAATTAATTAGCTAAACAACAACAACTTTATTACAAGATGATGAATGGGGAGTTTGATCGTCAGGGGCCATACTCTACCCCATTGCTGGTGGTGATGCGAGGAATGAAATAACGAGCCCCTTCACAATGAGGATAGAAGTTTCATGGTATCCAGAAAGATGAAGAGAGCTTTCAGGGCATGGCGCTGGTGGGCTGGATGTGTCCAGGGACCAAGTAATTTTGCGAGAGAGAGGGGGCGAGCTAAAATCATTGATTAACGCCGCATTGTTACAGTGGCTGTTACATACCACTGTTCTCTTCCTGTTGTAGCAAAGGAGCAGGAAGCCAAGAATGATGATTGAAGCAACGGAAGCTACGACGACATTCACAATGGTATCCACGTGAATCGTGATGGTCAAGTGCGCTCCGTTTCCTGTAACAGTCAACATTTACATGTACGGTTATATTTCCATCTCTACCTTTCTCTTGATATATGTTTAGGTGTTATGCCTGCCCTCAGAATGATCTACGCCCCGGACCAACTTCAGGACAGACTGTCACGAGATTTGCGTAACACTTCATCACTCTAAGGACTCATAGAGTCCTTAGGATGCCCTCAAAGTGTTATCATGTCCTTATCTTCCCAGAATGTCCTCGGAACGTCCTGCAGGCACCATGCGGACAATCCGTCAAGTGTCATCTGATGTTATCCTTCTGGGATAACCTTCTTATCTGGGATTTCATCTAGGATCAACGGGAGGAAGAGTGGGAGTTGGTGATAGTTCATGTCGCTAGAATGCAGCATTCAGACGGGACGAAAGGAGGTTAAAACGCGGTTGCAGATACGTTTGTCTCATTGTGTTAACCGCCCTTCGTTCCGTCTGTGTGCCGCATTGCAACGACATTTCATCTAGGATCCTTCTGTTATCTTCTAGGTGAACTCATGTGGTGTGAAAAAAAAAAAAAAAATTGGGGTTTCCAAATTTTAGCTTTCATCATATTTATTAGAGACGGGCCAACCGAATACGCGAATCCTCGAATCCTACGCAAGGATTCCAGATTTGGGGATCTGAATCCCAGTGCTGAAAAAGGCGAAGCGAATCTTTCGAATCCACCAACCACGTTTGTTTGTTTCATTTGAAAATTGGCGCCTCCGGAGTCCGCCGAAAGCCTCATTGGCCTAAAAAGTTCCTGATCACACCCACACCGAGAGTAATGTTAGAATGACTCTTGAGCACATCAGGTGTTATAGCTGATAAAAAAAGCTGTGGGCTAGACCCCGAGCGGGTGAGAATGCTGGTGTTTTTGAAAAACAATATGCATTAATTTAAAACTTTCAGCTGTGTTTTCTTGTTTGTTTCTTTACAATGCTCTGCAGTGAAAGAGTTCAGGCAGGAATCTTACATTAAAAGTTGAAAAGTTACAATGGTTTAGCTATTGATTGTTTCGTAGTTTTATGGAAAGAATTTAGATTCGAGAGTTTCTGTATTTACTGTAGTCGACGAAGAAGAAGTTAAATGAATTACATTATAAAGAAGTATATGAGTATGTTTTACCCTGAAAGTGAACTATGATTTTCATTAAACCAAGATACCAAACTCTACTTCAAAACACTTTTCAGTAGAAGTGTTTCTTGACCTGGCTCTTTCACTCTTTATGAAGAAACGATTCGAAAGATTCGCGATCCATGAGATTCGTGGATTTCTAGAACCTTCTTTGGATTCGGATTTGGAAAATTCTCGATTCGTCCCATCTCTAATATTTCTAATTGCCGCAAAAAGTAAGCGCTCAAGGTGAGCTAGTTCTAGTGATGCTTTCTTTGTGTGTGTGTGTGTGTGTGTGTCTGTGTGTTGTTCATCAAGCATACCTTTCTTTACCAAGGCTGTTAGCTGCAGCTGAATTCATATCAAAAATATGTTTTTGAGACTAGCTCATACTTCATAGTCTTTTTTGTAGTCACACTCCGTGTGCCATAAATTGCACACCCGTTGTGTTTGCGATTCCTTCCCATTCTGAGAACACTAGAAGCAAAGCCGCGTGTGCAATAAATTGTTCTTTTTCACGACCGCTTATGCGCGTGAGCTCCGGCGCTGATGACAATGGTTGCGCCGGAGAAAAAGTGATCTCCGTGTTCAATACATGGCGCTGGGTAGGGACGACGGGTAGGGTCCCTGTATTCCCCTCTCCGCTCCTCCCTAGAGCCAGTGAACCTATGGGGACCAGGACTGGGACCAAGGGCATAGCAGTGAGAACACCACCAGTGTTCCCACTGGGGGTACCAGTGGGAACACCGCGCTATCTCGGCGACTCCACTCCAAGACCGGTCTTGGTCCTTTTGCTACCCACGTTGGTTTGTTTTTTGCACCCGCCGAGGTTGGTTCCGCTTGGAAAGCCCTAGGATACGACGATAATGCGGAAAATGTGCATTGTAGATGTATTTGTGATTCTATCTAGAGAAGTTTTACGGGACTCTGGATAACGGTCATTCTAAAACAGCTGTCATTCTGACGAGCGCGGTTTATGCGACGCGAGTACGTCGTTTTGTATTTGTGTTTCAATGAGCTGACATTGTATAAATTTGCACTGACCTTGTTTCTGAACTCTTATAGGCTGCTTTTAGCACACTTTTGCCAGCGGAGGACACGACATTTTGTTGATAACCCATTCGTAACGTTCGGTGTACATTCTGTTCTACACTTGGTCTAAGTTCGTATTTTCTGCGTCGCCGACTTTGGCTCACTAACTACAGTTTGCGCGCTGGTGTATCGGACATGGGTTTGATTTTTGCACCGGTACTTTTACTGGGTTTTTAAAGAGCAAAAGAAAACCTTTTGTCCTTGAAATTTCAGAATCGCAACTGTTGGCAGCGGAGACCTTGTAGGCTTGAGATAGAGCTACGGATCTGCGACGCAGCAGGACCACCTGTTTGGTGACAGGGTGTTCCCTTTGCGTCTGCCCCTCGAAATGTGCCTGATACCCCTAACCTAACCTTGGTCAATCTGGTTGCCTGATCCAGACATCAGCACCCATACGATCTCGCCTAGGACAATGCAGGCACAAGGCCATTTTCCTCTTCGGTCAAGTGAAGGGATGAGACATGATTTTGCTTTTGTTTTCTGCCTTTTGTTTGTGAGATTTCCTGCTGTATGAAGTTTAAAAGCTGCTATATGTTCACTTTTTCCTGACGTGTCCACTTCCTAATTTACTCCTTCAAATATTAAATAAATAAAATATATCGCATATCCTTTAGAAATTTAAAATATTACTTCTCATACAGCTTCATTCAGTAGCAGACGATACCGTGCCTTATCGCGCGCATATCTCGAAATCCATATTCAGAGATTGGACACCAATTAAATCGCAGAACGTGCAGAAGCACGGCTAAATTTATCCCTATCCGTCCGCCGCGGGATCGTTACTAAAGTACAGACGAAACTGTTTTGTTAAAACTCTCTAATATTGTCAATGCTTTTCTATGTACACAATAGATAAAGGCGTTGTGACACTTGCACGTATATAGATCATTACGTGATGGACGTATTGTACGGCACCGGATGTGTGCACGCCAGTTACTTTTCTTCTAAATCAAAAAAAAACTATAGATGAAGTTTCGAAAATGTATATATGTTCATATATATTCAGTTTAAGAGCCTACCTGTGTTTGCCCATGCTCTTCAGAGGAGGAAAGAGAGGAGTATCACACGCGTCATGGCTTCTACTTGTCTTCTGCGGGCTGGGACTGAAAAACAAAAAATATATATATATATATACATATTTTTAGCCTGATAACATCGGTATGCATTCGATCGCACACTTTTCGCATTCCATCCACAGACTGAAACGGCGGCTAACCATAATTACTGTGAACACAGTCAGTTTTCAAGAATTTCGTGGACGTCATTTTTCCGCGATGTGTTAGTAAACTTTGAAAAAAAAATGGTGGAAATGGGTGCCTATAATAGTGTAAAGGTTATCAAAGTGTACAGTGTGTGTATTAGTGCTACCAATAAATAGGACTCTGGGTGTCGATTCCACTTCGTGCGACTCATTCGTTTCAAATTCTTACTGTTTGTTTTATTATATTTCTTATTCGTGGAAAGTTTAGGAACTCGGGAATTTCACCATAGTTTGGTCGTCGGGAAAAAATACTAGGTTCTCCCGAACTTAAATACTTTTATAGTCGCGTAACTTGAAGCGATGTACACTTGTTGGGTCACTTCCACAGCTTCGGAAACAGTAACGTGAAGAGTAATGCTCTCGCGATAAGCAACTATTGGGCCCAGTCTTTGCAACACTGTTACAGCGAAGAAAAAAACAGCTAAACGAAATATAAGATGACTGAACTCACCTCAGACCTCTCTCACAACCAGTCGCCCAGCACTGAGAATGAATTATCACCAGGTAACTCTATATACCCGTAGACGCCCTTATACACCCGGATATCGTAGTCAAGATCGACAGTACCACAGTATCCCATTACAGTGCAGAAACCCGCATATCTAATGAAAAGCATGGGTAGTACCCGCACACATGGAAATAGTCCCACAATATCATAATCCAGATTGGCATTCCCGGAGTACCCATTATAGTGGAGAGACCCGCGTTTGTAATGAAAACCATGGGTAAAACTCGTAGACATGGGAATAGTCCCACAATATCATAATCCAGATTGGCAGTCCCACAGTATTCCATTATGGTGCAGAAACCCACATTAATAATGAACAACATGTGCAATACCCGTAGACATGGGAATTGTCCCAAAATACAAAAAAAAAAGTCACGTAGCCCACACATAGTCACGTGGATTAAATTGCATGAGAAATGGATTAAATTATGTGAAATGAAGATTAAAATTAATGAAAGCAGGATTAATTCGGATGGCAAAAGGATTAAATGTCATGGTATAAGGATTAAAATGTAGGGCAAGAGGATTAATAAGGGCGGGAAAAGCTGTAGAAGGGAAGACGGGAAAATGTGCACTGTGCGTGCATTGTCACGCGGAATATACTGTAACGTGCAAAACATGCATTATACAGAGTGTCCCAGAACAAGTGTAATTGAATTATCATAAAAAACTACACCACCATAGGTTTTTTGTTATAATTCAATGACGCGTTTTCTGGACATCCTGTAGAACACTAGAACCCTTCTAATCGGTTCCAAATCAAGAGAGTTTCTTCTTTTTTTTTTTTTGTCATCATTCAGATACGAAACCATATAAAAAAGCATGCATTTGCATGAAAATCCGCGCTCTACCTGTCACCAAGACTGCGGCCTCCGAAATCAACTTCGTCCAGGTGATGAATCTGTGTCCCATATATAAATGGAATCCGCAATGCCCTGGCACATCTGCTAGTGAAGGAAGGAAACCCGTCTCAAAACTCACACTGGATACCACAACCCAAAAGATCGCCCAATGAACGAAAAAGCCGAATGGGCGAGAAAAGGAACTTTCGCAATATGCTGCGGTAGCACAAGAAGGATGTGTGCAGATGTGTGGAACACTCAGGCGACGCGCGCTCACTGAACACTGTGAAGTCAACGACCCCCTTCTCCCAGAATGCACACGTCATCGACTTTGAGGATAATGCCAAAAGAAGTCTGTGGAATTCTGGCATATACTACAATCAACTCCTGGAAACCATAACCTGCCTATGGGGATGCTGCCCAGCGCTGGTGTAGGGAAAAATAGACCCTGGTCGTGTGGGCGGAAAACATAGTCCCGCAAGCGCCTCTGCGGCCAAAATTACAGGAGCGTAGTTGCGGATGGCTGATGAAACACATCACAGCTGAGCGAGTGTGATCATTCGCTCTCTCAATTTTTTTGAAATTGGGAGACAGTCTTGTTTCGTTAATGTGCACGCCATTCAATGAGTAACATAAAAGCGATATCATTCGCGGGGCTAGTTCGCTAGCGACATCGTTCGCGGGATGCTAGTATTTTTCTGTTGGTCACACACGGCTTTGACCCTGTATTCACACAAGTCAGTTTTCTGCCGGCTGACGCTCAGGCGACAGGGAACGTCACCGCTCTCTGGTGCCACGTGACCGGCGCTCTTCGCCACGTCACCACTTTCTGATCTCCGGAGCGGCAGTCGGAGGCAGCCGGATATCTTGTCCTCCCGGCACAGATTCTGACGACCGACGGCGTCTGCTGCCCGCAGAAGGAGAAGGTGACGCAACGGATACTTATCGCGCTTGCTTTTTATTGCATCAGGATTGCTCTGAATGTGTCCCATACAATACTCACTGCATGTACCATGGCCAATTCTGAATTGGAACGCCAGCGATGCTTGGCTTTACCGCGAAAGTGGTGCAACGACACACCGGCGCAGCAACTTCGGAACAATTATGCAATGCATAGATAGATGCCTACAATGTAGTGTTGCATATGAAGTTTTTCTCTACGTGAGGCGAAACAGACACGGAATACAAAGCAGGAATTTGATAAACGCGGATATTTCTTTCCCTGGACATACGTTGACTACACCTAATCGTTCGCTTGCACTTTTCCAATACATGTATAAAGACATAATAATTGGAAGCTACTCGTCCTACCGAAAGGAAAACAACAATTGATTTGATTTGATTTAATGTAATTAATTCTTGACTGCCTGTAGCTAGGCATCACAGTGTTATCGCCAGTCGATCATTGTCGGCACGCATCGCGCCTATATTGGTTCTCAGCATCGAGATACGCTTCATTTGTGGAAAATAAAATCGAACGAGACAACGTCTATTCTCAAAATACTCCGACAGGCGTTTGGGTCGTCCACACGGAGATTTGGGTTAATGCTGTTTTACATTTCGCAGCGCTTCTTCGGAATCTATTCTTTGGCCCATATCTTGTCCCGTTTCTCACGTGAATGCACTTGCATCATCCACAAGGAGCGCAAGTACAATGAGTTTTTTCTTTCATTTGTCCATCCTGCGCTAGACACAGACGAAATGCAAGCGCGAATACAGAAGGAATCGGAAAACTGACAGCTGCCGGGAAACTGACTCGTGTGAATGCAAGAGAATGAGCGGGCGTCTCCAGACACGTAGTGACCAAGGTAAATATAAATGGCAGCGAAGCTTGCATTGGCCACCACGTCTTCAAAGGGGGCCATGATAAAGACCGTCAGTGCCATCCATCCGTTGCGGGGCAAACTACAAATTCCGTCATAATGACGTCACCTGGTACGTCACCATTACGTATAGCGCGAGCCTGGCGCTCGCGCTGCGCGTTCCTTTCATCGCGATGTAGAGCTGCGGAGTACCACAATCGGCTGTTGAAAGCAAATCCAAGAGCAGAAACTCATAAACAATTTGTAAACAGAGAAGAATCAACACTGGCGACATGCGTGCAACAAAGGACACAGGGGACCAGGTGGAGGCTTTCTTTCTTTTATCACAGGTAAATTCGTCATGCCGTTGTAAACAGTATAAATACCCACATGAGACAATTGATGTTCGGAGGCTGGAACATAGTAATTCGTATTCACCAGCCGACTTGAACCATTGGTTTAGTGACGTCGGGTTTAAATCGATCACGTGATGTCTCCGGCTATGAAGAGCGGTTGACCAAAGGTTGACCACAACGCACGCGCATTATTGGCCTTGTCATGAGATGGTGGAGGGGAGGGAGAACGTAGCAGACGACAGAAGGATTGTGAAGAGGAAGCCCCCCTCCCCTTTCTTTTTTGATTAGGATGCTGTTGACGATTCGAAAGTTCAGGCGGCGCTGGCGCCCTAGCGCTGCCAGAGCGCTGCTACGGGTGCCTTTCTCTCATGCTTTCTCTGTATCTGTGAATTAAAAGCTTATCGACATATTGATATGGCCGCTAAAATCGTGTACAAAGAGAGCATGTGGCATGTTATTTCCAAAAACTGCTTTACGTATTCGCGCGGATGCAATCGTTGCCCTTTTGTCAGTGTCCGGTCGTCGATTGCGGATTGCATCTGCGTCGATCGTCTGGTTGTCGTTTGTTGTGCGGCCTGCTGTGTGCTGAACTGCAACGATCAAGATAGCCTCTCGATCGCTGGGGCATTCCAGCAGCGTGTGTTATATGTTGCAACGTTCCCAAGGTGTGTGCGGGCGCTTGATCACGGTAGGCTATGTAAACAGAAAAGACATGTATTGGTGGCGTTATCCTTCATGCGACTCCCGCAGCCATAACTTTCATGGTGTTATTGTTTTAAGAAATCGACGAGGTACTTTGCCACAAATCTGCAGCGTTTTAAAGCATCACTTCTGTGGCTGCGTTCCTTCGTGCGCACAACTTACAAAGAAAACCTACTCTGGGTGCTGTTCTGTTTACATACTCGTCCTGTGTTCTTTTCTTTTTGCGCTGTTTTCGTCGTGTCATCTAGGGTGTCTCTGCGTGTGAGCGTGTAAGCTGCCACTATCATGACCCCCTGTCGCTCTGGCAGCTGCGGTTCTGTGCTCCATTCTTTTCTAAATATATTTTACATCTGCATATCTGTATATAACATTGTTGTACAAATCATGAAGCGCTCAATTGATTGTTCTGTTCAGCCAACAAAAGTTCATCATTACGTTGTGACTAGGACGAACCTTCACAAATGGGAACATGATTGCAACCCAATGCATATGCTTGTCATCTGATATGATGCACTTGACATCACAGACATCATAATTGCAAAAGTAAAAGGCCACACTTTAATGCCGTTACAATATAGTTATGGGACATGCAGAATTTGTTGTTTATTGACACCACATAAACTACAATCTTCTCCTTGATGTTAAAAGTAACCAAATATCTTGTAAGGAAGGAGGTCTTATACCGATTTTGACACTGGTGTTTCAAGCATGGAGCAAACAGGTACGGACCAAGGCAAACACACACAACAACAGCTGCAACATCAGCTACAAACAAGCCTGTGCCGCTACATTAATTATTAATTGCATTGTGCCTATTTGTTCAAAGCCATATATTATTGAGGAAACACTTTTATGCACCTGGTCAGGGACATTCAGTCAGTTTGTCCATGCTCATTATTTACAAGTGCCTCCCTCGACCTCATACTTGCATTGTTAACAATTTCACTTCCATTATCATTGTTCCATTACATGCCAAACCATCACCACCAGCAATGCTCAAAAACTCCCCACAGCTTATGCCACGCTATAATAGGCTAGGTACATATATGTAAAACAATCAATATTCTCATGTACAGCATTGAAGAACTGCTTACCTGAAATAAAACAAATAAGAGGCATAGCACATGTACAATCACACAACACAGGCATTTGGTGTTGGTCATGCAATGAAAGTACTGTGCATGAGATGCCACATGTTCTCTTGGTGATGATGTGAAGGAATGAAGCTTCAACCTTTCCAACTGTTAAATATGTGCTGTGGTGTCTCGCATTGCAATAGCATTTACGTAATCTTTCCTGTAGGCGTTAACTGACAGATGTATGGATGTTAGAACCATTTGTCACGATGTTGATGGCACACTCTTAATTTCAACAAAATTCTGTGATGGTAGTATGGCCATATTCTGTTCATCTTCCACTGGAGAGTGAGAGCCAAGGGACAGGGAAGCTGGTGTGGAATGAGAAAGTACCTGTTCCGTGCAGGTAATATGCAGGACACATCAGAAAGGAAGAACCGTGTAAACTTAGCATGCACCTGTGCTGGTATAAGGGTAACAAAGTTGTAACATAACTGAAAGTAAAGTAAAGTATACATACAAGTATTAAAAGTAGCTGTTGCTTTAGTTCGTGCAGCATTACTACCATTTCTACTACTCTGCACTTATTGCTCGAGCTGACCTATTCAGACATTGACACGAACAACACAGCCAAACAAGAGACATTGGCATTGTTGATAAATAGAGGCACAGCGTTTGTTATAGTGTCCAACCATCGATTATTGCTGTGTACTTGTGACTGCATTAGTATCGCTCATCGTTGGTTGTGGGACCTGTGTGGTAAACCGCAATAACGAAGATGACCTCGCCTGTCTTTGGGGAAATCCAGCAGCATTTGTTTACGAGCCTACTGCAGTGTTCGCAATGATTCCTCTGCAATTGCTCCGTTACATGCGGTAGGCGAGATAGACAACACAAGAAACAAGACTTACTGCAGTGACAGACAAGACTTAGTCACTTACACATTGCAGTTGATAGTGGTGTTTATTGGTAAAATCGCACAACGGGACTACAACATTAAACACAACTTAAAGCTTGACATTTCGGGAACAGTACTGCTTCCATCATGAGAAGCAACGGGCTTGGGTGAATTGCTTGCTTGTCTATTAACGGTAGGTTTTACCCCTCTGGCCTTTGGACTATACCCTAATGTGAACGTACGTGCTAACCTTCGGAACGTAAATGTGCGAACTGTGCCCATTGGGACAGCACCCAGTGTGCCTTTGATGGTTCCCACTGGCTGGTCCATACTCTTGAATAACATAGAATTTGAGAATGTCATCTTTACGTCTGCAATACCCTGAAATTTTTTGCGTTCCTTCAAACCCCTTCATTTTGCACCTTTTCCCTCACGAAGTAAGAATACAAAATAAATCAAAGACGAGAAGACTAACATCATACGTGGTTTTAATTTTTGATTTCCTTCCAACAGGCCCAATTCGACCTCATATTTTCTGTCTCTTCATATTATCTTATCCCGAACCCTTTTATGAACCACAGGAATTTGAACTATTTGCAGTAAGAATAAGCAGCAAGAAATCCTGTTATGTTATAAATTTTCCTTTCTGTCCTATGATCTTCAACATTCAAGAGTCGTCAGTCACATGTGTGAACTACCTGCAAATATGTTTTGCAAAATATGTAATTAAGCCCTGGTTATAAACACTGTTGTACAGCCTACACAAAGTGACGGCTGAGCAGTGGTGGCGTGGAACGTGGCACGTGGGGGCGGCAAAGTAGGCACGCTCCCCCCCAGGCTCTATCTGCGGTTGATGCCCTATGGCAGTGTTTCCCAAAGTGTGGTCCGCGGACCCCTGGGGGTCCGCGAGAGTGTCCGTGGGGGTCCGCGACCGTCTCTCACATATCAGTGAGGATTTTCGTCCCCACAAACACGCGCTCGTACATGCTGCCCGATTTCCAAACACCCAGAACTTCCAAAATTGCTACAAGCATGCTTGAACGGCTGGCTTCTAATTTCTGATAGAAAAGTCCCGCAATGCACGTTTGTCCGCGTCACAGACTTACAAACAAGAAGAAGACACTAGTCCGAAATCGTTTCTGAAGCTGTATTGAAAGCACGCAGCAGCTGACGAGGTTGCTGGCTATGCACTGGCTGTGATGGTGTGTGTGTCTGTGTGTGTGTGGGGGGGGGGGGGTCCGTGAATTGGTTCTCATCGCTTCCGGGGGTCCGTCACCGCCAAAAGTTTGGGAAGCACTGCCCTATGGGACAGACAGATATTCCGCTGGGGTGATGCGGCTGAGCGTCAAAAGGTCTATTTGTTCGGTTATTCAGTGGGAACCATGACATTTGCGTGCGAGCATTGGGTGTGAGAAAGGGGTGTATGAATAAATTAATCTGCCACATGACAGGTGTCAATAATAGAAAGCAATTATGCCTATAATGTAGAAAGGAGTACATTTATGTGCTGCACAAGTGTAGCCGTCATTATTTACATTTCAATCTCATGAATAAATTAATCTGCCACATGACAGGTGTCAATAATAGAAAGCAATTATGCCTATAATGTAGAAAGGAGTACATTTCTGTGCTGCACAAGTGTAGCCGTCATTATTTACATTTCAATCTCATGAATAAATTAATCTGCCACATGACAGGTGTCAATAATAGAAAGCAAGTATGCCTATAACGTAGAAAGGAGTACATTTCTGTGCTGCACAAGTGTAGCCATCATTATTTACATTTCAGTCTCAAGAATAAATTAATCTGCCACATGACAGGTGTCAATAATAGAAAGCAAGTATGTCTATAATGTAGAAAGGAGTACATTTCTGTGCTGCACAAGTGTAGCCGTCATTATTTACATTTCAGTCTCATGAATAAATTAATCTGCCACATGACAGGTGTCAATAATAGAAAGCAATTATGCCTATAATGTAGAAAGGAGTACATTTCTGTGTTGCACAAGTGTAGCCGTCATTATTTACATTTCAATCTTATGAATAAATTAATCTGCCACATGACAGGTGTCAATAATAGAAAGCAATTATGCCTATAATGTAGAAAGGAGTACATTTCTGTGCTGCACAAGTGTAGCCGTCATTATTTACATTTCAATCTCATGAATAAATTAATCTGCCACATGACAGGTGTCAATAATAGAAAGCAATTATGCCTATAATGTAGAAAGGAGTACATTTCTGTGCTGCACAAGTGTAGCCGTCATTATTTACATTTCAATCTCATGAATAAATTAATCTGCCACATGACAGGTGTCAATAATAGAAAGCAAGTATGCCTATAATGTAGAAACGAGTACATTTCTGTGCTGCACAAGTGTAGCCGTCATTATTTACATTTCAGTCTCAAGAATAAATTAATCTGCCACATGACAGGTGTCAATAATAGAAAGCAAGTATGCCTATAATGTAGAAAGGAGTACATTTCTGTGCTGCACAAGTGTAGCCGGCATTATTTACATTTCAGTCTCATGAATAAATTAATCTGCCACATGACAGGTGTCAATAATAGAAAGCAAGTATGCCTATAATGTAGAAAGGAGTACATTTCCGTGCTGCACAAGTGTAGCCGTCATTATTTACATTTCAATAACATGAATAAATTAATCTGCCACATGACAGGTGTCAATAAGAGAAAGCAATTGTGCCTATAATGTAGAAAGGAGTACATTTCTGTGCTGCACAAGTGTAGCCGTCATTATTTACATTTCAATCTCATGAATAAATTAATCTGCCACATGACAGGTGTCAATAATAGAAAGCAATTATGCCTATAATGTAGAAAGGAGTACATTTCTGTGCTGCACAAGTGTAGCCGTCATTGTTTAAATTTCAATCTCATGAATAAATTAATCTGCCACATGACAGGTGTCAATAATAGAAAGCAATTATGCCTATAATGTAGAAAGGAGTACATTTCTGTGCTGCACAAGTGTAGCCGTCATTAATTACATTTCAATCTCATGAATAAATTAATCTGCCACATGACAGGTGTCAATCATAGAAAGCAAGTATGCCTAAAATTTAGAAAGGAGTACATTTCTGTGCTGCACAAGTGTAGCCGTCATTATTTACATTTCAGTCTCATGTATAAATTAATCTGCCACATGACAGGTGTCAATAATAGAAAGCAAGTATGGCTATAATGGAGAAAGGAGTACATTTCTGTGCTGCACAAGTGTAGCCGTCATTATTTACATTTCAATCTCATGAATAAATTAATCTGCCACATGACAGGTGTCAATAATAGAAAGCAATTATGCCTATAATGTAGAAAGGAGTACATTTCTGTGCTGCACAAGTGTAGCCGTCATTAATTACATTTCAATCTCATGAATAAATTAATCTGCCACATGACAGGTGTCAATCATAGAAAGCAAGTATGCCTATAATGTAGAAAGGAGTACATTTCTGTGCTGCACAAGTGTAGCCGTCATTATTTACATTTCAATCTCATGAATAAATTAATCTGCCACATGACAGGTGTCAATAATAGAAAGCAAGTATGCCTATAACGGAGAAAGGAGTACATTTCTGTGCTGCACAAGTGTAGCCGTCATTATTTACATTTCAGTCTCATGAAAAATTAATCTGCCACATGACAGGTGTCAATAATAGAAAGCAATTATGCCTATAATGTAGTAAGGAGTACATTTCTGTGCTGCACAAGTGTAGCCGTCATTATTTACATTTCAATCTCATGAATAAATTAATCTGCCACATGACAGGTGTCAATAATAGAAAGCAATTATGCCTATAATGTAGAATGGACTACATTTCTGTGCTGCACAAGTGTAGCCGTCATTAATTACATTTCAATCTCATGAATAAATTAATCTGCCACATGACAGGTGTCAATAATAGAAAGCAAGTATGCCTATAATGTAGAAAGGAGTACATTTCTGTGCTGCACAAGTGTAGCCGTCATTAATTACATTTCAATCTCATGAATAAATTAATCTGCCACATGACAGGTGTCAGTAATAGAAAGCAATTGTGCCTATAATGTAGAAAGGAGTACATTTCTGTGCTGCACAAGTGTAGCCGTCATTATTTACATTTCAATCTCATGAATAAATTAATCTGCCACATGACAGGTGTCAATAATAGAAAGCAAGTATGCCTATAATGTAGAAAGGAGTACATTTCTGTGCAGCACAAGTGTAGCCGTCATTATTTACATTTCAATCTCATGAATAAATTAATCTGCCACATGACAGGTGTCAATAATAGAAAGCAATTATGCCTATAATGTAGAAAGGAGTACATTTCTGTGCTGCACAAGTGTAGCCGTCATTATTTACATTTCAATCTCATGAATAAATTAATCTGCCACATGACAGGTGTCAATAATAGAAAGCAATTATGCCTATAATGTAGAAAGGAGTACATTTCTGTGCTGCACAAGTATAGCCGTCATTATATTTACATATCAAGTATAAAGATAAATTACTCCGCTGCATGTTAGCTGTCAAGTATAGGTATACCAAAACATTTAGCATAATGAAACACATATATAGAATTCACTCCTAAATAAGCACAGCGATGTCCACTAGTCAATACAAACAGAAGCATGTGCTGCTTCAGCTGTCTTCTTGTGCCACTGTCCTTGCCTTCTCCGTCCAATATCGCGCCTGTTCTCTTGCTGCCTCTAACTTGTAGGTCTGGAGCAGTGCAAGATGATGGGTGAGCTTTGTCTCACGCTCTAACTGCAGCTTCAAAATCTTCCTCCGAAGCATGTGCTGCTCACGGTCAGATTGCTGCTGCATCTCTAGTTTCCTAATGTACACAGCCCCTGGTGTGTTACCTGGACAGCCTGCAGCAGCTGAACAACGTTTTCTTTTCCTGCAATTTGGCCATGACCACATCAAGTTGAATACAATAAATTTACCATAGTTTTGGTTCCTTTTCACTCGCAACTCAAGGAAAGGTGGTATTCCCATTTTTTCGCATCTCACATTTTCTCATGCTGATTTTATTATTTACACATTGATATGCTCTTGTTTTACATCTTACATGTTGAGTGTGTAACGGTATAGTTTCCATGATTTTACCTAGGCAATGTACAGAACAGCGTAGGTTTCTACCTGCGTCCTGCGGCTGTCTCTGATTGTGGAGCATTAACTTGAGCGGGCTCTGGTGTGGTGGCTTGGGTCCCAGTGACACTTCGCTGTGAATGACTGGGTCTGCAGGAGGCAGTTCAGAGGTCAACAAATTTATATGAATGGAACAAGTAATAGTTATTGTGATAGCGCACATAAAATTATCCACCTTGGGCTTTCATGGTTCCATCGCACTACTTCTGCGGTTTGGCTGGAGAAAAGAGGAAAGTTATTTTCTAAAAATGTAATACAGTTGCACACTTACGATTCAAGCTGTGACGCAGTTGCGTCATCGTCAAATGGGTTTTGGTCCTTGGTGAACTTTTGTGGCAGGGCCTCCCAGATGGCTTTGTCTATCGCGGACAGTTCGAATTCTGGGCCTCCGCCGGTGCCGCGGTGCTCCCGTTTATATTTTCTGACGTTTTCCTTTGCCGTCAGCTTCATCCGTTTCCATTGGCCCTTGATTGCTTCTTCTGTGCGCGGGCAAAATGTACTCATGGCGATAAAGCGCTCTGCTATTGCTCGCCAAGCTTCTTTCTTCTTATTTAAAGTTCGGACGTCTGCAGATTTATCTTCAATGATCCTGACATATTCTATAGCAAGTTCAGCAATATAAAGCTTCTCAGAGAGGTCCCAATTTTCCGCCCTCGTACGTTTCCCTGCCATTGCGCGTAGATCCGCAATCGTCTGCTATGTGTTGTCGTCTGCTGTGCAACGCTTCTGTATAGCAATAAACTTAGCTTCAATTGTATAGCAATTAAACTCAACCGGCAAAATTACAAAAGATGTACCCTTCTTTCCTTGCCGATGATAAATGCACATTTGGCACCAAAAAGTTACAGCTGCGCATCCGTGCAACGCGCGTACCTTGTCGTCTGCTATACCAGGAACCAAGAATGAACGAACTCCGAGAGCTAAACGAAGTTGACGAAATCGATGCTTTCTAAAGCAACTTAACCAGAACTGTGAGGGATCTCTTGGACCCTTTTAGGACATGGAGCCAAAGGGTTTTTAGGCACCGGTATCGTTTCACGAAAGATACCGTACGCTTCATAATCGAGATGGTGCGGCCCGATCTCCAAAACAGCGAACTAAACAACGCAATTTCGCCTGAGCTACAAGTGTTGAGTGCCCTGAGGTTCTTTGCAAAGGGCTCCTACCAGGACGATACCTCTGACATACACGGGTTCAGCCAGCCGACCCAGTCACGTATCGTCCGGAGAGTATCAGCGGCTCTAGCCAGTAGGCGAGCCGACTTCATTAGGTTCCCGGAGACCCCAGCCGAGCAAGACATGGCAAAAGCAGACTTCAGAAGAAGATTCGGCTTTCCACTTGTCGTTGGAATAATAGACGGCACACACATTCGCATCAAAAGTCCTGGTGGCCCAGCTGCACAACTTTACATCAACAGGAAGGGATACTACTCCTTGAATGTGCAGGTATACAACATGTCCCATACATACAACTCAGCACGTCCAAAACTTGGCCAAATAAAATTTAGCCGTATAATAAAATTGGCATCATCATTATATACTCATTTTAACAATGGAATATAGCAAGCTGCCAGAGGCATACAAAACCCTGCGCACTATATGTGATAAATACTGCATGATAGTTAGAAGAGAGGTAGGATAACCACTACACCCCAGATATGTCATCCTGGCAGTGTCAAGAAAAAAATGTTTTATTCGCAACAATTGTTGCAAATACAAATATTTGCCATACACAAAACACCTGTGTTCGAAACACCTGGATCCATCATCCATCAGTCATGCAGCGGTGATCCACCTCTCCTCTAGCCACCATGCACTACTCGTACTGTGTTGGGTTTTGAGGCTGTAAGTGGCCACCCTCCGCCTAGCTTTGTATATTGCAATCTTAAAATGAGTAAATGCGTGAAATGCTCTTAGGATGCCAATTTTCTTTCAGTGGTGCCACTTCTCTTTACTGCATTTGTAATTATCCGATACCTTTTTCAGTTGGTGCGCAGTGCTCAGGACATGATAACGAATGTGGTTGCCCGATGGCGAGGCAGCGCACACGATTCCAGAATTTGGGAAGAATGCGAGCTGCATAGGAAATTTCGCTCGGGTGTAAGGAGTCTCTTCGTAGCAGCTCTCAGTAAATACACCAGAAGTATCATGACATAAATGTCCTGATTTCTAACAGATCATAAATGGAGTTCTCCTCGGGGACAACGGGTACGCCACCAGTGAACACCTTCTGACACCGCTCCTCAGGCCAAGCACAGAGGAAGAAAGGCTGTACAACAAAAAACACCGCAAGACGAGGCAGCTCATTGAGCATGTCATTGGGCAGTTGAAGAACAGGTTTCGCTGTCTAATTAGGAAACTTGAAGTAAGCCTCGACACAACAAAGGCAGTCATAGTAGCGGCATGTGTTCCCCACAACATTGCGAAAACACCTAATGGTGGGTTACACTGAACATGCATTTGTTAGGCGCCTTCAACTAAGATCAAACTCTTTCAGACGAAGAGGTTGACAACTCGTCAAGCACTGATGATGAGGACAACTCTGACGACGATGCTGACCCTGACTTCGCCAATGGGAATGACGTAAACACATTATCGCGACATATGTCGATAACAAGCGCGTCGGTCACGAGTACGCCCATCAGGAAGAGGGCGCTGATTGTGTGCTTGGATATGATATAAGCGGGTGGCAAGTTGAGGCTGCGGTTACTCTGGGAGTATCGACCGTATCTGTTGTCAAAGGTATGGAATAAACCTTGCATGTTGTTTGAACCTTTTCGTTTGCTGTGTCTTCCTTGGCGACGGAACGGACGGACTGACGCCCCGAGGTTGTGGAAACACCGGGTTTCCACAACTGGCGCCCAACGTTTGGGGTCACAGTTCGTCCGTTCGACAGCGGGGAGGACGCAGCACGCGTTGTTAATTTTTCCTTTGGTACGTTTTTTCTTTTTCTTTTCTTTCATTCAGGACCCGCCGGTTTGTTTGTGTTCTTTTTCCGGGGTGTCATTTTTTCTTTCTTTTTCTTTTCTGAGCTAGCGTTTTGTTTGTTCGAGTGTGTTTGAGTGTGTTTTTGAGTGCTTCAGAGCTCCCACTCGGTGCCCGAGCCCCGGAGCCGATGCATCATTCGCCGCCAGGCAGATACAACCTCCGGAACAAAGTGGTGGCACAGTTGGTGGCACAACGCCTTGATGCCGGGTCGGTTTCGCCGCCGCAGGCACAAGCGCCCCTGCGACTGAATTTACCGGTCCCTACCTTCTCAGGGTACACCGATAAAAAGTCGGTCGCAGACTTCTTGGATGACCTTACAGCCTATCAGACTGGTATGGGAATCTCAGATGAAGTCCTGATACAACGCATCCTGCAGGTTGCTTTGATCGGAGACGCCGCTCGCTGGCTTCGGCTGCAGTCGAGGTTTACGTCCGTTCAGGACTTTCAGAAGCGGTTTAAGAGCGAATTTCTTCCACCGGATTACGAATATCGTATCCTGGAGGAGCTGCATAAGCGTACTCAGCATCCAGATGAGACCTTAGCAGAATTCGTTCGGGCCTTGCAAGACCTGTATAGCAGAGCTGAACCTACTGCTACAGAGGAGCAGCGTGTGACACGGGCTATCCGTCAGTGTCATCCTCGCTACCGGCCCTATCTTCGAGCCCATCGCTTTAATAGCCTTGAGGCGCTGGCGCAAGAGGCTCGCTCAATTGAAGGAGACCTCTTAGCGGAACTCGAGTATCGGCCCCCGCCGCCGCCTGAATTGGCGTTAGAACCGCGCTGTGCGTGGTCAGCGGGAGCAGCCTCGGTTGAGCGCCCACCTGCAGTGGGACTGGATGAGCAGAACCGCAATTATTATGCGGAGTCATCACGCCGAGCACCTGATCCCTTCCGTTATGAACAGAGGGCGATCCCCGCAGGAACGAGCCTGGGCAGACCCGTCCTGTCCCTTAATCATGGGCAACCCGGCTATTTAGCTGGCGAAACCCCAAGGAGGCCGCAAGAGCAACGGCATGCTCCGCGGCAGCAACGCAGAATACGAGCCGGCTGTTGGACGTGCGGCAGCCCGGACCACTTTCGTCGGGACTGTCCGCAGCAAAGACCAAACCCCCATAATGTGCCAACGGGAAACGGTCGCAGCCGACGCCGGTAAACAATCGCTCAGCGACGTCGGCTATCTGCCGAAAGAGCGAACGAACGGTTACAATCCGTGACCCTGGTAATTCAGAAGCTGGCTTTGCAAGCAGCAAGATAAAAGGAGACGCTTTAGCTCCTTTTGCTTTTTCTGTCCGAGATAACATCGAGGACAAGGAACCAAACATCGCTGTTCGAATTTTGGGGAGAGATTACATCGCCCTTATCGACACGGGAGCTACAGTCTCCCTTATCGGCGATTGTGTTTACGAGCACTGCGCATCACGGAATGTGGAATTGCAATACACAGATGTCACTCTACGTCTTGCTTCCAATGACGTGATTCCAGCACAAACTGCAGTTGTGCTCTGGCTTCACTTTGATGGGAGACGACGAAAGCAGCGCTTCGTCCACCTTCCTGGCTTGGCAGTGCCCGTTATCCTGGGCAGGGACTTCATCATCCGGCAGAAATTTGTGCTGGACCTGCCCAATGGAGGTTACGTCTACCACGGATCGTCAGGATTTTTTCCTTTCGCCGTGCCACAGGACAGCAGTTCAGCTAAGCAAGCTGCAGCAACGTCCGTCGAACCGTCCCCGCTCCCGACTGTCTTAGGGTCATTTCATGGTCCCGAGGAGGAGCGCCGTCAGCTTGAACAAGTACTGCGGCAGTTTGACGGTGTCTTCACGGAAAAACCCGGTAAGTCGTCTGTGTTACAGCATAGCATAGACACGGGTAACGCTAGGCCCTGGCGTTGTAATCCGAGACCATTGAGTGTGCATAAGCGTGCTTTGTTAGACGCTGCTCTTGATGAAATGCTCCAAACCGGTGCAGTTCAAAGGTCCCAAAGCCCTTGGGCGTTTCCTATCGTCCTGGCTCCGAAACGTGATGGTACGGCTAGGTTATGCGTCGACTACCGTCGACTTAACGCAGTAACTGTAAGGGACTCTTATCCCTTTCCGTCCATCGAGCCTATTATGTATTCTCTGGGCAACGCTACAGTGTTTTCAACGCTTGATAGTAGTAGAGGGTTTTTGCAAATCCAAGTTGCCCCGGAGGATGTCCCGAAAACAGCCTTTACCTGTCATAGGGGTTTGTTTGAGTTTGTACGGATGCCTTTCGGTCTGTCTAACTCTCCCGCCAGTTTCCAACGGCTAATGGATGCCGTATTGGGAGATGCGAAGTATAACTTCGCGATGGCGTACATGGATGATGTCGTAGTGTTTTCCAGAAACTTTCAGGAACACTTGGAACACCTGTCAATCGTCCTTGCAAGGATGAAGCAGGCGGGGCTAACCATCAACCCCCGCAAGGTGCAGCTGGCATCGCCTAGGATCAGCCTTCTCGGCTTCATGGTGGACGGAGGAACCATCAGTCCTAGCGATGACAAGCTAAAGGCGATCATGGAGTATCCGGTTCCCGGTAACGTAAAAGCCTTGCAGCGTTTCTTGGGTATGGTTGGTTTCTACAGACAATTAATTCCTAATTGCGCTGAGTTAGCGCAGCCGCTTAACCGGTTGTTGCGCAACGATACACCCTGGCAGTGGGGAGAGGAGCACGAACGATCATTTCGAGCTCTTTCTCACGCGATCGCTAATACGGCCAGGCTATATTTGCCTGACCTGAACAAACCGTTTGTAGTGCAAACGGATGCTAGCGATTATGGGGTTGGCGCAGTTCTCTTGCAGGAGCATGACGCTATTCTCTGTCCAGTGGCTTTTGCAAGTCGCACGCTGAATCCCGCAGAACGGAATTACTCCGTCACGGAAAAGGAATGCTTGGCGATCATCTTCGCTCTCAGGAAGTTTGATCTGTACCTGGAAGGCACCACTTTCACCGTCCAGACTGACCACCAGGCACTTTCCTGGCTGCAGCGGCTCCACAACCCATCCGGACGTCTTGCCAGGTGGGCCCTGACGCTACAAGGCCACTCCTTCAACGTGGAGTACAGGCGGGGCTCGACGAACGTGGTAGCAGACGCGCTTTCCCGTGCGCCTCTACCGGACGGGGGAGAGGAAGGCACCGAGGCGCCTTCCCAGCTCTTGGCAGCAGCACAAGTGGCACGAGACGTATCTTCGTCTTGGGGCACGGTCGTGAGCAGAGAGCAGCTCCTAGACGCTCAGAGAGCGGACGGCCTTTGTCAGCGGGTGTCTCAATGGTTAGCTGAGCAGGACTCGGCAGGCACCGGAACGACTGACGGACGGCACGACTCCTATCTGCTGGGCGAGGATGGCATCCTGTTCAGATACATACCCCAGGCGGATGACGATGACGGCTCATCCCCCTTCAGAGTCGTGGTGCCACGGAAGTTGCGTAAGTCTTTCATACGTTACTTTCATGATTCGGCCTTGGCAGGTCACAGCAGTGGCAGGAAAACGTATGAAAAGTTATGTCGTGTTGCGACATGGCTAGGAATGAGGCAGGATGTAACAAAGTATGTTCGTACTTGTCCCGTATGCCAGAGAGCAAAACCTCGTGGTGGTTTACCCCCTGGGCGCTTACAGCCTATTCAGAGTAATAGGCCCTGGCAGACAGTTGCTTGTGATGTGATGGGACCGTTTCCACGTAGTCCTAGAGGTAACCAGTATTTGTTTGTGGTTACTGATCATTTCACGAAATGGGTTGAGCTGTTTCCTCTCAGGACACTGACTTCCCAGAGAGTGTGGGAAAAGTTACTCGACACATTTTGCCGGTTCGAGTTTCCTGCTCAGCTCATCACAGATAACGCTACCTACTTTACAAGTAAGGTGTTCTCAGATTCTTGCGCTGTCTTAGGCATTCGGCACAAGAAAACTTCCCCATATCACCCTCAGGCTAACAATACCGAACGTGTTAATCGGAACCTGAAAATGATGTTGGTTGCTTTTACTAGTCAGCACCACCGTGATTGGGATCTACACGCTACATGGACAACAGTAAACAGATCCACAGGCTTCACCCCGGCGTTCCTGAACTTGGGACGAGAGGCCCCTTTCCCAGTGGAGAATGCTCTGGGCCTCCGGGATGGTGCTACCCGGCTTCCTTATTCAAGGTTTGCTGAGGACCTCCGGAGTCGACTGGACGATGCAGCCCGGACGGCTCGGGAGAACCTGGATGTCGCAAGGTTGGACCAGGCTCGCCAGTACAACCGTGGACGTCGGAACCTCACCTACAGCGTCGGTGACCTCGTCCTTCGACGGACTCACCCGCTAAGTGATGCGTCACGAGGCTTTGCAGCTTCACTCGCAGATAGGTGGGATGGCCCCTTCGAGGTAAGTGCGTGCTCCTCCGGCCTCACTCACAGGCTTCGTCGCTGCGACACGGGCGAAGAAACTGGGGCAGTACACATCTCGGACCTGAAGACTTACCACCTCCGAGACCCCGAGAGTGAAGAAGCAGACAGTCAGCTTCCTCCTCGAGACCTGGATCAGGATCCCGTTCCCGGACCTTCCAGTCGCTACAGTTTGCGTCCCCGCAGGCGGCGCACGTAGCTGCCACTATCTCCATCACTAGAACCTAGTGCTTGTGATTTAGGGTTTTGTTCGTGTGGCTACTATTTTTAGCTTCTCACGACATATGCACGAGGGCCTTGCCAGACAATCGCCGTTAGGTGTTTCTACCTGACGGTGTCTCCGTTTTTCAATTTTTTCAGTGATGGCTCCGAAACAAGGCGCACAGAAGGTTGCGGCCGGCCCAGCTCGTCAGCACCAGGCGGCCCCGACAGGACGTCGTAACCGTCGAGACCTAAGACCGTCCATACCACCGAGGTCTTCGTCAGTTGCCACCTGGAAGGTAGTGGCGTACAACCGTCCCGTCTCTTGGGCGTCCAGGGCCCGCTGGTCCTCCCAGCCCAGGCCACTCCGCGGAAGCGACCCGAGCCAGGTCCCTCCTCCGTTTCGAGGACTCACTCTACAAGACAGGCACCCCGCCGACCCCCCGATTGCCCTCACCGAGGATGAGAAACGTCTACTCTGCCCCGTCTGCGAGGTGCCTGAACTTCATCGTGCTGCCCACCGCCGTGGTCCCCTACATCGAGCCAAGATAGACGCACTGAGAGAAGGCAGGAGGACTGTCTCAGACGTGGCAGTGGCTGTCCTCCAGCGGCACCGCCCGGACCTGCTCCAGAGACAGGAAGGAGTCCCGGCGATCCCCGACGACGTTGTACTGGACATGCCCGATGTGTGAGGGCTGTATTTACTTGGACTTTGGGGGGGGGGGGAGTATCGCGACATATGTCGATAACAAGCGCGTCGGTCACGAGTACGCCCATCAGGAAGAGGGCGCTGATTGTGTGCTTGGATATTATATAAGCGGGTGGGAAGTTGAGGCTGCGGTTACTCTGGGAGTATCGACCGTATCTGTTGTCAAAGGTATGGAATAAACCTTGCTTGTTGTTTGAACCTTTTCGTTTGCTGTGTCTTCCTTGGCGACGGAACGGACGGACTGACGCCCCGAGGTTGTGGAAACACCGGGTTTCCACAACATCTGACACAGAATCGTATGACGTCCCTCCAGAGGGGACTGGTACAACATTTCGTGCAGAATTTATTAGGAACTACTTTGGTGTATAACCAAAAATTGTACAAGTGTGTATCATTTGTGAAGTCGTATAGCGCACGTGAGGCATTGTGAATGTAAATAATGACGGCTACACTTGTGCAGCACAGAAATGTACTCCTTTCTACATTATAGGCATACTTGCTTTCTATGATTGACACCTGTCATGTGGCAGATTAATTTATTCTTGAGACTGAAATGTAAATAATGACGGCTACACTTGTGCAGCACAGAAATGTACTCGTTTCTACATTATAGGCATACTTGCTTTCTATGATTGACACCTGTCATGTGGCAGATTAATTTATTCCTGAGACTGAAATGTAAATAATGACGGCTACACTTGTGCAGCACAGAAATGTACTCGTTTCTACATTATAGGCATACTTGCTTTCTATGATTGACACCTGTCATGTGGCAGATTAATTTATTCCTGAGACTGAAATGTAAATAATGACGGCTACACTTGTGCAGCACAGAAATGTACTCGTTTCTACATTATAGGCATACTTGCTTTCTATGATTGACACCTGCCATGTGGCAGATTAATTTATTCTTCAGACTGAAATGTAAATAATGACGGCTACACTTGTGCAGCACAGAAATGTACTCCTTTCTACATTATAGGCATACTTGCTTTCTATGATTGACACCTGTCATGTGGCAGATTAATTTATTTTTGAGAGTGAAATGTAAATAATGACGGCTACACTTGTGCAGCACAGAAATGTACTCGTTTCTACATTATAGGCATACTTGCTTTCTATGATTGACACCTGTCATGTGGCAGATTAACTTATTTTTGAGAGTGAAATGTAAATAATGACGGCTACACTTGTGCAGCACAGAAATGTACTCTTTTATACATTATAGGCATACTTGCTTTCTATGATTGACACCTGCCATGTGGCAGATTAATTTATTCTTGAGACTGAAATGTAAATAATGACGGCTACACTTGTGCAGCACAGAAATGTACTCCTTTCTACATTATAGGCATACTTGCTTTCTATGATTGACACCTGTCATGTGGCAGATTAATTTATTTTTGAGAGTGAAATGTAAATAATGACGGCTACACTTGTGCAGCACAGAAATGTACTCGTTTCTACATTATAGGCATACTTGCTTTCTATGATTGACACCTGTCATGTGGCAGATTAACTTATTTTTGAGAGTGAAATGTAAATAATGACGGCTACACTTGTGCAGCACAGAAATGTACTCCTTTATACATTATAGGCATACTTGCTTTCTATGATTGACACCTGTCATGTGGCAGATTAATTTATTCTTGAGACTGAAATGTAAATAATGACGGCTACACTTGTGCAGCACAGAAATGTACTCCTTTATACATTATAGGCATACTTGCTTTCTATGATTGACACCTGTCATGTGGCAGATTAATTTATTTTTGAGACTGAAATGTAAATAATGACGGCTACACTTGTGCAGCACAGAAATGTACTCGTTTCTGCATTATAGGCATACTTGCTTTCTATGATTGACACACCTGTCATGTGGCCGATTAATTTATTCTTGAGACTGAAATGTAAATAATGACGGCAACACTTGTGCAGCACAGAAATGTACTCCTTTCTACATTATAGGCATACTTGCTTTCTATTATTGACACCTGTCATGTGGCAGATTAATTTATTTTTGAGAGTGAAATGTAAATAATGACGGCTACACTTGTGCAGCACAGAAATGTACTCCTTTATACATTATAGGCATACTTGCTTTCTATGATTGACACCTGTCATGTGGCAGATTAATTTATTTTTGAGACTGAAATGTAAATAATGACGGCTACACTTGTGCAGCACAGAAATGTACTCCTTTCTGCATTATAGGCATACTTGCTTTCTATGATTGACACCTGTCATGTGGCCGATTAATTTATTCTTGAGACTGAAATGTAAATAATGACGGCAACACTTGTGCAGCACAGAAATGTACTCCTTTCTACATTATAGGCATACTTGCTTTCTATGATTGACACCTGTCATGTGGCAGATTAACTTATTTTTGAGACTGAAATGTAAATAATGACGGCTACACTTGTGCAGCACAGAAATGTACTCGTTTCTGCATTATATGCATACTTGCTTTCTATGATTGACCCCTGTCATGTGGCCGATTAATTTATTTTTGAGACTGAAATGTAAATAATGACGGCAACACTTGTGCAGCACAGAAATGTACTCCTTTATACATTATAGGCATACTTGCTTTCTATGATTGACACCTGTCATGTGGCCGATTAATTTATTTTTGAGACTGAAATGTAAATAATGACGGCAACACTTGTGCAGCACAGAAATGTACTCGTTTCTACATTATAGGCATACTTGCTTTCTATGATTGACACCTGCCATGTGGCAGATTAATTTATTCTTCAGACTGAAATGTAAATAATGACGGCTACACTTGTGCAGCACAGCACAGCACTTTATTGTCTGAATATAAACAAAAGGCTCACGAATACAAAGTTGTGATAAATGAGTCCATAACAGATAATTTCCGAGAAAGGACCTCCACAATATCTGTGCTTATACAATGCGCAAAAGCTGTCGGTGATTAGTGACCCAGGCAGCACACCATGATTGGACCGTCATTGGTCCAATATTGGCACCCCAATTTGGCTATATTGGTCCAGCATTGGCTCTGCAACGCGGACCGATGTCGAGCTAATGTAGCTGCCAATGGATGGCCAATATTGGGATACCAATGAATGGCCAATTAGTGACCAGTGAAGGTACTTCTCATGAACTGGTCCGCATAATTATAACATGCACGAAAATGTGATTTGTTTTTAAAGAAGTTGACCACAGGAGACTGTGAAAACAAGTGAGTCAAATTTATTTATTTATTTAGATTTCTTTCATCCGTCGTTTTCGGCCACCATCTCTGTCGCATGCTCCAGCCAGATATTTCCCGATGCGTCCATGAAAATCGGCTTCGGTCACTGGGATCTTTAGAGCATCCATGCGCTGCAGCACTGCAGCTGCAAAATACAATAGAAAAAAAAGAATGTAAACCATAACCAAGACTAGTGATGCCCAGTGGCTCTTCGAACAGCAGATCACGTGCAAGCAATCGTAAACTCACCAACAATCACGCTGCACAAGGAGAGGGTCTTAAAAGACCGCTTGCCTCTACGTCCCTCTACGCTATACTGCGCCTGAAGTGTGTTCTTCATAGTCCGGTCCAGGGCAAGCTTGACAATTTCCTTGAAGTCACCACCACCTAGGATGGCTAGGCGATTCGTCTATAGCACAAAGTTGAAAACAGAGGGGTAAGATAAGGTATAAAATAACATGCTGTATATCTATATCAAATCCTCATGTATTTTCAATGGGCTATACTGATGTTGTAGTGTGAGAAGTTGCACACTGTATCCCTGGTGCACATGCTGAAGATAACGAGAGGATAGAGAGGTAGCAAGCGAGCGGGTAGTATAGTCTCGGGTCTTTAAGTTATCGATGCTGAAGATGTAATGAAGCAGTACATGTACCCCCAGTAGGGACCCTCCGCAAAAAAATGCTGTAGGAGTATTTTTGTCACAAAAATAGAGCTAGGTGTATGAATATAACAAAGTGTTTTTGCATATCTGCACGCATCTAACATGCATGGAGCCCAACACAAAGGACAGCTTTTGGACCGGTTCACGTAATGCTCTTTCCACGTCTTCTAGCTCTTCTATTGAAGACAGTGGCTGCTCAATCAGTAGTGCAGCATCACATGACAATTGGTGCTCAGCTGGTACAAGAGAAGCGTTGTTTTCAAGGGATGCCACACGTTTAGTCAGCTCGCGGAGCAGCAACCGGTTCTCAAGGAGTAACCTGATGCATTTTTCTTGAAATCCTGCAGAGTGCATCACTCAATTTTACACACTGGTGCCCATGACAAAGTTGAAGCTCACCATTCAAGCTAGTGGAGTTTTCAGCTCCTGTGGTCTGGGCTGCAGTAGCTGTTGCACGTGCCCCATTAGCATTGCTTCCACCTGCCACAAGAACACGAAGGTGTTACTCTGACTGACGAATACTCCATAAAAACAAACTGAATGAATGTACTTACATAGTATCATGCCTCTACCTTGATCACGAGACGTAGAGGCAACTGAAATTCTGGGGGTTGGAGCAACTGGCACTCTGACATTCTGGGTGTTGGTGCTTGGCGGTGCTGCAAAATATCAGGAACTTATTAGTTCCACAAAGCACAGGAAATACTCAGCACTTCAGCAGGGCAGAAATGCTTACTGGGTCTTAAGCTACATGAAATACTATCTCCTAGTTGCGAGAAACTATGAAGACAAAAATTAAGACAAGTGAGCTGGTGTATAATGTAAAATCCCGAGACTAGGGAACACGAAAGGACAGACACAGACTTCGTGTTGTGTCTGTCCTTTCGTGTTCCCTAGCCTCGGGGTTTTACATTATGCATCATCTTCACCAGCTCGCTTGCTTCTTAGCCATTTTTTCATTGAGCTGGTGTGTCAGCAATGCAATCTCTGTGCCTCAGGATGAGGGAGGTGTGCCAGACAACAAGTCTACAGAGACTGTCAGCGTGTGTGCTAGCTTTGTATGAGTAACTTTTGACACAAAATGATTAATCATGACGTTTTACTTATGACCTGCCATTCCCAATGCACCTCCAGTACAAACTGCTGCTTGTATTTCGTGGTATACTACCATACCTTTTAGTAGCACGGGTTCAAGGTTAATGATACAAAAGGCTGCAAGCCCATGAATGGAGGATGCAGAACATCACTAAGGTTCACTTACATGACAGACATCCTGCAAGAAGTATAAGTGGCAAAATATTACAGGTAAAGAAATGCTGAAGAGTAAGGAGATGAAGAGCGTGTTGGTTGTTGGGTATCACATGTTCTCATCATCCATGTTTTCCTTGCATTTTTCATCATGAAGCTATGCTGGGAATGACATGTGCAGAGAGATGTGATATGTTGCTGCTAAAAAACAAAAACAGCAAGGAGACCCTCATATACTACAAGCAAAACAGTAAACCACACAAGCAACAACATCTAACACTCAAGTAACGTTGCAACTAATACTGTAAATGACTCCAGACTACAATGTCCGCTCTCTACAAATGGATACTTACACGAACATGGGAGGTCGTGATCAATTAGGATTTCTTCAGTTTCACCATTATCTGCAAAAAAATTGTTGAAAAAGTTGGGAATGACATAAAAGAAAAATAAACAGGAGATGCACACAAGATTGCATAGTCCTGAAACTGAGTGCAATTTCGTTTGTTTACGGCCATGTTTTGGCCTGTACCAATCCACGAGCACAGTATGGATAACTTATGATGTAAAAACAAAAAAAGAAAACAAAAAAGGGAAATGAAAAACCTTACTTTGGCAGAAACCACTAACTCCAAATACTCGTGCAGCAACATTTGTTTTCTTGGCTGCTGAAAGAAAAGAGTACAGTATGACCAAGTAGGAATTTGCAACACCACATTTCCAAGTACGCTGCAATGCATGCAGTCATTCCGAGGCTCGGAAGAAGGAAATGCTAAAGAAATAATAGCGGTTCATCAATGAGATGTGTTTTTTGGCAAATGCAGAAAAAAACGACAAAGCCTAGTCACAAGGAAGTATGACTAGGGTTCACTGTATCATCCACAACCAGCACACCTTCTCCTCAGCTTTCCTTCCACCATGATTGCGTGCAGGTACGCGCACAGAAATCATGAACACAGCATTGTTTAATCAGATCCAGTTACAACCAACACATTCTGCTTCTGTTATTGCCATTAAGTCTCCGTCCTGTATGCGAACATGAGCCTATCAAATAGAGGGCACACCAGGTACTCACGTGGAGGTGGCAAAATAGTACGCCGCTTAGGGGGCGGCACGATTTCGTCACTGTTGGCCCCTACACCTGCAAAAAATATTACCTTGGGTGACAATCATGCCAGTGGTCACGAAAAAAAACATCAGCGGTCAATGTTGCCATTAGCACTTATGTCACTCAATTCTCAACTATTGCTTCTAGCTTCTTCCACAATAGAACTGAGTGCATTCACAAACGTCGCCTTATGACGTGGCCAGTCCGGGCCCATAATGGTGAAACCCGAGCCCTGACCGGGCCCACAAAAAGAAAGCGTCACCCAGCTCAGCCTGTGCAGTGCTCTAGCACAAACACTAGATAATCTCGGCAGCTGCACCGAAAAAGTGACGACCACCATGGTGGCCAAAGAAGTAAATAAATAAATAATTGGGTGTTTACGTCGCGAGACAACTGAGATCATGAGCGACGCCACAGCAGTCGGTCTGTGGAATGCTTTTGCCCACCTGAGGGATCTTTAACGTGCGATGAAAGCTCATCACACGGCACCCCGTATTTAACATCCCTCGTGGAAGACGGCGTGCCTAAGCAACTTGTACCCTGCCACCAAGTTGCTGGCGTCCTCGGCCGGGTTCGAACCCACGATCTCGGGATCAGAAGGCGAACACGCTACCAACTGAGCCACCGAGGCCGGTGGCCAAAGAAGTCTTGACGTCATGTGAATACACACGACAGCTTTCTGCCGCATGTTGGTGCAGCATGTGCTGGTGACCATCCATTACCCACACTTATGCGCATGTGCAATTCAGTATATTTAGGTGAGCAGCGTCAACACAAGGCAGAACTGAATATGACGAAAAATATTACTTAGCAAGGAAGTGAGTCACTAGACCAACTTACTTGTGTTGAACAGCATGGACTCTGTTGGGGCAGAGGTGTTCTCCTTGTCAACCTCATGGTCTGTAATAGAATAAGCAGAAAAATCAAGTTAGTTTGTTGAAGGCAGTCAGAACCTGTACTAGTGACTATTTAGGACTTCAGGGAGTGTATATTGCAGTAACGGATCTGCGTACGTTGACAGGCATTTTCAATGGTGCATTGTGTCGAGTGCACTTTGTCAAGTGGAGGAAAGCTCTAACGATATATAGACTAACGATAACGTGAAGCTATAATGCAGTTTCCGTGCGTTTGACAACGCAATCACAAAATCAAGTCTTTTTTTTATTTTGTTTTCTGCTTCTCTGAATTGTAACGATGTTATCGCATGTGATGCATACGTACCTGAAGCTTCAGATTGCGCCGGGCCGTGTGTATCGAGATCCGACGTGTCAAGCGCCAGCTTCAGCTTTTTGAGACCGCGCCGGTACCCGTCTGAAACGTTACTTAGCTTCAAACAGGCGAAAAGAAAAACAGGCAACAAATACTTACAACTTTCCTTCATTTTCACGACGGGGCAAAGAGCCCAGCCTGCTCCGGGTCCTTTGCACGCCCTTATCGCGTCTTGGATAGAAACACAACTTTCTGGCGGCCACAGGCAAAATTCACCACCTGCGATGAGCCATGATGCTGGCACGAGTTCCACTTTGTCGTCTTCTTCAGGAAACCTGACCACCGCATATTCTTTGGGCATTTTTTTCAGTTTTCTGGAGAGGCGGGCGCATCCAATTAGAGAAACTGGTTACAAAGCCACGACAAATTGATGCTCACCTGGAAACCACGCGAAGCTCGGTCAATCCTGATGCATCCAGCAATGCCCACAATAAACGACCTACACCCTACAGGACGTCAACGCGCTCCAAGCGTGCTAAGTAAAATGGCGTGGTGTTGGTGTTGTGTGCAGCTCTCCGCCCCGGCCCGGCACCTGTTACGATTGGCTTGACGTGGATTGGATAAATAACAAAAGACAAGTTGCTCCAATATCGCAAAATGTCGCATGAATCATAGACGTTCTACGTTTCCTGTCATATACTTAAAATACTAATTTTAGTCGTTTGTTAGAGAAATAAATAGTCGCTCGAACAAAAATGACACATGATGCAGCCAAGTCAGTCGCTTCACAATCCAACGCAATCCATCAAGTGCCGCAGCGCCATAACTAGTTGTTTTCATATCTTCGCGCGATGATTTCGTCGAAGTGGAAACGTTGTCGGACCTTGCGGGAAGAGTGCCGGGAGGTTTTGGAGGAAATTTCTTCAGTGGACAATGATCAGTGCCGTGGACCTTTTTTGGACCAGTCGAGCTCACCAACAAGAGAGGTTTTGTCAGCGGCGTCAGATACGGCTTCAAGCTTAGAGGACGATTCGTCAGATTCCGACGCAGACTCTTACGGTTCAGACATCGAGCATGAAAATCTTCTCCAAGATGAGCTAGTGTGTGAACAATATTCCACATCGCAAAGTAATTCCAATGGAGTGCTCCAGACAAGTGATGAGCAAGAACTGCCTGGGATGCCCTCAATCGTAGCTGGTCTTGCACAATTAGCCCAAAGGCATAACCTAACACACGCCTGCCTAAATGACATCTCAACCATGCTTCGCAAGTGGGGCATCGAGGTACCCAGAGACGCTAGGACGATACTTGGCACACAACGAAAAGCACATTTGCAGCAGGATGGCACGTTTGTTCATTTTGGCCTGGTGCGTGGTATTCTTCAAGCATTGGCCGGCAGTGAAGATGTTCCATTGCAACTTCAATTGCAGGCGAACATTGACGGGCTCCCACTTTTCAAAAGCTCAGGAACATGCCTGTGGCCAATATCGTGTCGGATTGCTAATGCTAGCAACAGTGTGCCCTTTCTCGTAAGTGTTTACTGTGGTAGAGGCAAGCCACCACACTTGGGTGATTACCTGAATGATTTCATCGAAGAGGTGGAGAATCTAACAAGCAATGGCTTGGAGTATCGGGGATCACGTCTCACAGTCAAGCTCACTGCGGTTATTTGTGATGCACCGGCACGGAGCTTTGTGAAAGCAATAAAGGGTCACAACGGACATCATGCGTGCGAGCGTTGCAACCAGCCAGGTGTGTATAAGGACCACCGTATGACCTTTCCAAACACTGACAGTCCTAGGAGGACAGACAGTTCTTTTCGCACTCAGCAGGACTCGTCTCATCTCAACGGATATTCTCCATTTCTCACACTGGAACTGGACATGGTGTTTGGCTTTCCAATAGAGTACATGCACCTCTTGTGCCTTGGGGTGACACGTCGTCGTCTTCATACGTGGGTCAGGGGTCCACGACCACACTGCTTGAGCGAGTCGCAGAAGAAGGAGCTCAGCCTGAGGCTAACAAGCTCTGCTCAGCATTTCCCGAAGGCATTCCAACGCAAGCCACGTGGATTAGAGGACCTGGAGCGGTGGAAGGCGACCGAGTTTCGTACCTTCCTCATGTATGTGGGACGAGTTGTGCTGAAGGGTCTTCTACGCGATGACTTTTACTTTCACTTTCTCTGCCTCTTCGTGACATCAAGAATTCTAGCATCTCCAACCCTGTGTTCTATGTACTGTGATTATGCAGGACACTTGCTAGAATACATAGTATCCGAGTGGGCACAGCTTTATGGCGCTCATAGTGTCGTCTACAATGTGCACTCACTTATTCATATTGCTGAAGAGTGCAAGGTGCATGGCCCACTGGACAATTTCAGTGCTTTTCCCTTCGAGTCTCATTTGGGAAAAGTTAAAAAGATATTGCGTACCACAAACAGTCCACTTTCCCAGCTAAGCCGGCGCCTTTCTGAGCGAGGCAGCTCAAACCGACCCCAGAAACAGTTGGTGCAGCACGAAATCAAACCGAAATCAACTGTTCTCTTGACGACTGGAGTAGCACTGTATGTTGAAGCAGTAGAACAAGACCAAGCATTTTGTGCCGTGTTACCAAATCCGCGTGACTTCTTCACAAGTCCTATGCAGTCTTCTGTGATAGATATCTATCAGACAGACAAAGTTCACCCATCAAAAAAGTGGTACAATGTCGGTACTTTCAAGAATGCAAGAACATGTCTCAAACTTGAGTACAGGTCCGGTCATCTCGTACTGCCACTTATGCATTTGCTGTAGGTGCTCACAAACATACATTGTATGCTCGATAGTTTTGCAAAATGCCGAGATGAGTGTTTTTGCAACTATGCAATTGCCAGTGGGTTCATTCTTTCAATGTTAGGTTTTAAGCCTGCTGTTAGTACATCCCATTTTGTGCACCCATCATTGTACGTGGCATGCCAGATTTCCTGGGGCTCTCGACACTTGCTAGAGAACCTCAGACGAGGACAATCACACCGGTTCCACATGTTTCTTGTATCAGTATTTGCAATGTGCATATCGTTGAAGTCATCTTTGGTAGCGTGCAACACATAAACAGATAATTTCAAATTCCTACTGTTTTGCGAACGATTGACAGTTGCCAGTGGGTTCATTTTTTTTCAATGTTAGGTTTTAGGCCTGGTCTTAGTACACTCCATTTTGTGCACCCATCATTGTACGTGGCATGCCAGATTTCCTGGGGCTCTCGACACTTGCTAGAGAACCTCAGACGAGGACAATCACACTGGTTCCACATGTTTCTTGTATCAGTATTTGCAATGTGCATATCGTTGAAGTCATCTTTGGTAGCGTGCAACACATAAACAGATAATTTCAAATTCCTACTGTTTTGCGAACGATTGACAGTTGCCAGTGGGTTCATTTTTTTTCAATGTTAGGTTTTAGGCCTGGTCTTAGTACACTCCATTTTGTGCATCCATCATTGTACGTGGCATGCCAGATTTCCTGGGGCTCTCGACACTTGCTAGAGAACCTCAGACGAGGACAATCACACCGGTTCCACATGTTTCTTGTATCAGTATTTGCAATGTGCATATCGTTGAAGTCATCTTTGGTAGCGTGCAACACATAAACAGATAATTTCAAATTCCTACTGTTTTGCGAACGATTGACAGTTGCCAGTGGGTTCATTTTTTTCAATGTTAGGTTTAAGGCCTGGTGCACCCATCATTGTACGTGGCATGCCAGATTTCCTGGGGCTCTCGACACTTGCTAGAGAACCTCAGACGAGGACAATCACACCGGCTCCACATGTTTCTTGTATCAGTATTTGCAATGTGCATATCGTTGAAGTCATCTTTGGTAGCGTGCAACACATAAACAGATAATTTCAAATTCCTACTGTTTTGCGAACGATTGACAGTTGCCAGTGGGTTCATTTTTTTTCAATGTTAGGTTTTAGGCCTGGTCTTAGTACACTCCATTTTGTGCACCCATCATTGTACGTGGCATGCCAGATTTCCTGGGGCTCTCGACACTTGCTAGAGAACCTCAGACGAGGACAATCACACTGGTTCCACATGTTTCTTGTATCAGTATTTGCAATGTGCATATCGTTGAAGTCATCTTTGGTAGCGTGCAACACATAAACAGATAATTTCAAATTCCTACTGTTTTGCGAACGATTGACAGTTGCCAGTGGGTTCATTTTTTTTTAATGTTAGGTTTTAGGCCTGGTCTTAGTACACTCCATTTTGTGCATCCATCATTGTACGTGGCATGCCAGATTTCCTGGGGCTCTCGACACTTGCTAGAGAACCTCAGACGAGGACAATCACACCGGTTCCACATGTTTCTTGTATCAGTATTTGCAATGTGCATATCGTTGAAGTCATCTTTGGTAGCGTGCAACACATAAACAGATAATTTCAAATTCCTACTGTTTTGCGAACGATTGACAGTTGCCAGTGGGTTCATTTTTTTCAATGTTAGGTTTTAGGCCTGGTGCACCCATCATTGTACGTGGCATGCCAGATTTCCTGGGGCTCTCGACACTTGCTAGAGAACCTCAGACGAGGACAATCACACCGGTTCCACATGTTTCTTGTATCAGTATTTGCAATGTGCATATCGTTGAAGTCATCTTTGGTAGCGTGCAACACATAAACAGATAATTTCAAATTCCTACTGTTTTGCGAACGATTGACAGTTGCCAGTGGGTTCATTTTTTTCAATGTTAGGTTTTAGGCCTGGTGCACCCATCATTGTACGTGGCATGCCAGATTTCCTGGGGCTCTCGACACTTGCTAGAGAACCTCAGACGAGGACAATCACACCGGTTCCACATGTTTCTTGTATCAGTATTTGCAATGTGCATATCGTTGAAGTCATCTTTGGTAGCGTGCAACACATAAACAGATAATTTCAAATTCCTACTGTTTTGCGAACGATTGACAGTTGCCAGTGGGTTCATTTTTTTCAATGTTAGGTTTTAGGCCTGGTGCACCCATCATTGTACGTGGCATGCCAGATTTCCTGGGGCTCTCGACACTTGCTAGAGAACCTCAGACGAGGACAATCACACCGGTTCCACATGTTTCTTGTATCAGTATTTGCAATGTGCATATCGTTGAAGTCATCTTTGGTAGCGTGCAACACATAAACAGATAATTTCAAATTCCTACTGTTTTGCGAACGATTGACAGGTGCCAGTGAGTTCATTTTTTTTCAATGTTAGGTTTTAGGCCTGGTCTTAGTACACTCCATTTTGTGCACCCATCATTGTATGTAGCATGCCAGATTTCCTGGGGCTCTCGACACTTCCTAGAGAACCTCAGACGAGGACAATCACACCGGTTCCACATGTTTCTTGTATCAGTATTTGCAATGTGCATATCGTTGAAGTCATCTTTGGTAGCGTGCAACACATAAACAGATAATTTCAAATTCCTACTGTTTTGCGAACGATTGACAGTTGCCAGTGGGTTCATTTTTTTCAATGTTAGGTTTTAGGCCTGGTGCACCCATCATTGTACGTGGCATGCCAGATTTCCTGGGGCTCTCGACACTTGCTAGAGAACCTCAGACGAGGACAATCACACCGGCTCCACATGTTTCTTGTATCAGTATTTGCAATGTGCATATCGTTGAAGTCATCTTTGGTAGCGTGCAACACATAAACAGATAATTTCAAATTCCTACTGTTTTGCGAACGATTGACAGGTGCCAGTGAGTTCATTTTTTTTCAATGTTAGGTTTTAGGCCTGGTCTTAGTACACTCCATTTTGTGCACCCATCATTGTATGTAGCATGCCAGATTTCCTGGGGCTCTCGACACTTCCTAGAGAACCTCAGACGAGGACAATCACACCGGTTCCACATGTTTCTTGTATCAGTATTTGCAATGTGCGTATCGTTGAAGTCATCTTTGGTAGCGTGCAACACATAAACAGATAATTTCAAATTCCTACTGTTTTGCGAACGATTGACAGTTGCCAGTGGGTTCATTTTTTTCAATGTTAGGTTTTAGGCCTGGTGCACCCATCATTGTACGTGGCATGCCAGATTTCCTGGGGCTCTCGACACTTGCTAGAGAACCTCAGACGAGGACAATCACACCGGCTCCACATGTTTCTTGTATCAGTATTTGCAATGTGCATATCGTTGAAGTCATCTTTGGTAGCGTGCAACACATAAACAGATAATTTCAAATTCCTACTGTTTTGCGAACGATTGACAGGTGCCAGTGAGTTCATTTTTTTTCAATGTTAGGTTTTAGGCCTGGTCTTAGTACACTCCATTTTGTGCACCCATCATTGTATGTAGCATGCCAGATTTCCTGGGGCTCTCGACACTTGCTAGAGAACCTCAGACGAGGACAATCACACCGGTTCCACATGTTTCTTGTATCAGTATTTGCAATGTGCATATCGTTGAAGTCATCTTTGGTAGCGTGCAACACATAAACAGATAATTTCAAATTCCTACTGTTTTGCGAACGATTGACAGTTGCCAGTGGGTTCATTTTTTTCAATGTTAGGTTTTAGGCCTGGTGCACCCATCATTGTACGTGGCATGCCAGATTTCCTGGGGCTCTCGACACTTGCTAGAGAACCTCAGACGAGGACAATCACACCGGTTCCACATGTTTCTTGTATCAGTATTTGCAATGTGCATATCGTTGAAGTCATCTTTGGTAGCGTGCAACACATAAACAGATAATTTCAAATTCCTACTGTTTTGCGAACGATTGACAGTTGCCAGTGGGTTCATTTTTTTCAATGTTAGGTTTTAGGCCTGGTGCACCCATCATTGTACGTGGCATGCCAGATTTCCTGGGGCTCTCGACACTTGCTAGAGAACCTCAGACGAGGACAATCACACCGGTTCCACATGTTTCTTGTATCAGTATTTGCAATGTGCATATCGTTGAAGTCATCTTTGGTAGCGTGCAACACATAAACAGATAATTTCAAATTCCTACTGTTTTGCGAACGATTGACAGTTGCCAGTGGGTTCATTTTTTTCAATGTTAGGTTTTAGGCCTGGTGCACCCATCATTGTACGTGGCATGCCAGATTTCCTGGGGCTCTCGACACTTGCTAGAGAACCTCAGACGAGGACAATCACACCGGTTCCACATGTTTCTTGTATCAGTATTTGCAATGTGCATATCGTTGAAGTCATCTTTGGTAGCGTGCAACACATAAACAGATAATTTCAAATTCCTACTGTTTTGCGAACGATTGACAGGTGCCAGTGAGTTCATTTTTTTTCAATGTTAGGTTTTAGGCCTGGTCTTAGTACACTCCATTTTGTGCACCCATCATTGTATGTAGCATGCCAGATTTCCTGGGGCTCTCGACACTTCCTAGAGAACCTCAGACGAGGACAATCACACCGGTTCCACATGTTTCTTGTATCAGTATTTGCAATGTGCATATCGTTGAAGTCATCTTTGGTAGCGTGCAACACATAAACAGATAATTTCAAATTCCTACTGTTTTGCGAACGATTGACAGTTGCCAGTGGGTTCATTTTTTTCAATGTTAGGTTTTAGGCCTGGTGCACCCATCATTGTACGTGGCATGCCAGATTTCCTGGGGCTCTCGACACTTGCTAGAGAACCTCAGACGAGGACAATCACACCGGCTCCACATGTTTCTTGTATCAGTATTTGCAATGTGCATATCGTTGAAGTCATCTTTGGTAGCGTGCAACACATAAACAGATAATTTCAAATTCCTACTGTTTTGCGAACGATTGACAGGTGCCAGTGAGTTCATTTTTTTTCAATGTTAGGTTTTAGGCCTGGTCTTAGTACACTCCATTTTGTGCACCCATCATTGTATGTAGCATGCCAGATTTCCTGGGGCTCTCGACACTTCCTAGAGAACCTCAGACGAGGACAATCACACCGGTTCCACATGTTTCTTGTATCAGTATTTGCAATGTGCATATCGTTGAAGTCATCTTTGGTAGCGTGCAACACATAAACAGATAATTTCAAATTCCTACTGTTTTGCGAACGATTGACAGTTGCCAGTGGGTTCATTTTTTTCAATGTTAGGTTTTAGGCCTGGTGCACCCATCATTGTACGTGGCATGCCAGATTTCCTGGGGCTCTCGACACTTGCTAGAGAACCTCAGACGAGGACAATCACACCGGCTCCACATGTTTCTTGTATCAGTATTTGCAATGTGCATATCGTTGAAGTCATCTTTGGTAGCGTGCAACACATAAACAGATAATTTCAAATTCCTACTGTTTTGCGAACGATTGACAGGTGCCAGTGAGTTCATTTTTTTTCAATGTTAGGTTTTAGGCCTGGTCTTAGTACACTCCATTTTGTGCACCCATCATTGTATGTAGCATGCCAGATTTCCTGGGGCTCTCGACACTTGCTAGAGAACCTCAGACGAGGACAATCACACCGGTTCCACATGTTTCTTGTATCAGTATTTGCAATGTGCATATCGTTGAAGTCATCTTTGGTAGCGTGCAACACATAAACAGATAATTTCAAATTCCTACTGTTTTGCGAACGATTGACAGTTGCCAGTGGGTTCATTTTTTTCAATGTTAGGTTTTAGGCCTGGTGCACCCATCATTGTACGTGGCATGCCAGATTTCCTGGGGCTCTCGACACTTGCTAGAGAACCTCAGACGAGGACAATCACACCGGTTCCACATGTTTCTTGTATCAGTATTTGCAATGTGCATATCGTTGAAGTCATCTTTGGTAGCGTGCAACACATAAACAGATAATTTCAAATTCCTACTGTTTTGCGAACGATTGACAGTTGCCAGTGGGTTCATTTTTTTCAATGTTAGGTTTTAGGCCTGGTGCACCCATCATTGTACGTGGCATGCCAGATTTCCTGGGGCTCTCGACACTTGCTAGAGAACCTCAGACGAGGACAATCACACCGGTTCCACATGTTTCTTGTATCAGTATTTGCAATGTGCATATCGTTGAAGTCATCTTTGGTAGCGTGCAACACATAAACAGATAATTTCAAATTCCTACTGTTTTGCGAACGATTGACAGTTGCCAGTGGGTTCATTTTTTTCAATGTTAGGTTTTAGGCCTGGTGCACCCATCATTGTACGTGGCATGCCAGATTTCCTGGGGCTCTCGACACTTGCTAGAGAACCTCAGACGAGGACAATCACACCGGCTCCACATGTTTCTTGTATCAGTATTTGCAATGTGCATATCGTTGAAGTCATCTTTGGTAGCGTGCAACACATAAACAGATAATTTCAAATTCCTACTGTTTTGCGAACGATTGACAGGTGCCAGTGAGTTCATTTTTTTTCAATGTTAGGTTTTAGGCCTGGTCTTAGTACACTCCATTTTGTGCACCCATCATTGTATGTAGCATGCCAGATTTCCTGGGGCTCTCGACACTTGCTAGAGAACCTCAGACGAGGACAATCACACCGGTTCCACATGTTTCTTGTATCAGTATTTGCAATGTGCATATCGTTGAAGTCATCTTTGGTAGCGTGCAACACATAAACAGATAATTTCAAATTCCTACTGTTTTGCGAACGATTGACAGTTGCCAGTGGGTTCATTTTTTTCAATGTTAGGTTTTAGGCCTGGTGCACCCATCATTGTACGTGGCATGCCAGATTTCCTGGGGCTCTCGACACTTGCTAGAGAACCTCAGACGAGGACAATCACACCGGTTCCACATGTTTCTTGTATCAGTATTTGCAATGTGCATATCGTTGAAGTCATCTTTGGTAGCGTGCAACACATAAACAGATAATTTCAAATTCCTACTGTTTTGCGAACGATTGACAGTTGCCAGTGGGTTCATTTTTTTCAATGTTAGGTTTTAGGCCTGGTGCACCCATCATTGTACGTGGCATGCCAGATTTCCTGGGGCTCTCGACACTTGCTAGAGAACCTCAGACGAGGACAATCACACCGGCTCCACATGTTTCTTGTATCAGTATTTGCAATGTGCATATCGTTGAAGTCATCTTTGGTAGCGTGCAACACATAAACAGATAATTTCAAATTCCTACTGTTTTGCGAACGATTGACAGGTGCCAGTGAGTTCATTTTTTTTCAATGTTAGGTTTTAGGCCTGGTCTTAGTACACTCCATTTTGTGCACCCATCATTGTATGTAGCATGCCAGATTTCCTGGGGCTCTCGACACTTGCTAGAGAACCTCAGACGAGGACAATCACACCGGTTCCACATGTTTCTTGTATCAGTATTTGCAATGTGCATATCGTTGAAGTCATCTTTGGTAGCGTGCAACACATAAACAGATAATTTCAAATTCCTACTGTTTTGCGAACGATTGACAGTTGCCAGTGGGTTCATTTTTTTCAATGTTAGGTTTTAGGCCTGGTGCACCCATCATTGTACGTGGCATGCCAGATTTCCTGGGGCTCTCGACACTTGCTAGAGAACCTCAGACGAGGACAATCACACCGGTTCCACATGTTTCTTGTATCAGTATTTGCAATGTGCATATCGTTGAAGTCATCTTTGGTAGCGTGCAACACATAAACAGATAATTTCAAATTCCTACTGTTTTGCGAACGATTGACAGTTGCCAGTGGGTTCATTTTTTTCAATGTTAGGTTTTAGGCCTGGTGCACCCATCATTGTACGTGGCATGCCAGATTTCCTGGGGCTCTCGACACTTGCTAGAGAACCTCAGACGAGGACAATCACACCGGCTCCACATGTTTCTTGTATCAGTATTTGCAATGTGCATATCGTTGAAGTCATCTTTGGTAGCGTGCAACACATAAACAGATAATTTCAAATTCCTACTGTTTTGCGAACGATTGACAGGTGCCAGTGAGTTCATTTTTTTTCAATGTTAGGTTTTAGGCCTGGTCTTAGTACACTCCATTTTGTGCACCCATCATTGTATGTAGCATGCCAGATTTCCTGGGGCTCTCGACACTTGCTAGAGAACCTCAGACGAGGACAATCACACCGGTTCCACATGTTTCTTGTATCAGTATTTGCAATGTGCATATCGTTGAAGTCATCTTTGGTAGCGTGCAACACATAAACAGATAATTTCAAATTCCTACTGTTTTGCGAACGATTGACAGTTGCCAGTGGGTTCATTTTTTTCAATGTTAGGTTTTAGGCCTGGTGCACCCATCATTGTACGTGGCATGCCAGATTTCCTGGGGCTCTCGACACTTGCTAGAGAACCTCAGACGAGGACAATCACACCGGTTCCACATGTTTCTTGTATCAGTATTTGCAATGTGCATATCGTTGAAGTCATCTTTGGTAGCGTGCAACACATAAACAGATAATTTCAAATTCCTACTGTTTTGCGAACGATTGACAGTTGCCAGTGGGTTCATTTTTTTCAATGTTAGGTTTTAGGCCTGGTGCACCCATCATTGTACGTGGCATGCCAGATTTCCTGGGGCTCTCGACACTTGCTAGAGAACCTCAGACGAGGACAATCACACCGGTTCCACATGTTTCTTGTATCAGTATTTGCAATGTGCATATCGTTGAAGTCATCTTTGGTAGCGTGCAACACATAAACAGATAATTTCAAATTCCTACTGTTTTGCGAACGATTGACAGGTGCCAGTGAGTTCATTTTTTTCAATGTTAGGTTTTAGGCCTGGTCTTAGTACACTCCATTTTGTGCACCCATCATTGTACGTAGCATGCAAGATTTCCTGGGGCTCTCGACACTTGCTAGAGAACCTCAGACGAGGACAATCACACCGGTTCCACATGTTTCTTGTATCAGTATTTGCAATGTGCATATCGTTGAAGTCATCTTTGGTAGCGTGCAACACATAAACAGATAATTTCAAATTCCTACTGTTTTGCGAACGATTGACAGTTGCCAGTGGGTTCATTTTTCTCAATGTTAGGTTTTAGGCCTGGTGCACCCATCATTGTACGTGGCATGCCAGATTTCCTGGGGCTTTCGACACTTGCTAGAGAACCTCAGACGAGGACAATCCCACCGGTTCCACATGTGTCTTGTATCAGTATTTGCAATGTGCATATCGTTGAAGTCATCTTTGGTAGCGTGCAACACATAAACAGATAATTTCAAATTCCTACTGTTTTGCGAACGATTGACAGGTGCCAGTGAGTTCATTTTTTTCAATGTTAGGTTTTAGGCCTGGTCTTAGTACACTCCATTTTGTGCACCCATCATTGTACGTAGCATGCAAGATTTCCTGGGGCTCTCGACACTTGCTAGAGAACCTCAGACGAGGACAATCACACCGGTTCCACATGTTTCTTGTATCAGTATTTGCAATGTGCATATCGTTGAAGTCATCTTTGGTAGCGTGCAACACATAAACAGATAATTTCAAATTCCTACTGTTTTGCGAACGATTGACAGTTGCCAGTGGGTTCATTTTTTTCAATGTTAGGTTTTAGGCCTGGTGCACCCATCATTGTACGTGGCATGCCAGATTTCCTGGGGCTTTCGACACTTGCTAGAGAACCTCAGACGAGGACAATCACACCGGTTCCACATGTGTCTTGTATCAGTATTTGCAATGTGCATATCGTTGAAGTCATCTTTGGTAGCGTGCGACACATAAACAGATAATTTCAAATTCCTACTGTTTTGCGGACGATTGACAGGTGCCAGTGAGTTCATTTTTTTCAATGTTAGGTTTTAGGCCTGGTCTTAGTACACTCCATTTTGTGCACCCATCATTGTACGTAGCATGCCAGATTTCCTGGGGCTCTCGACACTTGCTAGAGAACCTCAGACGAGGACAATCACACCGGTTCCACATGTTTCTTGTATCAGTATTTGCAATGTGCATATCGTTGAAGTCATCTTTGGTAGCGTGCAACACATAAACAGATAATTTCAAATTCCTACTGTTTTGCGAACGATTGCCAGTTGCCAGTGGGTTCATTGTTTTCAATGTTAGGTTTTACGCCTGGTCTTAGTACACTGCATTTTGTGCACCCATCATTGTACGTGGCATGCCAGATTTCCTGGGGCTCTCGACACTTGCTAGAGAACCTCAGACGAGGACAATCACACCGGTTCCACATGTTTCTTTTATCAGTATTTGCAATGTGCATACCGTTGAAGTCATCTTTGGTAGCGTGCAACACATAAACAGATAATTTCAAATTCCTACTGTTTTGTGAACGATTGACAGTTGCCAGTGGGTTCATTGTTTTCAATGTTAGGTTTTAGGCCTGGTCTTAGTACACTCCATTTTGTGCACCCATCATTGTACGTGGCATGCCAGATTTCCTGGGGCTCTCGACACTTGCTAGAGAACCTCAGACGAGGACAATCACACCGGTTCCACATGTTTCTTCTATCAGTATTTGCAATGTGCATATCGTTGAAGTCATCTTTGGTAGCGTGCAACACATAAACAGATGATTTCAAATTCATACTGTTTTGCGAACGATTGACAGTTGCCAGTGGGTTCATTTTTTTTCAATGTTAGGTTTTAGGCCTGGTCTTAGTACACTCCATTTTGTGCACCCATCATTGTGCGTGGCATGCCAGATTTTCTGGGGCTCTCGACACTTGCTAGAGAACCTCAGACGAGGACAATCACACCGGTTCCACATGTTTCTTCTATCAGTATTTGCAATGTGCATATCGTTGAAGTCATCTTTGGTAGCGTGCAACACATAAACAGATAATTTCAAATTCCTACTGTTTTGCGTACGATTGACAGTTGCCAGTGGGTTCATTTTTTTCAATGTTGGGTTTTAGGCCTGGTCTTAGTACACTCCATTTTGTGCACCCATCATTGTACGAGGCATGCCAGATTTCCTGGGGCACTTGACACTTGCTGTAGCAAGTGTCGAAAACCCCGGGAAATGAGGATAATCATTCCGGTTCAACATGTTTCTTGTATCAGTATCCGCAATGTATGTCGTTGAATGTGTATGTCGTTGAAGCCATCTTTGATCGTGTGCAAATAAATTTGTATCTCCAAGGTTCAAATTGATGTTTTATGCAAATGCTACGCAATTAAACAAACATGAACAGTGCTAGTTTATATTCTTATTAACACTGTCATCTTGTCTTGTTAAAAGGTATGTATAATGTATCGAGATACTGCATGGTCAACTCACATGCATGCACTGGAGCAAATGCGATTGACTGTTCTGCTGCTTGAAAAAGTTCATTTTCAAGCGGACTTCTAATTGTACTAGTTCTCAAAGAGAATACTTGGTATTCGGTGTCGCAGAAGAAAGGATTTTCGCATCGTATAAACAAACATGCTTGCTTCAGCATGCCGTCCTTTAACCAATGTAGCCTATCTCACGCCATGGTAATGCCATGGCGTTTAATGCATGGCCATTAATGCATGGTAATGTACATTGGCCACATGCTGGCTACGCTGGCATTCCTGCCTGTAAAGTACCAATGGACAGCCAACATAATACCAATGAACAAAAAGACTATTCTCTAGAGATCTGGCCTAGGATTTTCCCTCTCCCTCGCGCGCCCCGCCCATCCGGAGCGCGCCAATGGGAGGACGCGTGGGCGGAGTCGACTTTCATTGCCATCTGGGGGCAGAGGTTCGAACGTAGACGGAGACGTGCTTTTCGCGCTGCTACGTCCACTGGGTAGTTCCATTCACCATGGCCCTGAGTTGGCCCGTGTTCCAGAGACGGCGCTGCTCGATCTGTGAACCTAGGGACGCGCGTTCCTTGGGACCACGAAAATGGTCGGCGATAAGCACTGTGTCTGAGCGATGATCGCGTTTGTTTGTTTGTTTTTGCTTTTAATGAACGTTTTATGATGGCTTGTTTTTGCTTTTAATAAACGCTTCATGATCGGCGTCTCTGAGCGATGCCCGCGTTTGTTTGTTTGTTTTTGCTTTTAATAAACGCTTCATGATCGGCGTCTCTGAGCGATGCCCGCGTTTGTTTTTGCTTTTAATAAACGCTTCATGATCGGCGTCTCTGAGCGATGCCTGCGTTTGTTTCTTTGTTTTTGCTTTTAATGAACGTTTTATGATGGCTTGTTTTTGCTTTTAATAAACTCTTCATGATCGGCGTCTCTGAGCGATGCCCGCGTTTGTTTGTTTGTTTTTGCTTTTAATAAACGCTTCATGATCGGCGTCTCAGAGCGATGCCTGCGTTTGTTTCTTTGTTTGTTTGTTTTTGCTTTTAATAAACTCTTCATGATCGGCGTCTCTGAGCGATGCCCGCGTTTGTTTGTTTGTTTTTGCTTTTAATAAACGCTTCATGATCGGCGTCTCAGAGCGATGCCTGCGTTTGTTTCTTTGTTTGTTTGTTTTTGCTTTTAATGAACGTTTTATGATGGCTTGTTTTTGCTTTTAATAAACTCTTCATGATCGGCGTTTCTGAGCGATGCCCGCGTTTGTTTGTTTGTTTTTGCTTTTAATGAACGTTTTATGATGGCTTGTTTTTGCTTTTAACAAACAAACGCGGGCATCGCTCAGAGACGCCGACCATGAAGCGTTTATTAAAAACAAAAACAAGCCATCATAAAACGTTCATTAAAAGCAAAAACAAACAAACAGACAAACGCGATCATCGCTCAGACACAGTACTTATCGCCGACCATTTTCGTGGTCCCAAGGAACGCGCGTCCCTAGGTTCACAGATCGAGCAGCGCCATCTCTGGAACACGGGCCAACTCAGGGCCATGGTGAATGGAACGACCCAGTGGACGTAGCATCGCGAAAAGCACGTCTCCGTCTACGTTCGAACCTCTGCCCCCAGATTGCAATGAAAGTCGACTCCGCCCACGCGTTCTCCCATTGGCGCGCTCCGGGTGGGCGGGGCGCGCGAGGGAGAGGGAAAATCCTAGGCCAGATCTCTAGAGAATAGTCAACAAAAAATACCACGCAGGAACATGGATTTTGACAAATTGTAGCCGAATGCCCTCAGAAAGCATACTTAGCTGTTTTCACTCACTTTGAAGGTCTCTGTAGCACTTTTCTCAATGCCAAGCTAATGCCAATAATACCAACAACGTGCCAATCATTGGTTGTTCATTGGCATTCTTGGGCCTTTGTTGGCCCAATGTGAAGCCAATATTGGTCCAATATTGCGTGCTCCCTGGGGATGGTTAATGTACCTGCAATAGTTAACATTGAAAAGTAATGATGCTTCCAAAAGCTTTGCAGCCTCCTTTAGCACATTGCTGTGTAGTGTCGTTCGCTGAAGCAGCCCTACAAAAGTATATATACTGTTACCAGATGATAAATCAATACAGAAGTAAGCAGCTGTCTCTTTGAATGTCTTCTAATGTAGCAGTGATAACACGATACATGAAGAACTGTTCTTCATTGGTCTGTTCTTCTGTGGCATGCTGAAAAAAGTGAAGGACACATTTCAGTTTCATCTATGCTTGCACGTGAATCCAGGGGAAATGGGGACCTTGTTCGCTTTTGTTCCGATATTTGCATAATCTGGGAAACGGAAAATCTGCTCAAATTTTGTGTTCAGTGTAGTGCAACAACAGGCAATATTTCCATGCCTTGATAGTACTCACACAACAGCTGCAAGACACTAATGCGCTTTAAGATCACTCCTATTGTACTCTTAAATATGCCTGGAGATCAAACACGCTGCGAAGAGATGATGCCAGGGAGAGATACCGGGATGGTTGATAAACATGCCAGATGGATAACGCCCCTTAACCTTAACCTTCATCGGGGCTCTAAACAACCATCTAGCATGTTATTGCTCTTAGTGTACAATGACAGGGGCGCTTACAGTGAGTATCACAGGAGATGACACTCATAATAAGCGGCAGCACTATACGATAGGATGCACGTTGACGTTCGGCCATCCGCACGCTCTCTCGGTCCCTTGGATTGGTATATGGATTTTGTCCAGTGGCACATGTCGATATCACTCTCTTTGACCACACTTTGGCGGAGTTTTTTACGTTTGCCAAGCACGCAATTGCGCCTTGAAACAGCTGCCGTATTTCGTGCCCCGGTCAAGCGTTACGTCGTTTTCCTTTCTAACCGTGCATTTAACACGATTCTGCTTAATTTTTACCAGTTAACTTCGAATTAGTGCAACATCACCCACCGCAACCACTCTACAATAGTTTTTTCAACACACATGTTCACAGTAGTTGCAACGTACATAGACCGACGTTAAACTAGGCCATCCCGTAGTTTAAAATACGTCCCATTCAAATGCATGGGGCTTAAACCACCAGTTTAAGTAGCTTGGGTGGATGATCGAAATGAAATATTCGAGGCAAAAATTCGTCCCATTGTGATAAAATCCATCTCCTGGGCGCTTCTAGTAACTATGTCAATCAGAACTTACCCAAGATTTGATGAAAAATTCTTCGTGAACCGGGGATTAGGCCTACCAGCCACCATCGCTTCCGGCAGACTCTGCCGTAATGCGCATGCGCCGTGCAGGAAGCTCACTATGTGCGGTGCCATAGGCTTCACAGCAAGAGGTGGTAGAGTATTGGGTGGTGGTCCAGGATTCGCGAACGAAAGTCTCACTTGATCGATTTAAACCTGACGTCACTAAAGCAATGGTTTAAGGAAGTTGGTGAATACGGACTAGTGACTTTTCAGTGACTTCCACCTTTCATCGTAAATACCCACGACAGAATAATGTGCAAAATAACCACTATGACAGCCCATGTACTGAATAAGCACGAAAGGATAATGTACAAATTCCAGCAAACACAGGTGGCGCCCAGGACCTTAATGTCCAATGCATGCTGCTATAGCTGTCCTCATGCACATCTGGAACTTTCCACATATCTCTCGTACAAAGAAGGTGGAAGTGAACACATTTGCACTTGAAGATCACATTATATGATATTTGCATACTGTGTGGTGCTATGTCTGTCCACAGTTTTTGGCATTAGCTCAGTTTAGAAGTCTGTGATACTTTATCTTGCAAAACAACCACAATAATATCAGCTTCCAGCAATGACAGCCTTGTTTAGTGTGTACACATTCTGCTGATGATTACTTCTACTTTGATTACAACAGCATTTTTGTATTAAAGGCATGTCAAAGCATCGACAATGTTCTGTGCTTCTACTATTTTGTGCACATTTTGCCATGTGGTGTAGATTTTCAAGCTGCACAAGGTGCTTATCCCTGCACATAACTGCGCCTACATACTGGCGGTTGTGCACACAACTACTGAACTCAGCGAGGGAGTCAAAATATAAAATTACGTGCTAGGAATCTATGTACGCAGGTATACACTTAACACGTATCAAAGAATAGGCAAACTGCTGAAGATTGAAAATAGAAAATGTATGCTATGTATATATGTACAAAGGTGTACATACACTAAACATATAAATAATAGGCACAGACTTCTGAACTCTGCATGGCTGTCAATAACACAGCAAGGAGCTATGTGCAAAAGTGCACTTTGACAAATCGTATGCTACACAGGAATGAAAGAATTACAACAGATCATGTGTAATCTAGGTTACAACTGAAAGCACTGGATAGGCAACAGAACGATGCATATCCCTTTGCGTGTAAAGAAAACTTCTGGTTACATCACAACAACGTGCACAGATTACGAACTTAGTCTCACTGCCTGCTGCAGTGCCTTCTGAAGTAGCGTACTACTTCGTACTTCCTCATTCCTTTGTCGTAAAAACCAGAACAGTCGTACGCTCAGAAAAAAAGTAAAATAGATCATTATACACCGATGAAGAACACAAACTCAATGTCTTTGTCACAAGTGTGTCCAACACTTCACACAGCTTGGACCTGACCCCTTGGGGGGTGAGGAATGTCTTGACGTTGGCTTTGAAGGCCTCCTCACACGAACCCACAAACGTCGCAAAGGCAGGAAGAGGCACCGACTGCTCCAAAGCCAGTCCACATTCTTGACACTTAAATAAAGCAATAGCTGGCTACTGTCCTGAAATGTGGCATTCCTCCGAGGAATGCCCCATGTTCGACTTGGTGGTTTGAAATTGAAAAGACGACGATGAAGAAGAAAACAGCTATGAAGAGTCACAAAGTGCGCAGTCAACGTGCGGCAAACTCGTAGCTAACAACATGGAGAGGGACAGGAGCCGGAAGTGTACTCGGCTCTGCCTATAATCTTACGTATTAGTGGCAGACCGCGCGAATTGCTATATTAAAAACGAGTATATTGCAGTAGCAAACACAATATTCTCCGCCTCCGATTAAATTATTTTCGTTTACCTTCGTAGTTTGCCCCCTCAACAACCACGCTCGCATGTGTATCATGAAGGGCGCAGGGTCGCAAACACAGATTTCGTGTTTTTCCCCGCCTTCGCTAGCATTTATATTTACCTTGAATCATCCCTACTGCATTCACTCTAATCACATACGGCCGCAGCTCGTTGGCGTGAATTCAACGCTCAGTTCCGTCCTGTAGCTTTACTACGTAGCTGTTCACACGCTTCCACTGTTTGACAGTTGCTGGACCTCTCCACATGGACTTTGGCTTGCACGCACTATCACTCCCCGGTATCAAAACTACATCTCCCGGCGTGAATTATTTTGTCCTAGCGCGGCGCGTACTCTTTTTGTTTTAGTGCTGTACTCTCTAACTTCTTTGTACATGAACGACATACGTTCTCGTAGATCCTTTAAACAACTGGTAGCTGGTTTATTTAGCCCAATGGGTGGTGTCCCTACACCTGCCCATGTTTGTTTTAGAATAGAAAGTGGACCATTTGCGCACGAAGCGTCCATGTGACTTCATTAGGTACTTCTCGTATGCCCATAACAAGGAGGGTACGTACTTGTCCCGCTCACTGCCCTCAGTTTCAATCATGTGTCTTAGCATGGCCTTAAATGTCCGCACGACTATTGCTTTGCGGATGATCTGGTATCGAGAACCTCATTTCGACTCCCATTCTGGTCCCTACTTCCTGAGTCAATTTGCTGGTAAAATTGGTACTTGGATCACAGCTGGTCATTTCAGGTGTTCCATACCTAGCGAATATCTCGATCAGAGCTTTGCACGTAGCCTTTGCAGTTCGATTTTTCAGAGGCACAACTTCAGGCGTCCTGCTGCCAAGGTCTACTATGCTGGGTGTATATTTTTGCACACGTGCTGAGAGTCCGTCCAAGGGCACAACACAGTCAATAAAAACTACCTCAAGTGGATTCTCTGGTCGAGCCGGAGGGGTTATCGGAACGCTGCCAGTTTCCTTACCCTTAGAAAACACCTGATAGGGGATGACTTCCGCTCATTGGGATGACTAGCAGTATTTCTTAATATCCCATACCACAGACACGCAACGGAACGCGCTCTTTTCGTGCTGCTTTGTCATTTTCGTCGAAAAGTGGCCTCCTCTTGGCGAGTCGTGTGGCAACGTAAGCACCCATGACTTGAAAACCCAAGACGAGGTAGGGACAAAAACACACGAACACAAACACGGTCTCAGACTGTTTTGAGACCGTGTTTGTGTTTGTCTGTTTTTGTCCCTACCTCGTCTCGTGTTTTCAAGTCATGGATCGTCACCACCAGCTCGCTTGCTACCTAACTTTTTTCGTTAACATAAGCACAGGGTTGTACTGTCGTTCCCAGTTGATGCTGTCGTTCTAGCAACCCGTCTGAGAAAGAGCCCGTAAGGGGAAATGTTTCTGCCAACCCACAGCAGACCAGTCAGGCTCGTTTGAAATGTCAAATGAGGACGGGGCCCTATATCTGAAGCCAAAATCGCTCTTCGCCATCAGGATTTTCGCCGTGTAAGGTGTGTAATCAATATAACTGTGAAATAATATGTTCGGCTGTGCCATGCATTGTCATTGTAGATTTCACTCCATGTGCAGGCAATCTGACCAACGACAGGGAGATGGACCGCAAGATGAAACTGTGAGCGACTTTGTGCAGACGGTGTGTATATGTCTTGACACCTACTGCACATGGCTTTTTGTCATCGTGTTTTCTGAAAAGATATTTCTTGCAGATTAGGCGCGTATGGCGCAACGTGCACCAGGAAGAAAGACGCAAGCATTGTATTCAATGTGGCGGAGACTCATGCACGTCATTACAAGATTTGCAAATGCTTTGAGAAAGACAAGTTGGACCGGAAGTGAGAATCTATGTGCTTTTTTCATTGTTGTTCATCGTCCGACCATTGCGAATTTTGTGCCTGCGTGAGACGAATGCTCAGGTGTGTTGATGATGAATGGGGATGTCAACTCTGACATCATCGGGAGGATTGTGGACGTCCACAGGTAGTCCACATATCCCAGTAAGGATGTCTTGCAGTCATCCCAGGGACATTTATGGTTTACTGGGATAGTACCCGTATCGGAACATGCTCACGAAGACCTGATGTAGAGCCTCTATACTGGCTCGTCTTCTGGTGGCAGGTGTGACCTTCGCCATCAGAAGCGCACTTCTATTACACTACCTGTCAGAGTAATTTTTTGGAATGTAATAAAATACATTCACAGCTGGAGTATTATGTTTCCAAAATTTATTTCGCATTCTACATCATAACATGTTATAATACATATCACAAATACACACACCTAAAAGTACTTGAAAAAAAAAAACATCCCTGCAAACCATCAATATCCCACAGACCTACCAAATTGGTCTCACACGTCACAGGTGTCACGCGTATCCTCACAACGTCCGCTGTAGATCCACCATGAGACGTCACAAATATCTCCCAGTGAAAATTCTGTGGATATACTACGAATATCACAACAATTACATTTCTTTACCTTACAAGGATTTATTGTATCGATAACAGCCATTTCCAGCATTCTCAGACGTGGCAATTTCTCACTCTTTCATCATAATAATAATATTGATTTTATACCCTCATATCCATACCTTTTCTAATCATATTTGTAACGACTCATCACGTGTCGCACCATAGTCAATAAACAAAAGAGAGAGAGAAAAAACATATTTTACCTTTTCCACGGGAATTATAATGATCGGTCACGTATGTTGAGGGATATAACAAGAATGAAGTTCCCAACAAGCGCCAGCCGAAGCGTAACGACGTCTGCCTCATCGCCATCGACATTCCCCAACCGCCGTTTCAAACAGGCGAGGCGCGTCGTCGTAGCGGTTCGGTAGGATATGACATGTTACACGGAAGGGTCTTTGGAACGTCAGCATCATGCGTATTTTGTACTGGAATCTCGGGAGCATCGAGGCAGCACTGGCCAGTACGTCGAACAACTACGTGGTGCATAACAACGATTGCCGTGGTGTGCGAGAGCTAGCGTTACTTTGTTCTCCGGCTTTCCAGTTAAGGTGAGTTCATTCTTCCTTTTGCGTCACTTAAGATTTGTGCGTTTTTTTTTTTAAACGATCACATGTTGTAGATGTGTGGAGCAATGACAGCTTTGTATCTGAGTAAACAGCTGTAGTTTGCTTTACCTGCAGAGTCTGGTGCGTATCTCTGACGAACTCATGCGAACGGCGGAACTGTGGGAGATTGTGTGTGTACAGCTACAAAGTGCAAGTCCAATTCTTCACATCTCTTTGGTTCAGGATTTGATTGGGAATGATGAAAACAATGGTGAAGCAAATTCTATTAACTATGCGCAGCCTGCTAGTAGATAAGCTTGGCTCAGCTACAGTTGTCTTTCATATAAAGGATAGCAGTTATGTTTTCACGTTCGACTGCACTGTTTTTCAAAGTTCCTTGTTTTTTGCATGACCGCTTATCTTTCTTAAATGTCACATGGACGCGATGTGACTCTAGATTAATAAAACATGACTGTTTTACAGTATCCACACACAACCATGGATAGCCTCACACATGTGTAAAGTTACTGGTGTCTCTACAACACTGAAGAGCCAGGCATAAACCGGAAGACGTCGCTTGGGTGTCCCAGTGATTAGGCTGCTCCCGCATGTAACCATCTATACTGCAAGAGAAACTGCGGTAAGTCACTGTCTTGCATTTGTTCCCACTTTTTGCATAGTGTCTGTTCTTTACGCCTATTTATGGCAACAACAACAACAACTTTATTTTCGGCCTTGTAGAGTGGGGAGTTTCATCGCAACAAGCGATACTCTACCCCATTGCTTGGTGGAATGGGGGGAATAAAATAACGAGCCCCTTTATGGCAGTGTTTGAGCTGCTATCCTAATAGATGGAATTAACTATGTTATTGATTATCTTTCAGGGATGACGGTTGCTAAGTGGCGTAGCAATCACGTGATTATTATTATTATGATCATTATTGTCTTATCATGCGTCTTATCCGTGTCACCCTATATTGTTAATAATTAGCCTATTTATGTTGTAATATCATATTTTGTACTATTAGAAACAGCGTTTCTTACAGTGCATGTAACATCACTGTACTTGGTTTGTGTTCAATAAACAAGAGTTCATTGGTACGATGTTCTCTGTTGCAGAGTAGTATTTTCCGTAGAGTAAGTAAAAATTGCAAAAAAGAAGCTACAAAATACAATAACGATAATACGTCCTGTATATGTCCTCTATATGTCCAAATATCTCTGACAGACATTCCTGGAACCTTCCCTGGATCAGCAAATGTGGAAGAAATACGGGTCCTCTGTCTGTCCCAGAGACGTCAACGGGCTATTCAGCCTAGTCCCTGGGATATCCCAAAATCCCAAGTGGGATATCGTGTGGACCTTTCTGAGACATATATTGTTTACTGGGATACTGCCTTCCCCTGTGTGACACATACCACGTATTATTCGGCAAAACGTCCACAGTATAGTGTCCGAAAGCGACAAGGACGAAAATATTGTCTCAAACGTGTATGACAGGCCCTATAATATGCGAAGATGGGAATAGAACGCAAGCCAGTGAGTATACATTAGAAAAAAACATTATCTGAGTTTTGGGAATACAATTAAAGAAAGAGCACATCACGGAATAATATGATACCATAATATAAAGGGCTTTTGCGGAAAACACTTGAAGCAAATCCACACAGGTCATTTTGCTTGGTATTCGAATGCACGCGAGCAAGGTTTTTGAAACCAAATTAAATATATTCTGCCTTGAAGCACATGGATATGTTACGCTAAAACACAACCTAAGAACCTTACTGTGAGTTCCGTATTCGTATAGTTATAGAAAGGAACAAACTATTGAAAAACAAACAGCGTGGAGTTTGGGCTGCATCGCTAATCTGTCGGTCACTAAGAGAAGTTCATCTTACGGATTATCAAACGGTTGTCCGACTTGCCGCAGCAATGCTTCAACCTCGTTCCGAAGCCTCCTCACTTGCTCGTCTCGAATTCTGAGCTCTTTCTGGTGTACTTCCTCTTGTTTTTGTCGTTCTTGTTTCTCACGACTGCACTCTTCACGCACCTGGCGGATTTCCACTTCCAGGCTGTTCACTTGCACCTTCATCTCTTGCATACAAAACGTGTGTTTCTCGAGTGTCATATGACGTTCCATTTCGTCATCGCCTGCCTTGAATGTACATCCCGAAGAGGCCATCTTGCAAAGCTTCGGTGTTTTGCGGCAACCGGCGCCATGTTCCTCTAAGCTCCCTCGTCTGATGTTCTCTTGGTTGCAGTACTGACACGTGACAGGGTAATCCTGACACTCCCTGAAGTGATTCCCGATCTCACAGACGAAATAGTTTCCGTGACAGAAACGGCATTCCTTAGTACGTCTGGGACATTCCTCCGTCAAGTGTCTTGGCAAGTCGGTGTTAGAGATAATGGAAAAACACTCGTTGGGACATTGCGTGGGGCGTCTAGGGCAGGTCCGGAGGTGGTCCACGCAGTTGCGAGCGATACCAGTCTGATATTTACAACCAAATTTTGAACCAGGGCACAGCAAGAGGTCTCCAGGAGGACGTTGTTCGTTAGTGAGCAAGCAGCTCCTGCAGATGAAGTCTTCGGTGGTGATGGACCTCCAGAGGTCGATGAAGGAACCTCCGCAATCTTGACAAATCTGCTCCGATACCAAAGACGGTGGAGGGGTGGAACGTACGGCGGACATTACAGCTGGGTGCAGTAATCTGACGGTATGCAACTTCAAGCAATGAGACGCAAGTGAACGTCTGGTTTCGACAATAAGAGCTAGAACTGGCTTCAAAGCAGCAGACACACGATATCGTATCAGTCGCTATGACAACGGATGGATTGCAGATATAGAGCATTGATGACAAAACCAAGCGTACACAAATATAACAAAGCCTTCACACCTATCACACACCTGAACAGGATAGCAAACGAAGCAAAGCTACAAGTGGTCTAGTCTACGCCGGAGAAATTGATAAGGCGTGTCGCAAAGTCAAGTAGGTAAGGTAGGCTGTAACAAAACGTATATCGTACTCTTGCGTCCTTTGTTGTTGCTTTATGGAAAGTAGAAGAGCCCTCGTTGTGAGAAAGTTAACCCCAAAAAGCACAGGAAGCTTCGCTGCACGGTAGATTGTTTGCGGATTCTGGACAAATCTCACTATCTTCGTCAGTCAATTGTTATGGGGTGACTTTCGTTGCACGAAAACATGAACACACACACACACACTCACATATCGCTCGGAATCCCGGATCGTTTTTACAATTCCGGAATTTTGGGATTTCTAAATGTGGATCCCAGGATGGGAACGGGATTCTTTGGATCTACTCCCAGAATTCCGTATACAGATGTATCCACCAGCACATCCATCATACTATCACGAATCGCGACACAGCGCGCTTTTCCTGTCATCCCCGCGGAACATTTTAGTGGAAGAAAACACACACACGCAAAACAGCTAACAGGGCAAAAGTTTCACCGTGTATTATATAGAAATATGCGCAGGAATATCGACTTTGCGTCGGAATGCGTCTCTTCTTTGCGTCTCTTGTGGCTGCGGCCCAGCATATTTCCCGCGGTTAGCAGTGCACGAGAAGACATGACGTTCATCACTTATACTAAGGCTTGCCTGTTTTTCAAGCTTGTCTGTTTGCAGGTACACTGTCAATAAAGGGTTATTTTTGTTACTAAAGCCACTGCTAAAAGCAATGGCGTTTTACGAATATCCCGCTGGAGTATTCTGAGGGCTGGTGCATTTTGCTCTCCTCGCCTTTTACTCATCCACACTAATTCGTGTGTTCTGGTCTGGATCATCCCAATCTAGTTTTCTCAAAAGGCTGTTTCCGTTTCTTTCTTCTCTCTTTCAAACATACGTATTCATGCAGATTAAAATAACGAAAAAGAGAAATTCAGTAGAGAGAGATTCCGCAATGCTCTGTGTGGCCTTATGCATCGGAAGACTGACGATTTCGTAGGAGTTTTAATGAAACTCGAGGGCTGTTCATGGCTATAGCTTGCGTGGTTCACATAAGGCGACAGGTAACGTCTTTGTCACGTGTCGCGGACGATGAGGTTGGTTCGGTTTCGGATTGCAAATGATTTTTTTTTTGGGGGGGGGGGGGGCGTTTGGCCTGACGTTTCGGCACCTCGTGAATTCAAGCTATGGCTCTCAGATCTTCACTGCGTCATTTTTGACTGGGAACGCTTTTAATTACAGCCTTTGTCAACACAGAGGTGAAACTATAACTTTTACATGCAAAAATATATGTAAAATCTAAAGATTCCAAAATATATTGCATTATCTATGATGTGTCCCCTCTTGGAGCAACAGCAATATGTACTTGAAGCAAACAAGGTCCTACTGAAGACTGGGAGGTGGTGGGTTCCAATCCTACATTCTAAATCCTGTGACGGCCACGTGCCAGTTAAAAACCTTCCCTCAGACAGTACAGCCGGTACACAGCCGTAACCGTCTGGAAACAGCCGTAGCAGTTACCAAATAGCAAGCACAGCGATCCCCACCGAGGAATTTCAGCAGGTACAAACCCGTCACTTTGGCATGTAACTGCTTTGTGCCTGCTGAATAATAGGTGTGCCTCATGAGCAGTGTATCGTTGTCATGTGCTCGTTGAAGAATGCGTGTGCCGGCTGAATATGTGTGCCTTCGTTGGAGCTCACTCCGTTGCTCCGCGCTCCGCCGTTCAGGAGTGACATGGCACCGCGTATTCTTCCGCTGAGCGTTCCACCCCACCCTGTTTCCTCGCCCGTTACCTGCGCTGGAACTTCGCTTTAGACAAGGATGACAACCGTGCTTTTGAGTACAGGCTTAATGTTTGCTTAAGGTAAGTCAACCTAGCTGTCATGCATCGTACGACGCCTGCGTTATACTTAACCATCGAAGTACATTCTGTTGCAGACGGTGGACGCATTGCAAATGGCGGCAGGAGAGGATCGGCTACATCGGTGAAGCGACGATGTACATTACAAGTGAGGCTAATGGTATTCTTTCGTTATAGGTAACCGTGGCACTGTATCGATTGCAAGGACGTGAGTTACAATATGGTGTACTATTCCATCATACACGTTGTAACAATACCACCGTGGTATTCACTTCGGTTTTTTTTTACAAGTTGTTTCCTGTGTCAACGGTCACACATACATGTGCAAAACTGCAAGTGCTTCTCACATCGAAGCGTGTCTGGTGCCACTTACTTGGTCAATTGTTCGTCGGCCATTTCAATTGAGGAACTGTCCAGTTCGTCACTAAGGATGATCTTGATTGGCTGTGCCAGCGCGCTCGAAGTTTCGAGGATTGTGTGTTCGATGTTTGGAGGACTGCCTGGTGCATTGGATGGGTTGTGTGCCCGGCCAACGTGTGCTCCGTATGTGTGTGTTGGGATTAATGAATCGTGTACGCCTTCCATTCGGCAAACGATGATGTACTGGAGACAGTTTTTAGGTATGTGCTCGCCAATAAAATTTAGTGTTTCAAGTTCGGTGCATTTTCTTCCTTTCTTTTTCGTTTGTTTTCGGAAACCTGGAGGTCATTTTTCTGTTAGGGAACTCGAGAGGCACAATGTGTCAAGCGTATTAGGGTACGAGCAACCCTGCAATACGTCCAGGACACTGTGGCTCCTGGCGATAGCAGGGTTGCCGTATCAGTTGTTTCAGGGGCCAAAGAGCACCTGTAGCTTTCGCAGGCATTGCAGGCCTCTTGAAGTCATCTGGCACATTTAAAAAAAAAAATGTGCCAGTTGATCAAACGGCACCTATCCGTCACTGGGTTTAGAGTGTACCACGGGCTGTACTGTCTGAGGTTTGCACCAGGTTTTTCGAAGACTTTCCAGACGAATATCGCACAGTTCCCCCTGAAGTCAGTCCGGGACGCATACTAACCCCCGGTCCCCCACTCTTCCTGCCGTCAACTCTTCGTCTGTACACATATGTACGCTGCTCATAGCCGGAGTTGCTTCGCGGCACTAACACGAAAGTTCAAAAAACAAGCTTGGAACAGGGAACTAACAAAATTCCAACATCCCGATATCCTTGAGGAGCGGGAGCTCCTTGGGGGGGGGGGATGAAATATGCTTTGAAACGAGGTGTGGTGCCCGAGAAACACGGGCAAGAAACTGACATGCAGGAATTTTCGCGGAGCGGGCACACGGGCTCGGGCAGTGTGAATTGCAGCTTTGAGCATTGCTGTGTTTTCTCTCCGCTGCAAATTTCGATGTGGCACGGGTCAGAAACTCTGTAGTCTAAAAAGCGCGGAGTTAAAGACGAGTTTGTTTACTTAGAAATCTTCCCCTGTTCACTTAAAATCACTCAGAATGGGGCGCGGGAAAATTTTACTTCGCGAATACGCCGCTAGCGAGGAAATACGGTACTGTCTATGACCTACATGAACCCGAGTGGAGACTGTGAAAAGCGAGAAAGAAAAGGGAAAAAAAAGCGGTCCCGACACGGACGCCAAAAACGGCGTGTAAAGTGTGATACGGGCCTCACTGCAGAAGACATAGGGTACTTACAGGGTGTTATCCTATAAAATTTTACCCGCGCCGGCACGCCATGCTCCCCAGTCACATTTTACTTCCTAAAGTCTTACGAGATTGCCAGGTGACACTGCGTCGTATCTCGGCATTCGTGGTTTCGATGTTCTAGTCGTCTGCTTTCTCTAAAATAATTTTGCACTCACTAATGTGCAAATGGTCATCCATAATCTATCCAGCACAATCTGGGACAAGTTCTTTTATTTGCGACACCCAGTCACCAGAGCATATTATGACCAATGAAGCACCTCTTCAATAGAATTCTTGCTGCGGGAAGGGTCTCATGAAATACTTTGCTGTTTGTGCTCCTCGTGTAATATCACATTATAAACGCTTAAGTTTATAATCAAAAACTTTCTAATACATGGTAAAGGTACGATAAAGTGCTGCCATGTATGCAATATTGGCAAAATCCAGAAATATCCTCCATTCCTGATTCATCAAGTGCCACACGTTTCTTAGACACTACGACATTTATACGCGACGGTCCTTTGCATCGCAATACAATGCGTTGTGCCGATAATGCGGAACAGATAATGAGTCAGATTGTCTACAAAGAAGAAGAGCAACGACGTACGTGTCCTGCGTAAATGGCAATGAAATTTAGTGCTCCATGAAGTGCGTGAAAGGAAAGTTGCTTAAGCAGAAGTATAGGAACCGACTCTACATGGCCACCTCTGCCATTAGGTTAGTTTTTAGTTAGTTAGGTTAGTGTGTAACAACAACAAAATTATCTGTTACGGCTCTTCTTTCTGGGTGAGGCTTATGACGTTTTGAACGATCCTCGTACATGACATTGAGTCACAACTCGTCACACGGCCTCGTATATTACCTGGAACATTTAAACTCTGCAGGTCTGTTTCCTTTACTATGGCGAATGTGAGGTTTCAAAGTCTAGTAATACGGACTAAATTGCGCCCCTTTAGCATTTTTTTTAAAATTCCGTCTTAGCGCCGAGAAACAACTGTGGCTATGAACGGCACACAGATGCAGAGAGGACAGCAGGAAGAAGTGGGGGACAGGGGTGTTAGTATGCGTCCTGGGCCGACATCAGGGGGAAGTGTGCCGACATTCGGCTGGAAAGTCACCGGAAAACCCAGGGAAAACCTCAGACAGCACAGCCGGTGACAGGATTCCAACACACGTGTCACCTCCCAGTCTCTGCGTGGGAGGCGATCATGCTAGCCACTATGCCACGGGAGCTTGTCCCCTTTAGAATCATCCCTAAAATCTTGTCATTCGAATCTCCGCGGCATTATATTTTCTGAAGATATTCGTACTCTGTGAGACGCGGAAGAACGATTTTTTGTTTCGTGTAAGCGCCGCCGAGCAACTGTGGCTATGGGTAGCGTACAGACGTGAAGAAAGGACAGCACGAAGGAGTGCGTTCGATTTTTTGAGGAGCTGGACAATATTTCTACTATGAACGGCTGGATTAATTATTTGTGTACACATTGTACTAGTAATCAGCGAACGTCTTGTAGATTTCGAACATGCTTCGGATCTCCCGGGTAGGCTCTATGCTTTGCACTGGTTCTCTATAGAAAAGTGAACGGTGTTCCAATTCGGCAATCATGCGAATGAGGAGGGGATTTGCCCAGGCAGGCCAGCCATTCCACATGGATAAAATGTAATCCCGCACTGTCTTCTTTTCTGTTGATTCTAACTCATCATCAGATTCGGGACGCACTCCGTATGCCCGTCAGTATTTTCTAAAGAATTCGACGAGTTCCTCTTCTGTAAACGGAACCATTTCTAAAGGCTCGGCTTCGATAGCATCTCGTATCGTTGTCCTGAACACTACACGGTTCATGATACATATTTTTGAAACATTGGTTTTATTCAGGAACTTTGCAACTGCGAGAATGTACTCACGGCATTCTTTTTTGATTTTGTCAAAAGCATCAAAAATGATCACAATCTTGACCGGAGTGTCATTTTGCACACAATGCTCAAACAATTTAAATTCCGGTCCTTTAGTTTCTACGTTGCACAGAAGGGCCAATTGATGTAAGTCTCTGACGCCATTTGCTAAATTGACAAGTCCAATTCTCCGTGGAAGGTACACATGCAATACCCAATTCTTCACATCAATGTTTTTTATCTGTACTGAAAGCCTCGACGCCAAGGCGCTCTTGCCCGTTCCAGGGAGGCCACAGACAGCCACAACTTTCTCCTGTGTCTCCGAGAGGTACCCTTCGCCATAATCTTCACCAAGTACTCCGAAGGTCAAGCGTCGCCTGACGTAGTAATCATTCACGTCTTGTGCCACTTTGCTAAGTTGTGGCGCTACTTCGATATACTTGGACTGGCATAACTTTAGGAATGCAGTGGCGTTAATAAAGTTTACAAAGTTGTCCAAGTTAATCATCTCATCAATTAGTGGCCGATAGTCGGCGCCCTGAAATAGTATGTGTGACTTACTGAGAACCTTACGCTTCTCTGCAATTTTCCCGAAGCAAGCCTTGTCTATATAAGCGAAGGAACGATTCATATGTACACGAAAGAATGAGCTGTTCTAAAAAAGAAAAAAAAAACCATCCTGTTGTTCCTCTCTCAGAAAGTAATGTTTGTGTCCACGAGGTACAAGCAGGATTACTCTTGTGCCAATCACTGGTGAAACTTCGCTGAGAAGCTCGAATATGGTGCGTAGTTTTCTGCTATCGTTGCAGGTTAGAAGAACGAAGTTACATTTGTTTTCAGTCAAGACATCTGCCAGCGTGTCGTCCCACTGGGATGCTTCGAAAAATAAGTACGGCTGTCCCGTAGACTTGAGCGCATCGTGGACAAGGATCTCAAGCAACAACAGCTCTGGACCTGTAAGAATGAGGAGGGGAACATCCTTTAGGTCCTGGTGCTTCATGGGTTCCGTGAAGGTTACATTGAGCTTCTCCGTCTTATCTGCTTTTTGAAGCCTCACGTTTTCTATCTTAATGTTTTCTGTGTCTTTACTGGAGCATGCATTCTTGATGTACTTTGCCATCTCAGATGTAACAAGTTCACTGTAGAATTCGAGGAGCTCCGGTGTCTGACCTCTCAGGATGGCGTCGCCTTTTCCAGGACCGCCTCGCAGAGCAAGTATGTGGGGCATCCGGACTATCAGTTCCTTCTCCGGTGCATTATCAAGTGCCATCTTGATTATTTTGTCTAATCCTTTTCGTTTCTTCCTAATGCCTTGAATGATGTCATCGTATCTACGTTTTCTCTCTAGATCAGTGCAACAGTAGGGTATATCCCCGTTCCTGACACCAGACGAAGAGGAAAGTGGCACAGCTCGTGCACTAATGTTCCCAGGACGTCTGCGTCGAATGTTACTTTCGGATTGGCTGCGATAAAAACTTCATCTTTTGCAGTATCTGTTATTTCAAGATTGACGCTATAACGGCATCCCGTCATGGTTTGGACGTCACCTCTGTCGAAGTCGAATCGGATTCTCAGATGATGTGCAGTGGCAGCTACTTGCAGAATAGGTCGAACTAACTCAATGTTGTCCAGTGCTTTGAACATTTTGTCAACATACTTTCCGAAGCCTTGAGAGTTCATTTGACTTTCCGTTCGAGCTTTCAGGTGATTTACATAAGAGTCGTCGTATTTCGTCACGAATAGTCGTTGTCTTTGAAGTTCCGACCGTTGAATCCTGTTTAGACTTTTCAAGCATTTCCATTCTTTCTTACTTCTGAAATCACACTCGTGCGACAGAAGCAATCCATATATATAGAAAGAGTTGCTCTTGATTGCTCTGTGCATGGCTGACTCGCCGGTGTCTGGGTGTAGCCACAATCTGAGGTGTCGTAGCATTCGAAGACATTGTTGCACTTGAATATGACTCCTTTCGTCTATCGCCTTGTGCATTTCTCTTAGCATGTCTTCCCATTCATTCTCCTCCTGGACATTGGGCTAATTTTTGTGAGTTGGAGGCTCATCAGTTTTACTCAGAGACGCCTTGGTGATACCTACCTGGAATAAAACGAACGAGAAGGTTGTACACCCGAAATCGCTTTTGCTTTCTTCGAATTATTACTGCATATCAATTGTTATGCTGTTTGTGACCGAAATGGTTTTTTCGTCCAAACCAGGTTTCGGGTTATTCGAACTACACTGGTAGCTGACTTGGTACTGCAAAGGGCGAACCGGCGAAAGGACATCAGGGAAACCCAGCTATCTTATTGTTTGGGCAAAAGGGCTGCCGCAAAGGTACAGGTCATCAATATTTATTTCCTTGCTCAAGTACTTGTCTTAAGATCCTCGCATGTTTTCACAATGCTACGCACTTACAAATGAACTTCACCGCATAGAGCTTTCCAAGCCAACCATCATTTCCAATGATATCGTTATCTGCCCTGATTTGTTGAAAACGCGAGGCGTACGCCTTGTCTGTGACAATTATGCAAAGCATAAGGGTCACAAAAATGACGTACGCCTCTAGTTTTCCACAAATCAGGGCAGATAATGATATCATTTGAGACGATGGTTGGCAAGGAGCGCCCCATGCAGAGAAGTTCATTTTTAAAAGTGTAGTTTTTCACAATGCTAGTTCACCTTTCTTATGGCACTTCAACTGCTATCGAAGTGCCATGCATATTAAACTTTACTGTTCCGGCTGTGTAATGACGGTGAACATATATTTTAACATAGTTGCTCTCCTCTGTACAGAGAGCTCCGTCTTAAGAACATACAAACTTCATAGGCTAGAAACCACCGCATGCGAACTATGATATGCACAAGTGACCTTGCCTAATATTCCATATAGTTGATCAAGTGAAGTATTATGCAGGCAATTGTGAGTTCTTTAACGATGCTCCCTGAATAGGTCATAACAATTGCGTGTAAATGTACTAAAATCTGATAAAAAATTCCGTACTAACCTTCTGATATGTGAACTTGCTCGTAATTATTTAGCTAAACAACAACAACTTTATTACAAGATGATGAATGGGGAGTTTCATCGTCAGGGGCCATACTCTACCCCATTGCTGGTGGTGATGCGGGGAATGAAATAATGAGCCCCTTCACAATAAGGATCGAAGTTCTATGGTATCCAGAAAAGTGAAAAGAGTTTTCAGGGCAGGGCGCTGGATGTGTCCAGGGACCAAGTAATTTTGGAGAGAGAGGGGACGAGCTAAAATCATTGTTTAACGCCTCATTGTTACATTGGCGATGGATACTGATTGCCAATGGATGATGTCATGTTATTGTAAGCCCCAAAAAAAAATTTACCCGTGTTCTCTTACTGCTGTAGCAAAGGAGCAGGAAGCCAAGAATGATGATTGAAGCAACGGAAGCTACGACGACATTCACAATGGTATCCAAGCGTATCGTGATGTTCAAGTGCGTTCCGTCTCCTGTAACAGTCAATATTTACAGGTACGGCTATATTTCCATCTCTCCCTTTCTCTTGATATATGTTTAGATGTTATGCCTGCCCTCAGGATGATCTACGCCCCGGACCAACTTCATGACAGACTGTCACGAGATTTGCGTAACACTCATCTCTCTAACGACTCATAGAGTCCTCAGGGTGCCCTCAAAGTGTTATCATGTCCCTATTTTTCTGAGAATGTCCTCGGAACGTCCTGCAGACACCATATGGGCAATCCATCAAGTGTCATCTGATGTTATCCTTCTGGGATAACTTTCTAATCTGAAATTTCATCCAGGAGCAGGGGGAGTTGGTGATAGTTCACGTCGCTAGAACGCAGCACTCAGACGGGACGAGGGCGGTTAAAACGTGGTTGCAGATACGTTTGTCTTCTTGTTTTAACCGACCTTCGTCCCGCCTGAGTGCTGCATTGTAGCGACATTTCATCTAGGATCCTTCTGTTATCTTCTAGGTGAACTCCTGGGTATGAAAAGTGGTATATTACCAGCTCAACTGGCCCACAATGGAGATGGAAATAGGGTGGAGAGAAAAAAAATATTCGAAAATCAACGACACCGTGGCGAAGAGACCGCTCGGGAGTGACCAGCGCTTGTTGTCGTCAGGTAGTTGCAGAGATCGACGACAGGTGGTCACCTACTTCCAAGACGTCACACCAGATGGCGCTACCATCATAGGTCTATGCGAGAAAAACAGAGAACAACAAGATACTAGCGGCAGGTAAAAGTGGTAACACTGCTGAACAAGTCTAGGCATGCGAGAGAAAAGGCCTAACCGCTACTGCTAAACAGCACGGAGAAAACAGTACACATTGGGGAAAAGGGGAACGGTGAGGCCTAACCACAGCGTCACAATACTACGCAGCTAACACAAGACGGGAACCGCAAAACTGGCGTCAACACGAACAAAAGGCTTGCACACTGCTAAACAAGTCTAAACATACGAGAAGAGGCTTAACACGAGTGCGGTCAAACATCGGCAGTGCGTAGTGCGGCAGGCGGTAGTGCGGGCAAATTGTAGGTTTCGAAACTCTCGACGAAGGTGTACGGGTAAATTCCCTTCCTGAGAAGGCGACGGAAACGGTCACCAAACATTTGACGGGTGCAATGAAACGCACTCTCGCCACCGCTGGAGAGGAGCGTTTCTACCAGGTTAGACAACGAGAGGTTGAAAAACTGCGTGGTATCGCGGAAATGGAGCTCGCCAATATTGAAGCCTCGTATTTTTTCTGTGGTAGACGCTAAGATCCACGGTTCTCCCATATTTAGAACTTGCATGTGGTGGAGAAGGGAGCTCAAATCGTATTGCAGGTTGTGCACGGACACGACGAGTTCTTTGATGTTACGACACGTAAGGTTACACGTATCACACAGCGTCGCAACAAAATTCGAGGAACAGGGGTCTACGAAACGGGTGTGGTCGTGATGCGACACCTTCCGCGTATGTCGTTGGTTATCGCTAAACAAGTCTAAACATGCGCGTACGGCAAACATGCGAGAAAAGAAGCGCGGTAAAACAACGCGGCAAATCACTCACCTTTTCCCCCGCGACGACGGGTGCGACTGCTCCATCCGAGAGGCAGGCAGAAACTGAGCGGGCGGGGGGACTGAGGAGCAACCGAGCACACATCTGCTCTCCGCGACAGCCACCGAGCAACTAACTGGGACGACGCGCCGCGGCAGCTACGCATGCGCGCGCGCGCACGCTCCTAGCGCCCTCTGCGCCGCCCGCCCTCCTGACCGCGGGCTGTTTCGGTTTCGACTCTCCGCTCCTCCCGCTGCGCGCGCGCTCCTAGTGGCAGCGGGTGGCTTCTTCGTTTCGGTTTCGGTCTCATTTCTTTGCGCGCACTGCGCTCGCGTCATCAATACGTGAAGATGTTCAGCTACCACTCGTTACAAAATTGTTCCCGCACCCACGCTTCTTGGGAAGAAGTGGAGAAGGAATGTTTCAGCAGCGAAAGTTCCCGCAACGAGCTCGTCATCACTGCTTTTCGCTACGTGATAGACATGGTAGGCTTTGGCAATATAGGAGAGATCTCGCCGGGGCCGCTGCAGGAGATGGTGCGTCGGATCTACGCCCGTTACGAGAACGTCTGCATAACGGTTCCGGACGGACCCCTGGGACTGATGAGCGAATTTTTGAGTCTGGCCAACGCAGAATTCAACTACATCGCTGCAGACATCGTGGACCTTCTCGCTCGTGCCATCGCTCATATTAAGCATGCCTTGCGGAAGCAGCGACATTTGCAAGCAGTCTACATCGCCAACTCTGTTACCGATTTATTGAAATACCGCTTGGTTATCGACATGCAACGCATTAAACAGTCCGAATAACTTTGACGAGGCTCTGTGTTTTCTTTCACTGAAACATCCTTATTGAATACAAACAAAGGAGTTGGACGATATATGCCTGCACCCTCCCTAACTTGTCTGAACTCACGAACAGAACGAGATGATCAGACGTGCCAGAAAAGGAGAATCTTCATCGTGCCGACGTCATTGCGCGGGTCACGGTACCAGCACGATGACAGAATGGTCATTCTTTTCGTACACCCATTCCGCTACCACACTGCCACGATGACCCGCGCTTCTCCTGTCTGCGAGAGAGAGAGAGAAGCTTATCTCGACTACAACGTTTATTCTCGATTATACGCGTGTGCACGAAGGCCTTGCTCTTTGTTCCACTGTCACTCGATCCCTGACCACGACGCTCTCGAGCTCCCTTCCGGGTTTTCCGATGCTGCACAAAGAAATATAGAGTACTATCGTAATCCTGTACGCGTCAAATCGTCATCACAGCCTACCGTATTCGAAGCTTCCGTAAGGGAAGGAACGTACGGCATCCACGAGATAGCGCTTGTCGTCGTAGGGGACCAAGCTCTTCTTGAGTCTTGAAATGGTGTACATTGTTTGCTTTATACTCTGGATGGTGCACTGCTTCTGAGAGACTGTCTTCTCATTGAACAGAGAATCTCGGTACACTTCGTGCAATAAATGTTTCCTCACCACGTCTTTCTTAACTCCTTTAGCTCTCGCGATCTGTTTATGTGACCCAGCCAAGAGAATGCTGTACATTTTCGCTCGGATGGATACGACTTCCTGAATAACACCACCTCCCGTCTCGTCTTTGAAGTACCCCATCTGGTTCGCATGCTCGTCGTTGAAAAGCGGGTGGTCCGGTGGATAGGAGGACAGATCTAGCTCACTCTCAATTTTCATCAGCTGCTCTTCGAGGCTTTCACACGTGAGAGAAAAAAATATGCTGCCCGTATCGCTATGGATCAATTGCACTGGACACGTGAAGCGACAAAAGAGAGACTCGTAGATGAAGCTGCTGATTCGGACTTTTGATATTTCTAGAATGGCAAAGCCCCTGTAAAGGGGGTGCGTGCATTTGATGCGACGCTGTTTCATCTCGTATAAGATGCACGTGTCGCTCATAATGAGAAAATGCTGGCAGTCGAGGGAGCTAGCTTTTCGGAGCGCGGTTTCTTTGTCGTAGGCTAGGGCAAAGTTTTTCATGCGTCTCACATTTTGTATCGTCTTACCGAACATACTGTTCGACATGGTTCTGTACAGAAGTCGCTCGCATATCGTAGACGCAGCATTCCTCAACGCGACGTTCCTCTGCACGAAGGGTCGCAAAAAGTTGTCTTGCCGGAACGAGATGATGCTGTGAACACATTTTATTTTCATGCCCAACCTCACGTACAGTGCGAGCAATGCATAATGAACGACGTAGCGTTTTTTGTTGTAACACGTCAGCAAGAGTTTTTTTGTGGGAGGGGAGTTCAGCGCCAACGCATCTTTCAAGTGCTGCTGGTAGGCGGACAGTTCGTTCTCGTCCACGCACCTGTGTTCGGGTGCCAGGGGAAAATCCCTGGTGAGCGCGTGCAGTTCTTCGGCATAAGACAAGTCTACTACGTAGACATAACCCACTTCCGAATCGTGAGGAATGTTAAGAAAATCGATCTCGCTCCACCTCGAAGGATCGACCCATTCAAAAGCACCTGTCGGGAGATGGAAAGTCATCGCGTACGGGTACAAACTGTTGACGTCGAGATACTGGATAAAAGTATTTTCTTTCTGGGGGTCGTAATCGTCGCACCCCTCGTGATTATCCCGACAGTATCTGTGGAAGCTGTTACAAATGCCTCCCCTGATTCCCTTCTCGATCGTTTCGTACATCTCTTGGTCGCTTATGAGCTCGAGTTTGACATTGGTGAGCTTCAGAGCGCGTAACTGGCGAGGGACACGGTGCGTAAGATATCTATCCCATCCGTCTCTAGCGCAATCTTTCTGAAATACAGCGCGATGTCGCACAGGTGACAGGTGTCGAGCGTGACGTAGAGACGCGTGTAATCTCCTAGGTCCTTATATTCGAGCAATTCGAAAATCTCGAGGGCGTACTGATAGTCCTCGTCCGTGATCTCCTGGTCGTTCAGGTCACTTTTGAAAGCTTCCTTTGGCGGTAGTGCGGGCAAATTGTAGGTTTCGAAACTCTCGACGAAGGTGTACGGGTAAATTCCCTTCCTGAGAAGGCGACGGAAACGGTCACCAAACATTTGACGGGTGCAATGAAACGCACTCTCGCCACCGCTGGAGAGGAGCGTTTCTACCAGGTTAGACAACGAGAGGTTGAAAAACTGCGTGGTATCGCAGAAATGGAGCTCGCCAATATTGAAGCCTCGTATTTTTTCTGTGGTAGACGCTAAGATCCACGGTTCTCCCATATTTAGAACATGCATGTGGCGGAGAAGGGAGCTCAAATCGTACTGCAGGTTGTACACGGACACGACGAGTTATTTGATGTTACGACACGTAAGGTTACACGTATGACACAGCGTCGCAACAAAATTGGAGGAACAGGGATCTACGAAACGGGTGTGGTCGTGATGCGACACCTTCCGCGTATGTCGGTTAAATTCGCACCCGCAAAATTTGCAGTGCGTGCACATTCGCGCACTCGTGTCGAACGAGGTCTACTACACTCATGACCAACGGTGAGGGAAGACGGTTCAGCCTATCGATTGGTTCGCTAAATCCCTTCAGTGCGAGCAAGAATTTTTCTGCCGCGTTAGGTCCCAAATAGCCATCTACGCCCATTATTTTCCCATCACAACTTCTCACTAGCACGATGCTATACGAGCTCATCCTCTGCACACTCGAGGCGTCCTTAACGAGTGCATCCTTTTCCAGTATGCTTTCCGTGTCCAACACCGCAAAATAGGGGTAGGGATGCATGTACTGTATCTTGGTGAAGGAGACGCTCTCATCCGCTTTTGGCATTTCGAGAATTACTTCGTTTACGTCTCGACACAAACGTTCGTGCTGCTCCAACGCCCATCTCGTCCTATAACCGCTCGTGCATTTCTCACAATAAAAATAGTCACCTCGTCCCATGAAAGTGCTAAATTTTCTGATTCCATAGAAATGCTCCCTAACCTCGAGCAGGTGGACTTTATCCTGATAGAGCGTGCAGGGAATCCGCCCGGTAGATATCGAACTCGTCTGCTCGTCGAACACGTAGATGGACACGGAGATTTTGTTTTTTCTCACCCACAGGGGAATGTCTTCGTAAGTGACTGGAAAGCAGGGCGGCCAGTACGTTACACGCGTCTCCGGATTCGAAGGATTAATGTATTTGTGGTATCTGACATAATCGTTTGGGTTGTTCCTCAAAGGATGCAAGAGTGCCAGCACGCTATACTTGAAACACTCGTTTTCGTGATTCGGTGGAAGTTTGATGTTTGTGAGAGTCTTTGTTTTTCTCTTCAACATTACGGGAAGCTCGATCGTGCACCCAATCCGCTTCGGTTTTAAGCGCGTTAGTTTTAAGTCGACACATTGGACGTCGTTTGAGGTGAAACCAGATCCTTCTCTCGCATAGTTTTCTACGCGTTGCGAACACTCTGCGATGGCAGCATTTATCGTGCCTTCGATTTCTTGGCGGTTATGAACCACTCTCATGTGAAGGTTCACGTGAAGGAGATGAAAAGTCAACCCATCTGCTCCGTCCTTATTCATGAGCGCTTTCGAGCACAGACAAAATTTGAAAGGCATGGGATAAGCTTCGAGGACGCGCGTGATTACTGAAGCTATGCTCGGTAGATAAAGTCGCAAATCGTCGACGTTGTCGTCGTGCGGGGAACAGAGAAGCGTGTACCTAGTAGCCGTTCCGTCAAATGCCTCATCTGTGACAAAAAAAGGAAGGAATCGTCTCTCCGTGACGGAGGAATGATTCTCTACGACGTGTTCTCGTAATTCAACGATTCTACGACCCTGGACAGGCTCAGCTTCGTTTTGAAATTCTGGGCTTGCATCGGAATGAAATCTGCATACGACTGATCCCCTTCCCACATGAGCAATTCGTCTGCATTGTCATGTCCATCTAGGGGCTCGTCGTCGTCCGTTTCAGGTATTACGAAAGGCGGACTACGAGTTGCGTTTACATATGGAGGTTGTAGAAGGCGACTTAGCCACAGAAGGCGACATACGGCTTGCATGTAAACGGTTGCAAGACGACTTAAATAAGCCGTCGATTGAACGTCGCTCAATCGACAACGTAGCGTAGTTTAGGCGACAGCTGTCGACTGCCATCTGCCATGTAAACCGGCAAAGACGACTTTGCAAGTCGTACCCGCTACGTCACTTCCTCTCCGCGAGTCACGTGCCCTTCGCAAGAAGCAACATGGCGGAAACGGGAGCTCCTCGCAACCAGCAAAGGTGCATTTGGAATGAAGAGAGCACGACCTTCATGCTGTGTATCATCCAGGAAATGAATATTGCATCACAGCTTGACTCCAAACGCCAGAGAAACAAAGAAATATTCCAAAACGTCGAACAACGAATGAAAGAAATAGGGCACGATTCGTTCACCTGAACGCAGATCAGAGCTCACTGGAAGAACCTTAAGCAGAAATATAACGAGGTAAGCGTTGTCATATTGTGACAATATCATCGCGATGGTTTAGCATGTGACAGGACAAAAAACTTGTACGGTATCATGTAATGAATGTGTCGGGTTCCTTTGTGAACATAGTGTATTCGTATTGCTTACCATGTCCAGATTCCTGGCATCGATATGTTAATCGTAGGTTTTAGGTGCGTATGTTTGCTTGTTATAAAAAAAGTAACATGTAATGTGATTTCAAAATTCAGAATGGGTTCTGTTCTGATGCAGTCCATTCCTGTGTTTCTAAAAACTCACTGGAGCTTGCTGCAAATCACTTCCAAAAATAACCCGGCCTGCGATTGATAATCCCGGCCTGCAGCTGTAAACATGGTGGGTAAGTTTAGTTCGTGGTGTCGATTAGTACGAAGCGTATAATGCTAACGCTTTGATCATGTTAAACGCTCCAGAAGAATTCATCCATGCACGAAAAAAAAAGCACACTATTTTTGTGTGTAGATGTTCTTTCTTGGCACGCACGCACGCATGCATGTCTTTTATATTATCGTGTGTCCTTCTTACTGACATTTGTGGTTATTCCGTGGTCAACAGCACACTGTATATGTTGTAACAGTTCTTGTATTCCTCCTGAGGAAAAACTGAAACAGAGCAGAAGTGGGCAGGCTCCTTCAACATGGAAGTGGTTTTCGAAGATGGATGCAATTCTGCATGGGACACCAAGGTCCACGGCATTCGAGTGTGGTGTTGACAGTGCCATGATTTCTGCAAGTGATGATGAAAATGGAGGTGTGTGCATTCAGTTCGGTGGTACCTGATCTCCACCTATATCAAATTCTTCATAAGCTGTGTTCCATTGACTGCAGTACTTGACACAGTACATAGACTTTTCAAGATGCTTTTTATCCAAACATGTTACAGCTCTGCAGGTTTAGTGAAACAAAATACATCAAGAAAAAAATATGCCTGCCTATCTACACAGCTAGAAAAGAGAGAGAAACAAAAGAAAGGAAAAAAAGAGAAAACTGAGGCGTATATAATAGGTGAACATAGATTTCGCTCGCATTGGCATTCCAGCTATCAAGAACAATAATAATGGTGTTACAGCACAAATAGTATGAGTATAAAAGAAAGTACAAAATTGTGCATAGGTTGTTATATTTTAAACATTTTCAAACACTCAGTTTTGTCCAACATGAAACATGTGCTTAGTAAGGGAGTGAGTTTCTTGTTTGTAGCTTCCACAGGCTTTTGCTGAAGCTGATGATTCAAAATTTTCTTGTAGCTCCTGCTGCCAGTGAGGTTGAACTTGACAGCCAAAGCAATAGCCGTGAAGATGACCTCCCTTCGCCTGATCCTGAGGGTAAGGTGCCTGTTTAGCAAGAAATAATGCGAGAATGGTGAAGGGGAACTGTCGTTCTAATTTTTCACAGAACATGAGCAAATGCACCACCAAAGGAAGCGAAAGAGTCGAGATGCTCGCCTTGAGGACCTGGAGAAACTACTACAGCAATCAGCAGAGAGGGGAGAGAAAGCAGCTGCACAAAGGGCTGAAATGGCACACGAACGACAAGTCGTACTCCTCCAAAAGGAATGTGATCACTTTAGGCAGGTCATGGCAGACCTCAATGGAGAGTTTATTCAAAACTTCAGGCAGATGATAACAGCATTTCATCATCAACAGTTATCGTTACTACAAATGTATATGAATTCGACGCAAGACACATAGCAAGGTGCAAGTGTTGCTGCAACATTACCACGATCACCTCTATTTCCACTGTTCCCATCAAATGCACAGTTTGCACCACCATCATCATATGCTCCACAAACAGAGCGGCAGCCAAGAGGATTCCCATGACTGGGCTTCTGGTTTTAGGATTGCGCTGCTAAAGTGATTGTGCTGGTGGAGCGACATGGTCATTTTGTTTACCCAGCCCAATGTTTTGAAACGCCCTGTGTGCAGTCATAATGCATTACAGTGTCTGTGATGTTAAGCACCTACATATACTCACTTGCATTTCATTTAGCCAACATTAGTCACTGCAAATATTTATCATTATTTTTATTTATGTTATTCAATCTTTTGTTCCCCTGTAACTTCCAATGCTTTCGCACTTTTATAGTGGTGTAGAGCACCACTGGAGGGCCTCGGTTGTTAAAATCCTGTAAAATATGATATTTGTTTGCTTTTAGGCGCACTGGTGGATATGTTTATGAAAAATGTATTTGCTAAATATACTGGATGCCCAAAATGATGCACGGGTTGTGTGTTAATTTTTTCACAATCGCAGTGCATTGTGACCATTCCTTGTACTGCATTCGATCAACTAACCAATTACTGCGTACTCCACCTGTTTAACCCATGAAGAAGGGCGGTGTCTCGAGGGGAACGGGGAATGTGGTTCATTCCGTGTTGGACGTGTAGGCAGAGGTGGTTGTTTTACACAATTTAGGATATAACATTTTCTCTTGTAATCACAAACATACTTACAGGGATTACAATCAGTGTGCACGCCTTGCAGCAACGTAGGAACATAATACGTTCCGGATACATTCATCCTTGGAACCCACTTGAGCTTGCCTCGTTGGTTGTGGGAACATTTGTTGACAAGTGTGATTATCTGTTGCCCACCTGTTGTGAACACATGCATGTGCATGTAACTCCTATGGGGGATGTTGTCAATAATCGGTCAGCCTTGCTGATCTTGGGTTAATTCTTTCGTTGTTTTCCTCACAGAAGTTGTGCAACATGCACGCTGTAGCAACAAGAGTTGGGACAAACTTGTAGTACACATCAGTGCGTTTGAGGAGGATGCGCCAGCGGCTCTTGAGCCGACCAAATGCATGTTCGACGACAACCCTCACGGAGCTGAGGCATTCATTGAAGTAAACCTGTCCAAATAAGGACAAAAAATGAGTGCCCAACAAACAGAGGAAATACTCCAACATGGGCAAATTTCAATCGGTGTACATACTCTTACCTGCTCTTGTGTAATTCTACTGTTATGTATGAATGGTTTTATAAGCCATGGCAGTAGAGGGTACGCAGGGTCTGCAAGTATTAGAAAAGGTACAGGCGTCCCATTAATCACTATATTGCCCTGTGAAACGAAGGGGTGCGGTTTCAGTGAACACACATTTATGCATAACTGGCTAAGTACCTGAGGTATCAGTTCATGGGCGTTGTTGTACAACTTTGAAGCCTTAAGTGCTGAAGCGTCATGAGAGGAACCAGGCAGGATGCAGCTGATGTTGCGAAATCTGGTGACAGGATAATTACATTTTTTTTTGTTAACATAACATCCCGTAACAACCATACTATTTGATGGCTATGAATGAGGTTCCACATCAGCTTTACAGAATACCATAAAATTAAGACAATACACACCGCATTGCGTCATCTACAGAAGCTTGTAGTACTATCGATGTCCATCCCTTTCGATTCACATAATCCCTGTATCCGGCAGATGGTGGGAAAATATGAATATGTGTGCCATGAATGCTGCCTATAACCTGAGGTATTCCACACTTTTCCAGGAAACGTTGCGCTATGAGTTTTGCTTCGTCACATTTTGGCATAGTGATCAACTGGCTTAGGAAATGTGTTGTCATCGTGTTACAGAACCGATAGAGGCAGTTGTGGACTGTTGATTTGTGCACTCCAAAGAGAGAAGCAGGGCACCGTGATTCCCCACAACTTGCGATCTTGTATACAGCAATTGCTACTCGTTTGTCTACAGGTACTGGTGTTCGGACACAGTTATCTGCTGGGGACATGTGTGGCCGCACAAGTGACACTAGTTTTACAAATGTCCGGCGTGACATCCTGAAGTTCTCTGTCCAGTCCGAAGGGTCGCCATTCAATACCATGTTCTCCCACCAGGAGTCGGACCTTTAACGCATCCATATCCGACGCTCTGTGTGACCTGTAGCCTGCAAGCCTGTGAAAGAGGCAGCCTGTTAGTAAACGTGTAAGAGCGACTCTAAGCATTTAGCTAATGTAGTGTAAGTTAGTAATTTTTCTACATTCACATATTGGGATCCACTGAGCTAGCGTGCTTACTAAGGCGTGCGTTCATGTATCCCTCCTTGCTGCATGTACAATACAATTGGATCTTCCACTACATCACGAACGGTACACATGTATGAAAAAAAGCTACCTTTGTACACTACATTTCTTGGAGTTTTCTCAAAAGGAAATATGCTCCACGATCCCGTTCCGTTCATGTCCGATTTTTGTAAGTTCCCTACAGTGGAATATGCCTCTAAAAATAGATTACAAACGCGCACAAAAGTTGACAGATGCATTCAAGTGAGAAAGGTATACATTCGTACCGTGCATTAGCGCCCACTCCGCAAGTGTCCACGCAGGTGTCGCCAATAGCTGCTCCTCTTCACACATGATTATAGGAAGCTGAGCTTCAGTGTGATGCTGAAGCACGTCCATCACCGTGGCAGCATATCTTGTGAGCAGTAGAACATAAGCGCGGAAAAAAACCTCTCTTGGTTCATCAGGAGCATGACAAAAACGTACCACTCCTAGGTGAACACGTGAACGCCGGTGCCGTGGTTTCAGTCGTTTCAGCTTTCAGTTTACGATTCTCTAGTTAGTTGTTGCCAGACTCTCCAGAGATATCAACACAACGCGCTTCGGTTGTGCGCAATAATACAACACATGTTATCAGTGGGAAAGTCGACAATAATTGGCCCACAAGTAGCATATGATGAAAGCACATATTTCGCTGTTCTGTAACATTTTAACATTTCACCGTTGAATGTTTTGTTGTCGGACTTGAGGAGGGCGCTACTATCGGATAAGTCGCTCGTAAGACTCTTGGCGTGTGGGATTTTTCCAGTCGCCCTAGCTTCCCACATGTAAACCAGTACAAGTCGACTGCGCGAGAAAAGTCGACTAACACGTTTAGTCGACCTATGTGTCCAGGTAAACGCGGCTACTGACTCTGTCGTCGTCGTCATCTGAAAGGACGACTGGAGTGTTACCGAGATTCTCTATTCTAGCTTCGTGCTCTCTTTCTACGGCCACGAGCATGGCATCGATGGGGTCGTACTGACATACGAGACAGCGTGGCACTGCGGTCAAACAAAATCAGTACGAGATTCCCCCTCATGACACAATGCCCACTTTTCCCTTCAGTTGAGGAACGCTTGAGATTGATGATGATGAGAGAGGTTGGGATGAGTCCCTGTGTGTTCAGTGTCATGCGGAGACAGCGGCTATCGCTTCCTGAAAAACAATGCCATACATAGAATACACTCACACAGCAGAATCGGTCAACTTACATTGTGGTCCACGAAACGACACACGTCGTGGATGGATGCCCCTCGTGGGCTTTCGATCATTCGTCGTAGAACCAGAGCACCTTTTATAGTCGCTACATCGCTCTCCTCCTCCTCGCATTGCGACGGTGTCGTCTGTACTTTGACCACCCCGCCTTCCGTCTTTCGCGCCTTTTTGTGATGTCGCATATGACAACGATACCATCGACGTTGAATAAAACATTACACTAATGTCTAACTAACACTCTGGGACGTCTTGTATATGACGACGAGAAGATCCAGTGTGGGATTCGAACCCAGGAACCTCCTACACTAGACGCGACACACTAACCACTAGTCTAATTCGTGCTGCGTGACGTTTTTCTTATCGCAGGGCTCGTGTCTACACAAGTGCAAATATGTTCACACGTTTAATGACGTCATAAAGAGGGAGAGAGAGAGAGAGGAACTAGTGTGTCCAGGGGCGACTTCGACGGTTCGCCGCCCGTGTCTGAACACGTCCAAACACGTTCAATGACGTCATAGAGAGTGAGAGGAAAAGCTTTATTATAACTATCGAAGCAAACGTTTGATCGTCATTCTCGTGTCATCATGATCAGCTTGGTAGATCCTCGTAAGTAATACCCATGTCGTCATCATCGCCGAAATGTTTGAAGTGTTTCGTTTCCAGTTTACAATACTTTTGTTGCGCGTGAAGTCCGTTTTTTCCCGCCTCCCATATTTCGGGAGATTGGTAGCGCCCGCTTCTTCTGCACCAACTGCGGTGGATTGTGGCCCAAAGGTACGCCTCCTCGTTATTTTTAATACGTTCTATAATCGTTCACATTTTTTCAGAGCAAAAGCATTGGACGGACCGATTGATTTGCCCGTTTCTCGGCTGTCGGACGGTACCGTTCGACGTACGTTGCGAAGGACTTCGACTATTGAAGAAAGATGGAGAAGATGGACCATCACTGAAGAAGATTGTACGTGTGTTTAAGATAAAAAAAACACGTGTTTCTCACGCTCCTTTCGTGCAGATTACGAATGGCTACTGACGGGAGATCTACCCCTGGTCCTAACCTTCAAGCCTCCTCCGAAGACCTCCTTTTTGCGGATCGGCGATCAGCTGACCACCTGTCGTTGCGGTGGACTCTGGTCGAGAAACCCCATGCATTGGTTAGACTGGAGCCTTCGTCGGTATTTGAGCTGTCTTCCCGGCTACGAAACCAAAGCTGGAGCCTAATTCATGTGTAACCTTTCACGATAAATAAAAAAGTTTGTGTGTATATATACTCTCATTCCGTCTCAGTCATGACGCCCGAGCAGAGGTTTGCAACCTTTGTGCAAACGCGAATGTATCGGGACTTGCTGCGATTACGCGATTATATTCATGGCGATAGCTGCGAGAGAGACTTTCGCTCGATTCTCAAGACGATACCCTTACGTCTGTTCACCGTCAGTGGGAAGATTGCAAAGAAAATGATGCGTTTCGTAGATTACAAGCTCGAGCTGTTGGAAAAGTATAGACGAGGAGAGACAGTCGACCCGTGTCTCATCAACGCGGATTTCAACCGACCTATCGTCCGTCGCTACTGGCTTCTCCACACATCCCTCGACGTCACGGTGACCAGCGACGACGAGCGTCGGGTCAGCACGTTGGAAGATCGTCTCGCAAGCGTCTTGTGTATGTCGTAAAAAATAGACTCTTTTACGAAACGAGTTCGCTCACGAGGAGACGTTTTATTGTTTCGTCATTCTCTTCGAGGTTACAGGAGAACATGGATACACAATTTTTCAAGCTGTAGTGTTTCGACATGCGCGTGGCTACGTAGATACAAAAAAGCCCGCAGTAAGGCGAAAAAGGTGATTGAATACACTTGTCGTTATACTCGTCCACTGCAGGTAAAGTCCTTCGAAGGTTTGCTTCGATGGGGCGAAGTCCGTAGCTGTCGAAAAACACGGCAGACCGGCAGACCCGTCGTAGCTTTTCACGTAGAGCACCCAGTGCTGCCCGCGCTTCTTCGCTCTTCCGTATTGATGATTATATAGCCGGGCTTGCGTAAAACGAAGGCTTCGTCGGAAGCGCAAATGCCTCTCAGCATGGAGGAAGCGAGGGGGTTAAGGGACACGAGTTCCAAGATGTCGCTCTCGTACATCTTTTCTATGGGAAGGTGACCGTACGGTCCTTGTCGACGCACTTCAGCTTGGGACACTCGGAAATCAAGAGGACGGTGACCGCGTGTGGAAGGGCTTTAGCGAAGCGTAATTGCAGGCGAACGTTTCTTTTTCGCCACTCGTTCAAATGCGAAGGAGAAGAACACTTGTCCACGTCCAAGTTGAAGTAGAGACGGAACCCGTTCGTTTTAAATCGCTCGTAGCTATACTTGAAATGTTTTTCACCCAGTTCTTGCAAGAAGTTAAAGTAGGGAATTTTGAGGAGGTCGTTTTTAAAGTCGTACTCGGCTCGCACTTGCTGACCGTGCACGGAGAGCATCGAATGAGACAGGTCGTAATGGCGGAATTTGTAGGGGTTCGATTGGTTGTCGCCGAGAAAGTTGGACGTGGCGAGCAGGGCAACGCATAATTTGGAAGGTACCCTTTCGGGGTAAACGTTTTCAAAGTCAGCGTCCAAGCTGCCGGCACTCAAGCTCCGCACCTTGGTTTCCAATCCACGTAACACGTAGATGGCCGGCGTGGTCTGAAGCCGCCGCTCGTAATCCAAAAACAGGGAAGGTGCCAGCGTCACCTTTTTCAAGTGTAACGTCATTTCTTTAATGTCCCCCTCGTAATTGTACGTTTTCATGTCGTTGGGACCGATATGAGTTTAAATTCGTCGTTGTTTAAGAGGAAAACGACGCGAATCTCGACGGCAGGTACCATCATGCGCGGTGTTGAAACAGGTCGGTATTGATCTGACCGACCAGGTTAAAGTATGTGGGCGTGTGGTGAAGAAAGGCAGGCAGCAAAGTAGGAAGCCACAGTTTATTGGGCAGCGCGATCAGTGGCTGCCAGAGGACTGAACTGACTGGCAGAGAATGCCAGGGAAGCGCATGCCGCGCGGCGCGTAGCGGTGGCAACTTAGTCTTCGTCGGCTGCCACAAGGCCCCCCCGCTAGAGACAGACAAGGGCTGTCCGACCAGTGCACCCGTTTAGGAGAGGGGACAGGCGGAGCGAATGTGGAGGGTGGCGACGTGGGTGTAGGTGTCCGTGGTAGGGCGTCGGAGGCGTCTTCCGGAGCTGAGGAGGCCGCAATGGTAGGGCATTCGACGAAGGCAGGCTTGACTCGATCAGCGGATACGGTTTCAGGCTTTCCACGGATGGAAATGCGGAAAGTCTTCTCGCCCCTGCTGAGGATGGTGTGTGGCCCTGAATATGGAGGCGTGAGCGCCCGACGGACGGCGTCTGTGCGGAGAAAGACGTGTGTCGCTGTGGCAAGCTCCTGCGGGACGTGGACCTTGCGCGAGGAGTCCGTACGGGTGGGGGTCGGCCGAAGGGAGGCGAAGAAACGTTGGAGGCGTTGGAGATACTCCGCGGGGGCGGGCGGGTGTTGTGGAGGGACGAAGAAATCCGCGGGGAGCCGAAGAGCAGACCCGTACACAAGTTCGGCGGAGCTGCAGCCTAGGTCGGGCTTCAGGGCGGCACGGATGCCCAGGAGCACCAGGGGTAAGTGGTTAACCCAATGGTCACGGTCCTCGCGAGCCATGAGCGCGGTCTTGAGGTGTCGGTGAAGGCGCACGACGAGGCCGTTTGATGCAGGATGGTATGAAGTGGTGCGGAGCCTGGTGGTGCCCAGCAGCTTTGTGAAGGCGTTGAAGAGGCTGCTCTCAAACTGACGCCCTCTGTCAGTGGTGATCTGGGACGGGACGCCGAAACGGGACACCCAGGATGATAGGAAGGCCGATGCCACGGTTTCGGCTGACATGTCCGCCATGGGCGTAGCTTCGGGCCACCTGGTGTACCTGTCCACAGCAGTGAGTAGGTAACGGTACCCGGACGATGGAGGTAGGGGGCCGACGATGTCCAGGTGAACATGGTCGAAGCGGATGTCGGGTATGTCGAACTTGCCGATGGGTGTGAAAGTATGACGGTGGACCTTTGAGCGCTGGCAGGATTGGCAGGCGCGGACCCAATCGCGGACGTCACGGTTCATTGATGGCCAGACGAAACGGTCTGCGATAAGTCGCTGGGTTGCGCGTATCCCAGGATGTGCGAGATCGTGCATGGAGGCGAAGATGGGACGCCTTAATGCGGCAGGAACGAAAGGTCTTGGGCGCGAAGTTGATAGGTCGCAGGAGATGGTAAGCGGCTCGCCGGGGACAGGAAAATCCTGGAGGTGGAGGGAGGTGTTTTGAGTGAGGCGTAGCTGCTTCAGCTCGTCGTCGTCAGCCTGGGCTGCGGCGAGGGCAGCGTGAGACACGGGCTGGGAGACGGCAGACAGGGACGGGAATCGGCTGAGAGCATCGGCCGGGCTGTTCAGGGTGCCTTTAACGTGCTGGATATCGGCACACATCTCCGCAAGGAAGGCCAGTTGCCGAATTTCCCTGGGAGAGTAGCGACTGCTGGCAGAGCGGAAGGCATACGTGAGGGCCTTATGGTCAGTGAAGATAGTGAACGATCGACCATCTAGGAAATGCCGAAAGTGCTTCACGGCAAGGTACGCGGCCATCAGCTCTCGTCCGAAAGTGCTGTACCGTTGTTCGGGAGGTTTGAGGGCTTTTGAAAAGAAAGCGATCGGGCGCCAGGAGTCTTCAATCCATTGTTGGAGGACTGCACCAACAGCTGTTCCTGAAGCATCCACCATCAGTGAGGTGGGAGCATCGTGCTTCGGGTGGAACAAAAGGGTGCACGCCGCAAGATCGGCCTTGATCTTGGCGAAGGCTTCATCGGCTTCGGCATTCCAGGAGAAAGTTCTTGATTGTACTGTCGTCTTGGCCAGGAGAAATTCCAGGGGGCGGAGGGTGGCGGCGCAGTGTGGAAGGAAGCGCCGATAAAAATTAATCAGACCCAGGAATCGGCGGAGCTGGCGGATGGATGTAGGCTTCGGATAATTGGTGATGGCATCGACCTTGTTGGCGAGTGGTGCGATGCCGGCGGGAGAGACTGTGTGGCCGAGGAACTCGATGGATGAGACGCCGAATTCGCATTTCTGGAGGTTCACGACGATGCCGTGGGACTCGAGGCGCGCGAAAAGCTGTCGAAGGTGTTGAACGTGCTCTTCGGAACTCGTGCTCGCAACGAGTAAATCATCCATGTAGGCGAACACGAATGGGAGGCCTCGGACGACGGAATCAATGAACCTTTGAAAGGTTTGAGCCGCGTTGCGGAGTCCGAAGGGCATACGCGGGAACTCGAATAGACCGAAGGGGGTTGTTATAGCGGTCTTCCGGATATCTTCGGTTGCGACGGGGATTTGGTGGTACGCCTTCATGAGGTCGATCTTGCTGTAAAGGCGCGTGCCGTGCAAATTCACCGTGAAATCCTGCAACCGGGGCAGAGGATATCGGTCGGGCAAGGTGACGAGATTTAGGGCACGGTAGTCCCCGCATGGCCGCCAGTCGCCGGTCTTTTTGGGTACCATATGTAACGCTGAGGACCAATTGCTTGAGGATGGTCTCGCGACGCCGATGGAGAGCATATGGTCGAACTCTGATCGGGCGATCTTTAGCTTTTCAGGAGCAAGAGGACGGGCGCGGGAGAAGATGGGTGGTCCTGTCGTTTCGATGTAGTGAACGACATCATGAATAACGGGTCGGTTCTAGTCGGGTGGTTGCGTGAGAGATGGAAATTCCTTAATGACGGCAGCGTAAGGAGAGGATAAGGCAGAAATGGGCACGCCTTGTTCACAGGAGACGGCGTCGACGGAAAGGGCTTGGACAGACAGATGGGTGCAGGTGTCGACCAAACGCTTGCGAGCAACGTCCACAGCGAGATTGAAGCGGTGAAGAAAATCCGCGCCCAGGATGGCCTGCTTGACGCCAGCCACGAGGAACAGCCACGGAAAATTTCGGCGAAGGCCGAGGTTCAGCGTGGCGGACTGCTGTCGGAAGACTGGTATGCCGGTGTCGTTGACAGCGGTGAGGTAGAAAAGTGGCGACCTGCGGCGGTCCGCGGGAGAGGCAGGGAGTACGCTCACGTCGGCGCCGGTGTCGACGAGAAACCGGGTACGGGACACCCTGTCAACGACGTAGAAGAGGCGGCTGCTCGCCGTGGTGGAGACGGTCGCAGCCATTACCGGTCTCCGGTCGCGTTTCCCGACCAGGTACAGGGCCTCGTGCAGCGGCGGGCTTCGGTACCAAAGCGCTGGTGGTACCAGCACGGGCCGATAGGCGGGTCTTCGGCAGTACGTCGAGGTGAACGCCTGCGGCTGGATGAACGGGAGCCGAAACGCCGTGGACTACGATGGCGCGGTCGAGGGCTGCGCGGCGCAACAGCGGACGCCACCATAGCAGATAGGCGCTCGAAATCCTCGCGGAGCTGGACAATGGGGTCCGCGGGCGGCAGAGCAGTGGGTGGACAGGCCTGAGGGTGTGGACGGATGGGAGGATTTGTGATTGCCGCAGGTGGAATTGCAGAGATGGAATGGAGGGCAACCTCCATTACTTTGTCGGCCAGGAGTGCCAATTCCGGAAGCGAGAGTGTTGAAGTGGACGTGAGGATCATCTGGACCGTTGGTGGGAGTCGTTGTAGGAACAGCTGCTTCAGGAAGCTTGCATCGAACGTGCAACGAACGTGCATCGAACGAACGTGCATCGAACGAACGTTGCATCGAACGTGCAGCTTGCATCGAACGAGCTTGCTGCTCGCTCTCCGAGAAGGTTCTGCATGTGACGCAGGAGTTCTGTCGGTCGGCGGTCGCCCAGATCTTCGGCTGACAAAAGCTCCTGGAAGCGCTTTCGCTCGGAGGCGGTGGTCCGTTCGAGCAGGGCAGCCTTGAGAGCGTCGTACGGGTTTGCGGCGGGGGGGCGCGGCGAGAACATCGATGAGCTGGGCGGCAACTTCCTGGGGCAGGACGCTCACCACATGCCGAAACTTGGCCAGCTGGGAGGTGATGCCGCTTAACGCAAACTGGCATTCGACTTGTAAAAACCACACGGTGGGGTTGTGGCTCCAGAAAGGTGGTAAGCGAATAGCGTAGTGATGGATCGACGACGCTGTGGCACCTGCGTTGGGAGGCTCAGTGGGAGGCGGTGGGCCTGCTGATGCATCGGTGGAGGGAACGTGCGCCATGGAACGCTGCAAGTACCGGGTCACCAAAAACTGTGGGCGTGTGGTGAAGAAAGGCAGGCAGCAAAGTAGGAAGCCACAGTTTATTGGGCAGCGCGATCAGTGGCTGCCAGAGGACTGAACTGACTGGCAGAGAATGCCAGGGAAGCGCATGCTGCGCGGCGCGTAGCGGTGGCAACTTAGTCTTCGTCGGCTGCCACAAGTATATCCCACCCTTCGTCGCTTCGTAACGTTGTCCTTCGTTGTTTCGGACCGCGAGACGAGACGTCGTAATCGTTCTTTAAATGTTCGTCGTCCTCGACATAGAGTCCAGCCGCGTGTACTGTTGCTTGAGCCAGGGGTGTGGAATGAAGGACGACGTTCAAAATACTCCTGTATGCGTACAACTCGTTGGAACTGACGAGCTTGTTGTTTGCATAAACGGTGACCGTCTTAAACATGCTGCTCAACAGATGGTTTATTGGGAAAACGACATCTTTCTCGTCCATTTCTTCCCCGTCGTCGCCAACAACACGAAGATACCGTAGAGATCCAAGTGTGCCCTTTGTAAATAAGGAATAGAAAATTCGATCACGGAATTATTTACCCCGTTGACCGGATAAAAGAGTTGGTACCAAGTATCTTCCACGCCGTATTGAATGAAAGGGGGTTCGAATATCATCACGTCACTCGTAAGACAATACGGTGACCGTTGCTTCTGTATTTTTCCTTTCGTTGACGTCATGATGGACGGAGCGCGCAGCGGATGTGTGACCTAGCGGGCGTACCAAAGATACCTGCAGGTGCGTCGTGTGTCGGCGCCTTTTGTTGTCTTTTGCGACATTTCTTTCCATTGTTGTTGTTGTTTCCAAAGCCCTCCATGGAATCCAGCACATCTCTCCCCATTGGTATGGCCGTCTTTGTTACTGCGCGCGATATTCTTTCGCCATCGGCCAAATTCCACGCCAAGTGCTTCAAAGTTCTCTTGGCGATCGGTTTTATTTGCCGCCAGATGGGAACGATAAACTTGGATATGTTGCTCAACACACCGCCCCCTCGTTGGAAAAGGGGTCCCGTGTACACTTGAATTATTTTGGGGGAATTACGGTACATATTTGAAATGCAATGTTAAATTTGTTCTACCTTTGGACCGCAACAGTAAACATCTTCCCGTTTCGTCCGCGAGAACAATCGTCACTGAGGGAATTTCGAATGTAGACAGGTTAAAATACTGGATGTTATCTAACGTGTAGGTGACGACGTGCTCGTCTTTCTCGTAATAAAAGGGTAGTATTTTTAATATCATTTTTTTTCCCGCTCCCCACGTACGTGGGTTCCACGGTATTCGTGTAGACGATTATATTGTGAAACGGGGGTTCCAGGAGTACCTCGACGGAGCTCGTGACATCCTCCTCCTCCCCCGTGAACACGGTACGCAATTCGAAGCCCAAAAGCATGGCCAGGTACTCGGAAAGTCTTAAGGTGGAGGTGCCCTCGGAAAGTCGAATTTTACATTTCTGTTCAGTTCCGTCGAAGCTGAAGCGTGCGCGTTCGCCTACGCGCTGGTTAATCGCATCCAGAAGTGCTTGCGGCGTCGCATAATAGCCGGGAGGCAGCTGTACTTGCAAAGGAATTTTTGTCTTGATCGTGAAAGAAAATTGACGCGCTACGGGGAGAGAGACGCGTAGCGTTTCTCAAAGTCCCTCGACGGATGTGACATGTAGCAGCTTGACAAAGGGTTCTGGCAAGTGCAACCCTTTCGGCGTTTTCAGAGAGTAAACGTTATCCGCGAATTCTAGCGAGGCATCCAGCTTGTGCGCCTGGAAATACTTGTTGAGTGTGTTACGTAGGGACGTGGCTTCTGAATTCAAAGTGACATCGCCGAAAGCGACTGGTGCAGCGTGCTCCAATTAGATGGGTGTGGCTTCGCGTTCGCTCAATTTGGGAGGCTTCACCCACGACCTGTTTTGCGGGACGCTAGCGAGGTTTCGAGCGCCTGTGCGAGCCGAGGGTCCAATTTCATGGCCTTCACGTCCACGGGTAAGACGAAGTCGTATCGGGATTTATTGTGCGCGAAAGAAACGTTAAATTCCGAAAGGGCTTTTCCCAAATCCCTCTCGAGATCTGAGGTGACACGAAAAGTTCTCCTGGCTTCCACTGTGTCCTCGAAAGAAACCTCGATTTTCGCATCTTGCCTTTCATACCCGATATTTAAAAAATGGTTGCTTATGCTGAGATCCATCAGGCCGACTTTATAGCGATTCGAGAGCTGAAGCGGACTATCGAAAGCTACCGTGAAGGCGTTGAGTTTATTCGAGGGAAACTTATCCATACTGGCGTTCGAGAGCAGGTGGACGTAGATGTCTGACGTAATTTCCCAATCTTGACCACGTCGCTGCTCGGAACCCAACTGTCGTGTTCTTTCTCGTAACCAAACCAGCTAACGAAGGAGAAGCTCTGACCGTTCACTTGCTTCTTTCTCAGTACTTTCGTTACTGGCCAAGGCTGATTGGCGTCTCGGGTTACGACGAGTACCTCTTCCGGGTAGAAAGATCCGTCCACTTCTTTACCTCGGTAATCTTCGTGGTGCACAAGGTGTCTTTCAGGCGGGAGACGGTAAAATCTGAGGCGACCAACTCCCTTCCGAGCTCTTATGAAAACGTTTTCTGTGTAGTAGGACCCTCACTTTATCTCCCACATTGAGCTTCTTTTTCACGGAGGGTATGACGGGCTTCCCATTTATCTTGTTGAACAGCTTCAATTCGTTTTCGGGTGTGACTTCGGACGGGCTGATTCCCAAAGTCCTGTGTTTGGTGTTGTTGTAGTCGTGTACGATCTTGGGAAGCGCGGAAACGAAGTGGTATTTTCTGGTTACTCTAAAATAGCGGACTATTCTGTCGCGTAAAGTGCGTATCACCCATTCAGCCTGCGATGCTTTGATTACAGGAGAGAAGGTGGAATACATGTGGACCTTCTTTCGTGACAGGTACTCCTTGACGGTCTTGTTGTAGAATTCCCCTCCTCTGTCGCAAAAGATGTGTGTAGGTGCATTACCTCTCCGAAAAAGTTTTATCATGGACCTTTTCATTTCGGCGGGGCGCTTCGTCGTTAGCGAGAGGGTGCGCAGAAAGCGGGAGAGGGAATCGATTGCCACGAGAATGTAGCGGTAGTCACCGTTGAAAAGTCGGTGAGGTCCATTTGCCACACGTCGTTGATCTTGAGCATGATGATGCATCTCTATATTAAACTGTCTTCTGACCGGGTGGTGTAGCATGTAGGCATCCAGCTTTCTGAGAATGGCGAGAGCCTTCTTTTTGCTCAAGTGACGCGCTTTTCTATAGCGGTCGACAGCCCCCAAACCACCCGCTGGTTTCTCATATACCTCCATAAGTCGTCCACGCAATGGAGGCCTGCTGCTGCTGCTGCTGCTGTCGAGGCTCGCGAGATTTGGGTAGAGAAATCAGGCGCAATAGTATTGAGACCTTGGGGAACCAGGTAGGTTTCTTTTCCGTTCTACGTTGCAACAAATAATTGACGAGTTCGTAAACGGAGGAGTGCCTGGTGGGCTTGCCCGACACGGAGACATAACCCTCGCGATCCCAGGAAAGAACCTTCTTTAATTCCGAGACGACCCTTTCCTCTTCCTCTTCGTCCACCTCTGGAGAGAGGAGCGAATAGTCAAAGTCATTTGTAGCGTCGGACGCCTTGTTTTTATTGTCGTAGGGGTCGAATCCGTATTGCTTGGGTATACGATACAGTCCTTGCAGTATGAGTTTCACTTTGACGTTATCACTCTCCTTCGAGGGAAGAACGTTTCCGATGGAGGAGGTGGTCACTTCAATTCTTTTGGCCATTGGCGAAAAGGTTCAACACAGCGGAAAGTAGGAGAATCACTGACGAAAGAACGCCCTGTCCTCGCTGCTCAGACAGATAGCGCTTCAAACGTTGTGGATTCTTGTGAATCTTTTTGTAGGCGAGCCGTCCTAAGAAGCGTTTGTGCTTCTTCAAACGCGCGAACGTCTCTGGAGCTAGAGCCACCTTTCCATTCAATACATTGAGGCAAATTTTGGAGAGGTGTTTCATCTCGGACGAGGAAGAACGTCTCAAGACGTCGCGACGACGTGGAGGGGGTAGAGTGGAGAGTACTTTGAGTAAAGTGAGGTCAGAGCGGAGATTCATTTTGTGGCGTAGATATATTGACGTTCACCCGGAAAGATATTGCTGCGCAACCTGTGATCCTAGTGCATATAGTTGTGAAGATCCATGAGTAAATAAGCGTGGAGCGACGACATCGCTTGTTTATATGCGTCCAGAAAATACCCCAATCTTTTTCTGCCAAATAGCTGTTGCCTGAAATGTTCCATCTGGTGCACGCTGCGCACGGTGCGCCACAGGACGATGTAACTGGCGTTGTAGGATATAGTTCTAAAATGGCTACTGTCGAAAAATATGTTTTGAACGAGTAAGAAGATCGACGCGTTGGCGTGGTGAGACCCCGAATGAAAAGATCGGTCAACTCCTTCAACGAACCGGCGTCGGTCATGTGATCGTCGACGACGATCAGCGTAGCGCGCGACGTGTACCACTCTCGCGGTAGCTCCTTGGTAAATTTTACGGAGTTTCCAAATTCATCCTGCATGCTCGGCGAAGCATATTTCTGCACGTAGAATATTTGTCACGGAAGCTTGTCCACCACGTCATTCAGGTTCCTCAGCACGTTCGCAACGAAAGTAGATTTGCCGCACATGGAGCGCCCGCTTAAGATACAGCGAAAAGGATGACGGAAACGAAAAGGTTCGGGAGAAGACATGTTGCGTGTGTACATGTTGCACGCAGAAAAAGAAGAGACTGAGACTGGAAGAGGGATGCACCACTTTTATTTACACGTCGTCGTCGTCCTCTAGATCGGAACTGCTTTCCCAATACAGCTTATCCAGGCTAAAGTTGGACTTCTTTTTCGTCAGTCTGTCCGCTGCTAAGATGCGGTCGAGCGTCTTCATCTTGTCCTGACACATTTCTTGACGTGCTTGCAACCATTCCAGGCAGTGAACTTAAAAGGCTTCCTCCACGATGCCGCAAATAAATACGCGAAGTTCTTCGTTTTTTGTCTTTCCTCGGCGACGAGAAACGCAGGAGAATAAACCGCACATGGCGTTTTCCACATATCGGTCAGAATGATGACGCGAGCGCGGTGCGCGCTGCCTTTATACCGATAAACGCACGCAAAGAAATGAGAGTGAAACCGAAAGAAAGAAGCCACCCGCTGCCGCTAGGAGCGCGAGCAGCGGGAGGAGCGGAGAGGCGAAACCGAAACCACCTGCGGGTGGGCGGCGCAGAGGGCGCTAGGAGCGCGCGGGCGTGCGCATGCGTAGCTGCCGCGGCGCGGTGCCCCAGTCAGTTGCTCGCTGGCTGTTGCGGAAAGCAGACGTGTGCCCGGTTGCTCCACAGTCCCCGCGCCCGCTCAGTTTCTGCCTGCCTCTTGGACGGAGCAGTCGCCCCCGTCGCCGCGGGGGCAAAGCTGAGTGATTTCCCGCGTTTTATTTGTTTGCGTTTTTTTTGTTTTACCGCGTTGTTTTTCCTTCTCTTGCATGTTTGCCGTGCCCCCGTGTTTAGACTTGTTTAGCGGTGACCAACGAGTGATTTGCCAATGTTTGACTGCGCTCTTGTTAAGCCTTTTCTTGCTGTACGCGCAAGTTTAGACTTGTTCAGCAGTGACCAAGCCTTTTCTCCGTGTTGACGCACGTTTAGCTGTTCCCGCCTTGTGTTAGCTGCATAGTGTTGTGACGCGGTGGTTAGGCTTAGTCGATTGCCTTTTCCCCAATGCGTCATGCTTTCTCCGTGCTGTTTAGCAGTAGCGGTTAGGCCTTTTCTCTCGCATGCCTAGAATCGTTCAGCAGTGTTGCCATTTTCTACCTGCCGCTAGTATATTGTTCTGTCTTTTTCGCATAAAGCTATGATGGTGGCGCCATCTGGTGTGATGCCTTGCAACTACTTGGCCACCTCTCGTCGATCTCTGCAACTGCTGGGTGCCAACTACCAACATGGCGGTTGCTGGTCACTCGGGTCTTCCGGAGCGGTTTCTTCGGGTCGGCATCGTCGATTTCCGAATAAATTGTTTCTCTCCACTCTATTTCTATCTATTTGTTTTATTTTCTACCTATTTGTTTATTTTTTATGGACTCTCGTAGTGCACAACGCTCAGCTGGTCTGGACACGAGATAGACGCTCCCCAATTAGTGTGGTAGATCCCTGGAGGGTGCTGACTAATGTGGGGGGGCCAATTAGCCCTAATTGCTAATTAAATTGTGTTCAGGCCAGTTGAGCGTTGTGCACTATGAGAGTCCAGTCATTACTACTAAAGTCAACGTCAAACAAACAAAGCTAAAAGGGTAATTCATAATTCATTTTACCCTTTTACCTTTGTTTCACAAAGCATGTGTGCTGCCCTCTGCCCTTGTACATACTCCTCTCTCATTCTTTGGGATTGTCGTGCGTCACCATGATACCCCAATCCTGTTGAAGACAGCGCCGCTGCCGAAACGTCGAATGCCCCCTCTTAGTTCTTAATAAAGTCCCCTTTTTATATCTTTTCCTGTAGAAGCACTGTCTCCACCTCTGATTCTTATTGAATATCTATATATATATATATATTTTTTTTTTTTGCGTGTTCGACCAAGAATAAAATGAACTCCTGCAAAAGAACAATGAGTGCATGTGACCTGCGGAGTGCGCGCAGGGCGTCTAGCTGTTCCGCACACTTTTGAAAAAATTCTTCTCGTGACAAGATCCTTTTTCCCTGAGTCGTTTTATTTCGTTCACCAGCATACAACTTCAATGTATTAGGGTGCAGTGAGAATGTAGGAGAGAAAGAAAAACTGAACCGAAAGGAAGAGTTCGCTCTCTAAGTATCGATCTGTTGATTTCTACTGCAGGTAGTAGTGTATTTAGAACTTTATCAGGTTGGTTGCATTAGTTTCTGCTAGCCCGAGCAGTATGAATTATTGTAGGCATCTGAAAGCAGTGTGATCCACGCAAGTACGCGTTCTGTGGTGAATGACGTACGTGCGCCGTCAGTCTGAGAGTAATATTACGACAAGCGAGCGTTTCACTGGCAGAGATGTAGCTTCCTATCGCCATCCCCGAAGCAGCGCAGCGTGAGCCACTCGCAGCCTCCCATGTCATGGTCCTCCCCAGCCGCACTGCTCGTGCCAGCGGGAAAGTGCTGAACACAAGAAATAAATGTGTTTCGAACAAAAAGGCTGTGCGATGATTTGTTGCTTATCTGTTGCACACGGCCAATACAGATTATTTATTTATTAACTTTTTCAGTTTTGTTAGGGAGCGAAGTATCGATTTAACACAATGGAAATGGTATGTTTGAATTGGATACAACTTTAGGCTGCAGTGGGAGGGATGTACGGCATTGGCATATCTTGCGTCTTTATATCTTTGTAATTTTAAGTGTCATTGTAACATCGTTCAAATAATTATTGCAATATTCATCATCATTCGGAAATATTTTTGGTCTATCTTCATCTTTGATTTTGTGTTTGCAGCTGGGAGACTGCATTTCTCTGGAAGGTGGCTTCTGTGTTAGGCTTTATAGCTTATTGTGAACTTATTCTATTGGGGAACGGCAAAAAGGAGAAATAATAATTCCGATTGAGTAAAATTTATGTAGCAGGTCAGGGACCATGGAACATGCAAACATTTAATCTTAAAAGTTTGCATGGTGCTCTAATGTACCTGGCTTTTGACTTCTCATATATTAAGATCGGAGGTTATCGAAGCTTCAGTGGGAGTCCAGAAAACTCTTCAATATGCTCGGAAGAATCTCAGGTGCCAGTGCGGTTACCTCTGTCAACGTTTTTGCACTTACTCTATCATAGATTTAAATATATGTTGCCTATTACCGTTTCAGATGCTCCTCAGTACCCTCACACTGCTGCTGTCTGGAAGGAAAATCGATGCAGAGCAATCAACACTGTTGCATCAACAGCCACAAGCATCACGCCACGCAAAAGTACTCCTCATTTTAGATTGCACCACTGCCCTAATCTGGTTGACTCAACCTGTATTACATGGGACAGTTAAACACACTACCATTTGCATATTTTTAAACAAAGCTATGAGTCATGTAGATGTAATTTCCACAAGTTATGCAACCACAGGAGAACCTGTGCAAGATATTTTGTGGCTCTAAGTAGCATAATTACCCGAAAAGTGGCCAGGTTAGCTGACTGACTGCTCGTGCGCGGTTGTTCTAGTTGCATTTCAGTCTGAAAATTGGAATTGTTTTCTCAATATCTAACTCTGAAAACGAAATTTACTGAACGAATGAATTCTCTTTATGGAGAAAAATATTTTGGGAAGGCAAGGGAGCTGCTGTAACAGCATTTTACGTAGTCCTCATGTCGTAGCTGAACAGTGGCAGACGCCTTAGCAACAGTGACAGGGTGGTAGGCTAGACCAAAGCAGACATCTCACTGAAACATCTGGGGGTCATTTGATGCCGAAAGTCCCAGACATTGAGCTCGACCATCCTCGATTTCATTAAAAAATTGTGGTTGGTTCCTAGGCGGCTAGTGCACACCCAGCTCACTTTTTGCTGCGATTTTCTTTTCTTTTTCGCGCTGTGGCTGCCTCTTGTGGTCGACTGTTCCCATGCAGCTAATGCTAACCTCTGGCAAATTTTTGCTGAAAACAAAAATTTTTCGCTGCTAAAAAATTGTTTGATGAAATTTTGCAAAAGAAACGTTCAAGGGACGTAGTATCAAATGGAATTTGTCTCATATTTTTCTTAGGATCACGTCAGAGTGCGATTATTGACGGCTGAATGTGTGGTAAAAAGCAATATTTCTGAAATTCATGAATTTTTTCTGCGTACTCTTCCAAGCCTGTGCGCCTCAAAATATTTTACTGTGTTCTATGCCTCCTACACAACAGCGCTAGCACAGCGTAGTCAAATAACTATGAAAAGTTTGCAGCGTTCCATGAAAAACTCTAAAAACTCCAGCAATTTTAGTTTTCTCATGGCATAAACTCTCGAATAAAAAGTGTATATCAACCTTCAACGGGTCTTGGCACGAAAGTATTGTTTTGCCTTCAACCAGAAGAGATTTGGGTGGAATTTGCTCAAAAGCTATTTTGTTGGAATTTTTTTGTCGCCAGGTAGGTTACATGTCAAATCGCAACCTTCAAGAGGCGGACGTGCTGCGAATAACTTTTTTGCAGCAAAAATGAGCCGGAGATGCATTAGTTACATAGGAACAACCAACTACAATTTATCTGAAAGAAATCTGGGGTGGTCGAGGGCACTATTTGGGACGTTTGGAATGGATTGACCCAAGGTGCAATTTTGTATCTTCCATGTAATGCCTCTGCAAATATAGAAGGTGTACTTCATGCGCAGGTGCCACTTCTTCTACAACTGCAGTATTCTTTAACGAAAATTTCCAAAATGAACAATTCCAAATCATAAGTACACCAGTAAAAATGAGGTAAGTAATATGGATATTTAGCTCATTATGTAAGTCAAATTTACAGGATCTCTGACAACCATTTTCTGCCATGCTGTACAACCTCCCTGTAAAATGTAAATCCCCGTGGCTCATGTAGTTCTACTATGAAAATATTGTGTGGAATAAAATAAATCTTGTTGCATGTTAATTGAAATCGACCACGGGTATCACCAAGTCATGTCATGGGGGGTTGGTATAAATGGCAACATTAGTCGGGATAAGTTTGTAGAAGCGACTTGTTTAACATACCATATCGTTTGCAATGTCAAGCTCAAAATTTGTGGCTTCGTGAGTATCGTTATCAAGTACACTTGTCACAAACATGTGTGGTGCAATGATGACACCTTGCATGTAATTACAGATTACACAAACTAAACATATTGTTTAGTGTGTGTCACCACACCACCTTTCGTGGAGCAACCTTTATGCCAAAGTATGAAAAGCGTTTGATTATAATTTTATGCATGTATTAGTGCTGAAAGTACATGAAAAATAGGATGTTATTCCATGATGACATTGCATTCCGTGGCTTACCTTATTTCTCTTCTAGAACTCCAAGTCGAACATTCAACTCACACGTGGCGTCCATATCTTTGGAGCGCTATCTTTTCCTAGCAGACGTTGTGGGAACTGGTGATGTAAGTGCTTCAATGCCAGTGAACAGCAGAATGAGCTCGGCTGTCACTCACATCCTTGTGTTAATTGATTGCCTAATATGTGGGAACGCAACGCTGAAGCATGCGTTGTGAGTACGATGACAGGCGCTAGTACAAGTACTCTGCATCTGTGTAACAGGGATATCCTGTTTTGCTGGGGGTTCCATATTATATTAGAGCTAGGAGTTTATCTTATAACAGAGTTGGATCAGTTTGGTATGTGATGTACTAGGAAGACAATAGAAAAGCGTTGTAGCATACTTTAGTTTTTCTGTAATCCTTCAGTTTATTACCATTATTTGATTGTTGCTTGTGCATTTGAAACTTAATTACATGATTGCTGTGCTGTGCACGTGCTTTTTAAACGTCGTGCATGTAACATAGGATTGATTTCAGTGGCCGCCTAATGACAGCTGCTTGATGCCCTAAAAACAGTAAGGCTTAGGCCCTGAAGTGGTCATGGCATGGTTACCTTTGCAAAGCCAGTGCAGCACCTATGCCTGTGTTCCATGTGTTATCATGAACGGTGTCTTTATTATTATTATTATTATTATTATTATTTAATAGGAAGGGTTTGTCCCTACGACACCTTGTGTCGTTTACACAGGCACCGACATCGAAAATGCACAGCACATACATCTGTATGTCGACAAGATCGTCCTGTTTCGAGTCATAGATTTGGAGGAGGGGGTGGCACTCATCGTTTCAGCATATTGGATGTTTCGGATAGCGTACGACACAAAGACATATAACACACTGTGCACTCTTGAGAGAATTCTCCTGAAACTATCGCACTCCAATGCGAGGGTCCCCGTTATCAAGTTCCTCAGCAAGTACAAGAAGCACTTTGACTAACAACAAGAGTAAAAACAAAAAGGAGACAACAACAAGGATGCTATTATAGTCAACTAGATACTAGTCATTATCAGTTTATGACATGCGGTGTTGTGAAGTGGTTCTGCTACAGTGAAGACAGTACAAATGAAGGCTATTGTACCGGACCAAGTGTTTGTTCTGTTACAAGGTTCCGATCCCTTCACCTCCGTCAGTTCAATCCCGAAGAAATCGAAGTGTCCACGCCCTTTCCCTCGGACCTCTTTCTCATTCTCGTAATACTGTCCTCCCCCCTCCCCTCCTTCCTCTCGAGATTGACCAGGATGTTCCGACGAGAGTTGATGTGTGTCTGGGGAATCCAAGTGTCCACTATGCGGGGCTAGACGGTCAACGTGAACGACAATAGGCCGGGAACGTCTAGAACGCCTCACGCGGTACACAACGTCGTTCAGACGCTTTGTTATGACGTAGTGTCCATGCCAGGGCCGCTGAAGCTGTGGAGACAGTCTGTGTTTTCGGACTGGGTTGTAGAGCCACACCGACTGGCCTTCTAAGAAACCTGCATCTGACGCTCTCAGGTCGTAACGAGTTTTCATGCATGTGAATGCCTCCTTGTAGGTGCGCTCTCGCCAAGTTATGCACCGTTTCTGCAGCACAGGCTCTGAAGTTAGGTGGGAACGTCAATTTCAGCGTCCGGCGTTGGACCAAGTGCTAGGTCATTGGGGAGGCGCAAGTTCCGCCCGGGGAGCATCATGGCTGGAGTGGCTCAAGGGGCCCGCCAGCCGGACGGTCTGCTGGACGTCAGCATCGGCTATCGCGTCAAGAAAGTTGCCAACAGCGACGGTGTCCAGGACATCCTAGGCGCAGTCAGCAAAAACCACACGAACATTTCTCTTAATATCATAAGCGAGCTCGGTGAGCGACTCATTTGGAAGTTGTACACGGCACCTTAACTGGGCATGGAATAGCCCTCGCTGATGACGGTCACAGAAACGGTGTTCAAGGGCCTCTGTCAAGCGCCTGAAGCTGTGTCTCTCTGACGGCGACAATGTCTGAAGAACTGCCAGCGCAGGCCCTCGTAGCGCAGAGACGAAGTGGCATGCTCTCTGTTCTTCCGACCATCCATTTGCGTCGGCCACCACTTCAAACTGTGCCAAATAGCTGCTCCAAGGATCCTCGCCGTTGAACTTATCAGGTTTTGCAGCTGCTGAGGGTTGACATGGCATATATGATGGTTGATCGTGGTGTGAACCATCCGCCGTCGTACCAGTCGAATGCTGACCAGTTTCAGACCGTCCCTGAGGCAGATGAAACACTGCAACGAATTCGGACCGCAACTCTTCCACGACGCTGTGTGTATTCGACTGCAGCAATGTTTCCATTTCCTTTCGGGTAATGAAGCTTGCGGCTTCAGGTTCATGCTCCACTGCAGGAGCCGGTTGCCGGCGTCGTCGTGGGGGCATTGTTCACACAACGGCAACGGAAATCCCACTTCTGACACCAAATGTTACAAGGTTCCGATCCTTCGCCTCCTTCAGTTCTATCCCGAAGACGTCGAAGTGTCCACACCCTTTCACTCGGTCCTCTTCCTGATTCTCGTAACAGATCATCAGTTACCAGTTCTATTACAGCCATTATAGTCCTTATCAGTTTACCATATGACATGCGTGGTGTTATGAAGTGGTTCTGCTACAGTGAAGAAAGTACAAATGAAGGATATTGTACCGGACCAAATGTTTGATCATCAGCCACCAGTTACAAGTCCTTATCGGTTCACAATATGACATGCGTGGTGTTGTGAAGTCGTTCTGCTACAGTGAACACAGTACAAATGAAGGCTATTGTACCGGGCCAAGTGTTTAATCATCAGTTACCAGTTTTATTATAGCCAATATTATAGTCCTTATCAGTTTACCATATGACATGCGTGGTGTTGCGAAGTTGTTCTGCTACAGTGGACAGTACAAATGAAGGCTGTTGTACCAGGCCAAGTGTTTGTTCATCAGTCACTGGCTTTATTATAGTCATTATTATAGTCAGATTATACTCATTATCAGTTTACCATATGCATGTGTTGTGTTGTGTACTACTTCTGCTGCAGTGGTGACCGTACATATGAAGGCTATTTTTCTGGACCGAGACTTTGATTATCCGTCATCAGTTTTGTTACTGTCATTATTATAGTCAGATCATAGTCATTATCAGTTTACCATGTGACGTGTAGTGTTGCGATGTAGGTCTACTGCAGTGATGACCGTACAAATGAAGCCTATTGTACCGGACCAAGTGTTTGACTATCACTTACCGGTTTTATTATAGTCATTATTATAGTCAGTTAGATCATTAGTTTACCATGTGACATGTGTTGCGTAATAGTTATGCTAGAGTGATGATCGTACACATGACGGTTGTTGTTTTGGACCAAGAGTTTGATTATCGGCAATCAGTTTTATTATGGTCATTATATAGTCAGATCACACTCATCACCAGTTTACCATATGACGTGCAGTGCTGTGAAGTAGTTCTGCAGTGAGGACCATACAGTTGAAGGCTGTTGTACAGGACCAAACGTTTCGATTTTCAGTTACAGTTTAGATGATCAATTTGTCCATTTAAATGCAAAGAAAGAAAATTCATGCCTAAATGAATATTGCTGTGTAATCGCTGTTTCACTTAGCACGTAGTGCTTCAGAACATATAAAAGTTCAATGTTACTGGACTTCCACAAGATTTAGACATTTAGGTTACATCTGATGTGCATGTTCAAGGATGAATATATCGGTATAAACGAGCATGGGATGCAAGCAAGCCCCAGCCCGCGCACGCTCGCCCCATGCAGAAAACAGCATTTATACTCGGTGTTTCTAGTGGAACACGCCAGTGTAAAACGCGTCTTTTGTGGTATGCACCTTTTTAAACAGTGTTTTCAATGGAATGAACTGTTGTGAAGGGTGTTGCAAAAATACCATGCTCCTGTCACCGGCTGTGCTGTCTGAGGTTTTCCCCGGGTTTTCCGAAGACTTTCCAGACGAATGTCGGCACAGTTCCCCCTCAAGTCGGCCCAGGACGCATACTAACCTCGTCGTCTTCCACTCCTTCCTGCTGTACTCTCTCCACTTGTCCACGTCTGTACGCCGCTCATAGCCACAGTTGCTTCGCGGCGCTAGCACAGACGTTAAAAAACCACCATGTGAAGCTTACACCGAAAGGGTGTCAGCCAGAGGACAAGCCGTTTACACCCGAAAGGTGTAATAGAATATACTGTGTGGACAACGACTTCACGAACTGGGATAGGAGTGCTACCTCAAGAAGGTACTGAGCTTGGATAAAAAAAACAGTGGTGTATAATTCAACCTCACCAGCTGCGCTGAAATTTCGCATTACCGGCTACCGTAGTCATCCAGTAAATTTTTATATCTTCATCGGACTATAGCTATTATTATTATTTTTTCATACATTCCATCCCAGTCACAATCCCTAGAATGTAAGAACAAATTTCCTTGTCTGCTTTTTCGCTTACTTTCCTGTTCCGTAAACGCGTGTTCATTCAACGGCCCGTTTGCCCAATATATATTTGGTCAGAGGAAGATATAAAAAAGGGAGGGAGCGTGAGGTTAGAGAAGCCTTACTGATAGTGGAAGCGGGGGACACGTGTGTCAGCCAGAAAGGATTGCGCCGACAGGAAGTGAGAGGGAGCGCTTGCTGCGGGGGTAAAAATAGCGGTTTCGAATGTGTCTGCAATAAAGTGTTGAACGTACAGTTCTGTCTTGTGTGTGCTTTCCTGATTGTCCGGGTTTTTAGCCCTTTTCGGACAATGCAAGTCTTACACCTACAGGCCCAATTCGATGTTTTGGTGAACCTCGCTCTATCGTTGGATTCTTCATTTTTTGAGATCCCTAATAAAATTTTGTGACACGTTATGGTGGGAAAACCCGTGCTCTCAAAGTGAAACAACGTTCGGTGGTTTCTAAGCTTCCGCATAGTTTTCGAATAGGTGTTAAAAAAAAAAAAAAACACGGATTGATGATCAGTACAGAATGCATGGGTAAGGAACTAGAATAACGAAAGGTTCTGTCAAATGGCTGATAATTTTACACACTTCTACGCTGACTTGTGCCCGTCACTCGAAAAATGTAATTGATTACCGTTACTTGTACAGAAAAGTAATTGATTGCCGTTACCAGTTACGGGACTGCAAATGTAATTGAGTAACGAGTAGAAAAGTAACGCGTTACCCCTGTCGTTACTGTGCCTTCACGCAAACCATGCCTGTCTGTGTGTGCCTCAGCAAAAAAAAAGAAAAAAAGAAAAGTTCAACAGCGGAACAGCTGAAATACCACTGAAAATAAAAACCCGTAAGACACAAAGATATGTACGTCCACTGTATTTATCGCCTGGGAGGATGTTGAGCGAGTTGATGTGAGTGAGCGAGGATGTTGTCGTGGAGCGTCCCCTTGACTCACTAAACCTCCAAAGCTATATACCACAAAGCTACCACCGCATTGGTGTAGGAAGAGATTAGGGAGAGAGACCCTGAAATTCCAGAACAAAGGGTGACCGCACGAGGATCTCGAGTTAGTCATGCGTTAGTCTCTGCCGGAAAAGTAATCAATTACTGAGTAATCGATTACTCAGAAAAGTAATTCATTACTCGAAAAATTACATTGGCATTAAATTAACTGGTTGCTCGAAATATTACTCAAACAGTAATTGATTACAAGTAGCGAAATTACTAGTAACGCGTTACGCACAAGTCCGCTATGTAACCCGTCATACTAAATTCAGGTATAGTTAACTCGCGTTTATCCGGACGGCTGCGTTTCCTATGAAAATGTCCGGATAGCAGGGTATCCGGATAGGTGAAACACGAAAATCCAGAGTGATCCTAAAAGGATATCTTTATTGACCATTACAATGAAAATTGTGTTGACTGAAAGCAACTGAAAGAGCTGTTCTCAGTGACGCCCACGCATTTTCTACCGTCGCAGCTGGTGCATCCCCGCTTTCATCAGCAAATTCTTCTTGAACAGTATTGAAAGCGACGACACTGACGATATCGACATCTGTGATTGCAGCGCAGCACAGTAAAGTTTTTTACACTTTTTTGGTGTAAATGGATTGTCCCATGGCGCAACCCTTTTTGGTGTTGCCTTTGCACTCAAATGATGGGTGTTTTTTAATACACCCCTTAGTTAAGTGTATTTCAAATAAAACACTGTTATAATGGGCGTTTAAAAACAAAAACACCATTAAAAGGGGAGTATCCGATTGAAAACACCTTTTATGATGGAATTATTTGCTAGCAAATATTGCCTCGCAAATAGTGTAATAGAAGCTTCCGCGGCAGCATGCCGAGACCAGTGGCCGACACATACAATTCGACGTTCTTGTTTCTATGGCAAGCAGCACCGTGAACACGGCAGAGTTCCAGCCGTGGTTACATCGTAGAACCTAAACCGGAGCGCAATGCGTCGCAGGCACGCCTCGTTAACTTGGTAACACTGTGGCACCAACGTGAGTGCCGAGGCTTGAAGAGACCTCAGGCACCCTCAGTAGCCTATATTGGCGTGTCGGATGGATCATATACTGAAATACTGAAAAATTTGTTGGGGCGCGTTCGTTACATGTGGTGGGGCGGGAAGCGTTCGTAACGGTGACGGGAATGTGCTTTTGCAACTAGCACCCACGCTTGCAACGAGTCAAAGATATAAGCTAAATTTCTAACGTCCCTCACAGTCAAATACTGTGTTTTTAACTCAGGCTATCGTCTATAATGTGATTACTTGCTGAGTGGAGCTGTGAACCAAGCATAATTTTTCTCTCACGAAATAAAACACCATTTTAACACCATATTTACAATCCAAATTGGGTGTAAAAAAGGTGTATTAGACGGTAGACACCTGTTTCAACACCCCCCTTTGCACCGTTAATGATTGACATTGGATAAAACGTGGTGTATGTCGATATTACACCTTTAGTAATGCTCTTCTTGCACCCTTTGCGGAATACAAAAGGGTGTTCTTATAAGAATACACCTTTTTTGAGCAAATAAAGGTGTAAAATGATTTACTGTGAGAGGTCCTCGTTGCGGACCTTCTCAGTCTGAAATGACCAGACAGCTCAGTGGATTACTTATGTGTAACGTGCAAAGTCGGAATGGGAGAAAAATGCTTCCTAGCAGCACCCTCTTTGTGTCAGTAAAAGGAGGCCACGACCAGGGTTCTCGACCTCGCTTGACTAGGTGTGGGCCAAGTGTCCTTCCTGAACAATGACCGGATAACTGAATACGATTGTTTGGTATTAGTCACTTCTGTTCCCTGGAATCCTCGTACGAGTCCGGAAGCTGATGTCTGGATAAACGAGGGCGAAATACATGGCGAGAAATTTGTCCCCATGCTTTCTGTACGCATAGCGCAGGATCCGGATAAATGAAGTATGAATAAACACAGGTCGACTGTACTAAGAACCGAGACGAAGAGCAATCTCGGTTCGATATATCGGTGGCTCTCGTCCTGACGCACTTCCCTTCACATGTACCTATCGATTCGCAGGATTTTCTCACGCTTCTAAGCACCAAGAGCAAGTACTGGCATAGTTGGTGATTCGCCTATAGAATCATATAATTGGAAAACATTGGTTTCTGCGATGTTTCTTTTGTTCTTCTTTGCAATTTAAGACCCTAGTGCGAAAGGTTTACGATGTATGATATTACATTCACAGTTGCTTTCTACCGCAAATGACAATAGCACGATATATAGTGGCACATGAATGGCGGACCTAACTGCATACTCATACGGTAGCTGTTGGTGAAATGAGAACGAGTCTTGCACCAAAAGGGGGTATGAGTAGAGCAAACACCGGGAGAATGACATGTTCTCCAAATTTCCCAACGAGGGTGCCCTGATAAAAAGCCAAAGTATCAATGCACGGGTGCATCTAGAGCGAATAACAAACGTAGAACTAATCGTGACGAGCTTTGTGACGTTTTCTGGCAAAGCAGATATACCGCATTACCAGCAACGGTAGATAAAGCCACGCGTCAGCTATGCTTCGCTGTAGATCGTCGTCCCAGCCTATCTGCGGTACACTCGTTGCTATAGCGACTGATACGGTATCTTGTAGCCGACCTCAGGTGCCCCCTGCAGCAGCTATTGTTGAGATCAGACGTTCGCTTGCGACTCATTGCCTCAAGTTGCATCCCGTGAAGTCTGGTAGCTTCCAAAATGCTCGCCGTACGCTGTACATCACCATCGTCGCTGGATTCCACGGACCCACCCTTGCTGCATCCCGTAGATACCTGTGCAAGTTGCGGACGTTCATCAATCGACGTCTGGATGTCCACGATCTACAATACTAGCACCTGCAAGAAGTGTCTGCTCGATAAGGAACCACTTGACGACATCTTGCTTTGTCCCGGTTCAAGGTTTGGCTGCAAATATCAGACGAGCATCGCTCGTGAGTGCGCCGTCCATCTGCGTACCTGCCCTCGACGCCCGACAATGTCCCAACGAGTGCTCTTCTATTGTCCCCAACGTGCACCTGCCTAAACACCTGACGGATCAATGTGTGAGACGTACGCAGGAATGCCGTTTCTGCCATGGGAACTATTTCGTTTCCGAGATCGGGAATCATTTTAAGAACTGTGCGGAATACCCAGTCACGTGTCGGTTCTGCAACCAAGAAAACATTCGACGTGGCAAGTTGGACGAACATGGCGCCGGTTGCCGTAAGACACCGAAGCGTTGCAAAATGGCCTCTTTGGGATGTGCATTCGAGGCAGGCGATGACGAAATGCAACATCACATGACGCTGGAGAAGCATGCTTTTTTCATTCATGAGTTAAAGATGCAAGTGAATAGCCTAGAGGCTGAAGTGCGTAGATTACGTGAAGAGCGTAACCGAGAAAAACTAGAAGAGCAAAAAGCCCAGGAAAAACTGCGGAAGGAAAAAGAGATTCGCAATAAAGATGTGCAGAACCTTCTGGCCCAAATACAAGCATTGAAGGCAAAATTCGGCGAAACATTAGAATGAAAACTCGTGAAGTATCGGGGTCTCGCGAGGGATGTTATCCGTAAAGTCATGAATGTCCGCCTTTTCCGTAACCAATTATTTTTTAGACAATAGACGGTAGTTATGGTGAAAGGGTGTGCAATAAGAAGCAGCCATATCGACTGTGGAGGCAACGGCCATCGTTAGAAGAATTGATTGCTTTCGTTTCGTCGCTCAACGGACTCCTACCTGCACTTCTGTGGTAAATACCTTAGACGTCTTTCAAGTGGCCGCTGTCTCAGCTAATGTGAAAAAAAATCGTATTAGAAAAATCTACGTGCAATTGTCTTAACATTATGGTGTCAACGTTTTTTTTTCTATCCCGGGAGAGATTTCGCCATTACGTTAGAGCTCTTTTATGAAATTTAACTAGCGAGAAATTGAATTTTCCCTATTGATGTCCGAACTTTGTCATGTCAACCTGTCGTTTTTTTTAACGCAGAAACAGAAGGCGCACGTCGGATGTACCCCACTGCGTTGCAAAATGGCTTGCATACTACTTTGGTAATATGCTACGGCAGTACGTGTGTGCGCATGAGAGAAAGAAAGGGTTGGTGGTGATGGTGAAAGGCCTCGCCGTTGTCGGCCTCACTGAGGTGGGAACGTCACGACTAACGCTCTCGGGGGAATGTGTGTCCTGGGCCGACTTCTAAAGGAACTGTGCCGACATACGTCTGACAGCGGCTGAGGAAAAATTCCGGACAGCACATGGCCTCACGTGTAGCTGTTGTGGTACCCTATTTGACGGCAACCCAATGAGACCCTTCTACGTGCACGAGGGGAAAGGGAAAATGCTGAGGTGTTGCGAGAAAAGCTGACCAACATGCATAGCGTATAGTTAAAGAGATACTGCGAAAACCGTCCTTTCGACTCGTATACATTCCTCCCCCCCTTACAACTTATAAACATAATCTTCACATGCAGCCATATGCACACTTAGAAATGAATTTCACCGCATAGCACGCTTCTAGACAACCATCATCTCGATTGATATCATTATCTGCCCTGATTGGTTGAAAACGGGAGGCGTACGCCTCTTTTTTTTTCTTTTTTGTGACGCTTATGCCGTTAACCGTGTATTCACACGAGCGTGTTTCCTGACGGCGCAGTAACTGAAGGAGCGAGAGGATAACGATAAGGCGCTGAGGCTACGCCCCTCTGGAAAGCCTACACAGACAAGCTTCCAATGTGCTGTCAGCTCAGATGCCAGGGACAACGTTCGCGCTGCGGTTGAAGGTCGCAGCATTAATTTTATGTGCACGGCGCTTGGTACGCAATGAACGAAAGAAAGCGAAAATTGGTGGCTCTTGCTGTTCTCATTGACAATAGTGAACGCTGCCATGAAGAGAAGCGGTTACAGGCACATTCTCACAGAAAACAATACAAAGGTAGATATGGACGAAAGAAGGGGCGTTGAGGATAGATCACGGTCTGCAAAATAGCCTTCTACGGGAGCTATGACACGAGGAGCCATGCACTCTGAAAACAGAACTTCACCGCATAGCACGCTGTGCGCCAACCATTGCGAAGCATAGTAAGGTTATCGCTTCTGATTCGAAGACAGAGGGGGGCGTACGCCTTTTTGTGGCAATTTTCATATATCCAAATTGCCACAAAAAGGCGTACGCCCCCCCATCTGTTCGAACCTGAAACGATAACCATATCTTTCGAGGCAATGGTTAGCGCATAGGGTGTTTTGCGGTAAAGTTCAGTTTTTAGAGTGTGTGTCTACCGCAAGGCTTTGAGAATGGATGCGGCCACTTTTGAATACGTTATGCTCCGTATAGCAAAGCGCAGAAGGAGAGTATAGAGACGAATATGCGGGACAGTATACTAGCCAGTGATAGTCTTTCCCTAACCCGTTTGTAACATGTTCGTTCGAATTATGTGCGCTTAAACATGCCTCTAAATTCATAAAGCGTTCGTAAATAAGACTGAGCGGGAAATAGCGTAGAAGAGAGTGCTATGAAGGCTGCCTGCCTTCGTTTTCTACCGTGACTCAGCAGCAGTATGACGGTGTTGAGTGTTACGTAAAGCAGGGACTGTTGCGGCGTAAAGGTAGCGCCTTTCGAACACAGTAAAAACAGCTTCACCGCATAGCACACCTTGCGTCAACCATTGCCACGAATGATAGGGCTTACTTCTGATTGAAGGACAGAGTGAAGCGTACACCTTTTTGAGTCAATGGGGTGTGTGTGGTAGTTCTTCTGCCGCACGTTCTGCTCAAGCAAGAAACCTTGTCCTCTTCGTCCGGAAGGCAGGTCCTGCTCAACGACCCATCGTAAGTTACCGCCCCATCCATACATATAAACTTGTGGAACAAAACGAAATTTACAAATTCGCACTTTTTGCATATTCCGTTGTATAGAGGCTCCCCCAGTGAATAATTACGAAATAATGCCATGGCACAGCGAGACGCTATAACGCAGGTTCGTCAATACGTTGCATTTTTAGCACTAGCTTTATCCAGATTTAAAACACGTTACTTTAAAGCGCTGTGGCAGTTCCCAAACTGTGTGGCCGCGATGGATGGGACACACGTAAAAATAGTGAAACCGAGACAAACTGGTTTCCTTTATTACAACGGTTCGCCCTCGTTGATGCTTGTCAGAACACAATGTACGCACAGAGTGGCCTCCCGCAAACGCACTGCATGACGTGATGGTGACCTTAGGGTGTTACCTGTAAGCTTGTGTAATGACAGCCCTAAATATTATATCATTACATGGTTAATTTATGATGCCAGACAACTATGAATATGCACGACCCCAGCAGTGCTGGCTCATGGATTAAATTTTGAGCCCCTTTGGCTTACCTGGCGTGCGACATACTGCTCACACATTTTCTCGTTTTTAAACGAAGCTGCCAGCGTCCTGAGCCGATACCTTTTGGTTTGGAACGCGAGCATGGAGCCAACTCGCTATTAATAATTAACGCGTTCTCAGCTGATACAACGACTACGCCGTGAGTATGGGGATCCAAAAAGTGCTTTGGTGTACATACCCAGGAAGCACATGGTGGGCTAGTAAACGTCTAAATGACGTCTAAAAAAAGAGAAAAGGAATGTCTATAAAATGTCTAGGCAATTAGACCAAATCTCTAGTATCCGTCCACTAGACGTCGAATAACACGTCTAACGTTACGCCACCTAGCCATCTAGCCCTAGACATCCGATGTCTATGTACCTAGCCGTGATTTAGACATTCTTTTGACCTGGATGTCTGGAACAGGGTCAGACACTTAACCATGTATTAGACATGAAGTCTACAGCTAGACCAATTTTATCCCTCCATTCAGGCGACAGGTCTAGGGTTATACATTTCCTGTACCTTACTTTAGCCACCTTTAGACCTACTTTAGACCATGACTAGTCCTGCTACCGTCCTGGCATGCATTCATGCAGAAATGTGATATAATTGATAGCAACACAGATAGCAACATTTATTTGCAGTAAACCACACACGAAGTCTACGGTACAAAGCTCTGTCTAAAACTGGATTGACTTTGCCGCCAAGCAGGCGTCTTGTGTTTTGACTGAGGAGTGTTGAACTGGCAGCAGGGTGTTGATGGCCACCTCATTCCTTTCTTCCAATGAGTGATTGTTGGTGCTGCAGCACTGCCTCCAATTACTCACTGTGGCTAGAAAATAGAACAAAACATGTCTGAAAGCATTATGTAGCCTGCTAGTTCTAACTAGTTTGTTTAGTGGCTATGCACACTCTTTCACGGGACGCTTGTCTGGCCACATAAGAGCAAAAGCTGTATCAACACTCATCTGAGAGACACAAAGAAAAGAAGCTGCACGTACAAAAATCACTGAACTGTTACAGCTACACAACACAAATTGCAGCAACAGCTGAAAATCTGTTTGCGCGTCACTACCTGATGTGGACGCTAGAGCCCTGCACCATCCGCGGATGGAAGCGGATATCCGTAAGATACTTGCGGATTCGGATGAGAATTTATCTCTTTCTGCAGTGTGCGGATTGGATGGCTCGAGGTCGGATATACCGCATGCTGTAATTTTTCGACTAGCAATTTATTTGTATTGCGCGCCGACAGCGAGCGCATGCCCGGTTCACCTTTCACGGCCTTGATTGGAGAGAAGGCATTCTGGCGTCCACACGAGCACCGGCGAGATAGCGTTCCAGAAGTATCTCCATATCGTGTTTGTTGAAAGGTTTACCTTTGCTTGTCGTCGCGAGTCCTTCCGTGAGAGCATGGAGGCATCCGAAATTATACCAACATTTTTCCGACGGTGTTTACGCGTCCTTCGAAACTTGCGGATGTAAATGGTTGTGTATGCAGCGGTGCGGATCGGATAACGCGTGCGCGGATGCTAAACATCTTATCCGCGCAGGGCTCTAGCGGATACTGCCAGGATCTCAGGGAAATGAGGATGTAACAGCTATCGCTGTGAAAGTACATTAATGTGACAGGCGTTTTCTCGTGACACACGACCTTACCTGGTTGAGCAAGGGACTGCTGAGCACTCCATGATTGGCGCAGCTCTTCCATCACTGCATTACGCTAAAACAACATCTGTGCTGCTCTCATAACTTTGGTGCAAAAATTCTGTACAGGATAAAAATAAACACTGTGTATATTATAAAAGACAATACAAAGCAAGAGGTGTATCGCCATGTCAAATAATTTATTCACATGACGTCATCTGCAGGAGACCACCACTGTCGCTAGCAGGCAGATTTGCTGCCATCGGCCTTTGTAGATCTCTGCCTCTCTATTGTAGATTTCAGTCAAGCTGTTACCCATATTATACTCACCGTATATCTGGTGTTTAAAACTTTTTGCTCTGTGATTTGTAGAATATCCGAGCAATTTCCATATTTTTGGTGTTAATAATCACTTAAAAAGCATAATGCGGCGAACAAATGCAAGAACTTAACATTGAGGGACCTATAGCATGGCGCTGAGGTGACTTCAGCGAATAAACCTTTTAGGAACTCAGATCTTGCACTATTGCCAGATAGCTGTTTGGGTGAAGTAAGATGGAATGACATAGTCACGCTGTTCTCCATACAACACCAAGGGTGTTTCGAAACGACCAAGCACAAAAATACTAGTTTTTGTACCGTTTGATGAATATTTTGTCTGCTGCCCATACAAGTTGTGCGGTTCTTTAGCAAGCTCCTGGCAGTCCATCGTTGTTGCAGCGACGAGTGTCGTATTTTGTGATGTGTGTGTTGAAAATCGCTGTTCTTTGTGCAAACATTTTATCAGTGCCTTTGTTACTGAGCTACAGGTGTGCCTAATATGTAGCGCATTGCCTGTTCAGCGGTTTCAAGGAGATACCATGGGCAGTTTCAAGATTTTTTGAAGTGTCCTGAAATCCCTGAGTCATGTCAGATTCCATTTTACTGCTGCAGCCGTGTAGCTTGTGGGAAAATGTTATGTGCAGTAAACAAACATCTGCTATCTGCTGCCCACAGTACGTGCAAAGTGCTTCTGTGTTTGTGGAGCTATGGTTGATAGTGCTGCGCTGCACGATTCGTCGGAGTCGTCGACTTTTTTATTGACGTTTCAGTGATTCAATAATTTAGTTGCTGATTTCTTTAAGTTGGTGTAGCGTAGTATTCTGCAGGGTATTACTAACGTACAAAATTTACATTTACCAGCAACGGTAACGCCATAAGGAACGCTAGTTCAAGAAACATTGCCCCGAACAAATGCGGGCTTTCGTTAAGAAAAAAATATATATGTTCGTAATCCAGTAAAATAAAATATTACTTCACAGCACTTAGATTCTGGTAATGTCTTCTAGTTGTGGATGCTGCAGTGTATATGCATGTCAGTGAGCCAAAAACACTCGGATCATCATATGTATGGACATTAAATTATCTACGTACCTCAGTCAGACTGCCTTCATCTGACTGATCTTTTGTTACAATATATGGACATACAACTCACATAGCATGAAAGACTACATACTATCAATTTGGTCATAATATAATTGGACAAAGTTAATGTGGTCCATTCATGCATAGTTTCTGAAGGTTGTTGCAGAGTCCAGTTTTATTACCTCAGTATGATCATTTGCAAACAGATTGTACTTGCTGCTCCGCACACGTGTGATGGAAAGTAAGAGAATAAGGAATTTCCTTAATGTATGAGGCTCATCCAACAAAAGTTCCTCTGCTGTGAACAAAATAATAAACCTATAGCGTACCACTGAAAAAATTTATGTACAGATTAGAGCTCAACGTTACTCCCTAATATAGTCACCTTATTTAGGTGAACATTTTTGATACTGTGATACCAAGTATTCAATACATTGCCTGTGCCATGCTATGCCCTGTTTACAAAATGATGCATTCACTTTGCATTTCACCTGATCAAGTTGTGTTTCATGATCACTCGCGAATTGGTGACTGCCGAGGGGTGCTTTGAGAGGAAGATGGAACAGCAGATTGGGCAAATTTTCATTGAAGTAGGAATCATCACCTTGAGCACGAGGAGAACGAAGTATACAGGAAGCTCACGAAAAGGAAAATCACGTTTGTGAGTCTCCTGTATACTTCATTCTCCTCATGCTCAAGGTGATGCTTCCTACTTCAACGTTGTACCAGCTCACTTGTGTACTTTTTCTCTCTTTGGCAAATTTCCAGATGATTTCTGTAACAAATCCCGAGTCTTCGAAGACGAGTGCAGACAGCGTTGACGTGGTACGCTACACCCTTCCAAGTCCTGTGCTTTTTTGTTTCATTGTAGCTTGAAGCTTACCCATGATCTCGCAGTACATCTGCATTTACTGTGATTGTGTGTGTGAGGTCATCTACAAGTTGCGCACAATGATAGTCCTAAAACACTGTCGGCATAGCCTTTCCAGACGAAAACGCGAGTTTGACCTCCTTCAGAATGCTTTCACCGGGCACCCACCATGACTTCGTATGGTATTTTGTCTCAGCACATGCATAATGCACCCACGTTTCATTAATAATAATTGTTCCAAGATATTCATCTTGACCGTCTTGATACCATTGAAGGAAAATTCAAGCTGCATTCATTCGTTGCTCTTTACGAACGTTACCGAGCAAATGTGGCCCCCATATCGCATAACTTTCGTTGACCAAGCTGAAGGAAATTTGTTCCCATGAGTATCAGAGTGCAGTACCAGTGACCCCGCCAGTCTCCGTTAACAATTCTCGGAATTTCAGAAAAGAAACGTTGTTTCGTGGTGTTATAGCTGATCACCTACTGTACTGTTCATTGTGCAGATTTTCACGACCCTGTATAGAGGACGCACCATTTCAATGCCTGTAAAGTGTTTTGTATAAACAGGTGTTAACTGTCAGTGGATATTCTCTAAAGCACTCTTTTTTTCTTTAGCGAAAAGTAGGATAACTCTTCCTTATTAGGATAGTCAGACGTACTCGGAAATATTACATCCATGCTTGAATGCCTGACACATAGGTGAACGGCACTCCATTAACCAACGTCTGCAGTGCCGGGATGTCACACCCAACTACTACACCATTCAGTTTGTCCTAGTGGCATTTCCTTTGAACAACAAATATCTGAAAACTTATTTTTGGATGACCCTCCTAATTCCAGTCTTTCTGCATTTGGCTACATTTTTTAGATTTCTTGTGACGACTCTTGTGGACAGATACCAGCATGGAAAACTTAATAATAATTGGGGTTTACATTGCGAGACAACTGAGATCATGAGCGACGCCACAGCAGTGGATCTGTGGATTGCCCACCTGAGTGTCCTTAAATATGCAATGAAAGCTCACCACACAACACACTGTATTTAATGTACCTTGTAGAAGATGGCATGTCTAAGCAACCTGTATCCTGGCACTAAGTTGCTGGCGTTTTTGGCTGGGTTCGAACCGGCGATCGCGGGATCAGAAGGCGAACACACTACAGACTCTGTCACCAGGCCCGTTTCACGGACAACTTGAACACCACAATTATGTTAACTCTGCCATCAAGTAATTCAGTTTCCTGCATATGTTTTGTAACAATTGAACTTCAGTTTTGTAAGCCTGAAACCTAAGCTTAGAACCACCTCTTATAATTTAGTGACTGTGTTTGATGTGTGAATGTGTTCACACCTCCTAAAAAGCTAATAAGACAAAATCTTGATGATTTCTAATATGTGGTATATACAAGGCCAGCTACAAGACGTCTAAAATTAGACGTCAATTACAAAATGTCTACCAGATGTCTAGTAAATCACTAATTTTAGACGTCTAAATAATGGTAAGACTTTTAGACGTCTAGTCAAGGTCTAGTTTGGGCACTATCTCTAAAGTCTAGGGTTAGAACAAGTCTGGACGTCTAGTAGACTACCATGTGTTCCCTGGGTACCTTCCGTTGCTTCGACATCCGTGTGTCTATTTTCCATTTCAAAAGCGATCTGATCCCACATGGCATGTTTCCTTGGTACATTTCGGTAATGCTCATCGGCAAGTTTCTATAAAATCGGGTGTTGCTCTACCAGATGTATAGATAAAAAACAAAAGAGCCTGTCACTTTGGCAACAAAGGGTGTCTTTTTCTTTTTTGTTTCGTCCTCCCGGAAGTCTCTGCGTGTCAGTTGTCAGATTCCGTGCCCCGCGAACAAATTATCCGTGTGGTTCTTTCTGACGGACGGAGCTGCCGAGCGCAGTGCTGTTCCTCAAGGCTCTGTCATATCTCGCCAAAAATAAGATAAAACATGTGCGCTTCATAGATTCTGCTGTGCGATAACCCCCGCCCGCGACTGAATGGTTGGATGATTGCGTGATTATGCTGATACCTCGTTCTCCTCCTTCAGTCGCTGCGCAGTCAGAAAAGGCGCTCGTGTGAATACACCGTAATTGTCGCAAAAGAGGAGTACACCTCCCGTTTTCAACAAATCAGGAATGATAACAATATCGTTTGAGATGATAGTTGGCTAAGAGCGTGCTATCCGCTGAAGTTCATTTTTAAGAGTGTAGAGCTTCGTCCCATGTATCGCATTCGTTTCTATCTCCGGTCTCCGAATGCGATTTCCGGCTTGGCTCCCACCGGTTCCTTGCCGCTCCACCACAGGGAGTGACGACCGGCCCATCAACCGTGTGTAGGCGCGCCAGCTCCAAAGTAATTCCCCAGTATCCTTCAGACCGTATAACCGGCCTGCATAAACGATAGCTCTGCTGATCCCAAGGCCTTTTTTCATAAAGACTGTGGTGCAGCCAAAAAAAAAAACAAAAGACGCACACCCTGCATATGTGCTCAAACACACACACACACACACTCTCTCTCTCTCTCTCTGTCTTTTTCTCTCGGTGAACATTCCGCAGGGATTTTGTTTTTTGTGGAATAACGTGAAATTGGCGCACTTTATATCTTAAAGAACCGAAAAGTGAAAAATGACAACCATATTTTGGCCCACCATCCTGCACATTATCATAGTTTGGTAACACAGCGAAAGCATTACCTCACAATTCGGGATATTTTTTTATGTATAAATATTTTGAAGGTTGCCGGAACATGGACGGTGCTGCCAACGAACGGCAAAAAAGAGTAACTTGGGTTTCAGGTCCAGGGTTTCCGGGATTGGTCAACCTGTACCACGTGACAACTAGTTTGTAGAGAACAAAGTTGACACACATTATCGTTACAGCTAAACGTCATTTTCAAAATGACGTTCGCTTCTAGGCATTTCAAGAACATAGTTTCTATACTAATAAAATATTCAGCTAATTCGCCGACATGACCCGCCGTGCCGTTTGCAAGGCCGTCTGCGTTATCGCGCTTATTGTCTACGCCGTGGGTGGTCATACTGGCCGCGCGAAGCAGAAAGTGAAAGTCTGTGAAAGTAATCAAATCACTTGTCTGTCACTGTTGTGTCAAGTAATTTACGTATGCCTGGTGTACGTTGTGGCGTTCGGGGATGCGGAAATCGTTCATCTTCGACGACGGGAGTTTTCTACCACAAGATTCCACAGGACAATGCGCGAAAGCGAAAGTGGTTCGAAGCACTCGGCTATGAGATACAGCAGTCGTACCGTGTATGCTCAGCCCATTTTGCTGCCGATGACTACGAAGATCCCGCAGCAGGCGAAGTGCGAAAACGTCTGAAGCAAACTGCCTTTCCGTCACCTGTTATTCTGCTTCGCATTGGTGACGGGCTCAATACAACGTCTCAGGTATGTATAGGTGTCACACATGTATCAATTATAATATAGTGATGACGTATACTTAACTTGTGTTATCCTACCTACTGGACATTTTGAACATGAACAAATTTTTTTTAGGGACATTCCGGTGTTCAAGTGGCGCCAGACTGCTTCGTAGTATGTAGAGATCTCATCATTTGGTCATCTTATGAAAATTTCTCTTTCGAAATAGTTTTAAAACTGTTTCTGGTCGACTGTAATGATTTCATGGGCTTGTGCATGGAAGTCACCGTATCGGATGACACTACTGATGTTGCCAGCACATTGTCCACGTCGACGGACACTGTTTGTGAAGTACGCAGTAAAAAAGACTATTCTCCAGATCTGCACTGCAAGAATTCAGAATCAAATACACTCAGTAAACTTGAACTTTCCTACTTTGCAGGAAACAACTGTAGTCGAGTTCGATCATCCATACTGCAGCACTGTCTCTCCAACCACTATGAAGTCCGCATGTAAGAAATGTATACAAGATTACTGCTCAATGTGATCCGCATTTCTTATTACTCTTTTTGTTTGTGTGTGTGTGTGTGTGATCCAGGCACTCAGGTTAACATGACAGAAATAGCTGCAAGCTGGTATGCTAAAAATGATGATCCGAATTTGCCAGGAGCGACAGCATTCCTACCTGTGGCTTCGTCTCCCCCTCGTGCTTCTACCAGTTACAGCTGTGTGATTGCTCAAGAGGTAGAATAGGGGTGAGTCTGTATCCAATTGTTAATATTTTTGCAATTCTTACATGAACACAAAGACACCTGAAAGGACATCACGTTGGCCTATAATTACATCGACCCCCACTCCGCAGATTCTGCCAAGTCCACAGGTGGAACCACTAGCTTTGTTACGTGTTGCAGACTTTCTAACATTTTTGGGAGTCTTTGGACACGTCTTTGAACATCAGTATGACACCATCAGTGGGAGAAGAAACTGATGAGAGCTACTACCTATCTGAAGATAGCTTCCTTGAAGGGTACAGGAACACTTTCTGTTGAAGCAAACTTATGACTAAGGATGGCCAATTAATTTTCTAGAGACACCACTACACCTGAATGTCCAGTGGTACAGCGAAATTCATTGTCTTTGAAGCCCCACTACTGGAATTGTTCAAAGCATGCCGCAGTTGCAGTGGGTCATGCAAGGTTACCAAATCAGTTCGGGGCACGCTTCTCACTGTTGTGTCCGCTTGTGCAAGCGGCCACAAATTCTCTTGGAACAGTCAACCAGAATTGAACAGGATGGCTGCAGGAAACGTTTTGCTCTCAGGTGCAATACTGTTCAACGGAACCAGGCCCACCAAGGTGTGTACTTGCAAGTTTGGGAGCATACGTAATGAAACGTTACATCCTCTTCTAAAGGCTCTTCGAATGCTGAGCTCCATCAACATACAAATGATTTCAAAGGTTGCATACGACACATATCAGAAAGGTTGCCTACTGCTGTATCACAGGTACTATAGTTCCTAGTCTCTTGCAGAATACTTGAAAATCTATCTAAAAAATATTAATTATCATCATATGATTGTGATGAGGAGGGAGGAGGAGGAGTGTCGTTGGGAGGAACCGAGAGGTCTGCCTGCCTGATTAGGCGGCATGTTTCTCGGGAAGGGAAAGGTGGTGGAGAGGAGGAGAGGAAGGGCGAAGTGGAAGACCGAGCGGAATCCGCTCGGGGGGAGGATAGCTGCGTCCATGGGCCGACTTCAGGGGAACTGTGCCGGCATACGCCTATTACACATCTGAGGGAAACCCAGGAAAAACCCCTGACGGCACAGCCGGCCCGCGGATTCTCGCGGACCTCCCAGTCTCCAAGCGCACGCGTTACCGCTGCGCCACCGCTGCGCCACCGGAGCTGGTTATGATTGTGATAAGTAGTAACTGACAAGCATCGGTGCTTCAGTGTATAAGGAGGTATTGAGTTCGCTTTCTGCAATAATGGCTGTCATATTGCACAAATCTTACAGGTTTGGGATGCAGAACACAACAACCTGCTCCTTTCACTTCGAGACAAGCCTGTTGACCTCCTTGGAGATGGCAGATGTGATTCTCCTGGTCACTGTGCCAAGTACATGTCATACACTTTTATGGAAGCCCATTCAAAGAAAATCGTCAGCTTCGTTCAAGTACAGGTTGGTGAAGTAAGTGTTTGGCACATATTACTCTTATAAGGCCTACCAGCTGCCATAGTTTGATTCTTTCTTTTTGTTTGTTATTCTTGCTCTAGTCTCCAGATGTCGCATCCAGCACAAACATGGAAAAGATGACACTTGTGAGATGCCTGGACGAACTGAAATCAAATGACATCAGCGTGGCATCCATTACGACTGATCGACATCCTGAAGTCAGAAAGCATGTGCGTGAAATGGAACCAGGCATAGTGCATGGATTTGATACCTGGCATGTGGTGAAAGGTGATATTGATACGGGCAGCACAGCGTGGTGATAGCAATGGTTTAATGCACAGAATGAGAATGACCGTGCGTGACATGCGCCCGCCACTGCTGACACCGTCGTCGTCGCAACATTGCCCCCCTCGCCGAGGCGTGACCTCCGGGGCACGACACATGGAGAATGCGATGCTGCCGGGGGCACAACTGGCGATGTAGTCGACGATGGGGCGCTGGTGAATTGACGCTGTGCTGCCTCCACGGGGTCGGTGCCGAGAGTATCCCTCACTGGGCGCTGCCGTCGTGGGCGTCGTTGGGCGTCGTCGGGGCTGGGGCATCTTCGGGGTTTCGTCATTCTCGTGTCCGGAACGTCGTCGTCGGCTCGTCATAGGGTCGGGGCTGGGGCGTCGATGACCACGACAACAGCGCTTTCGAAGAAGGATGCCCCGCACCTCCACCAAATGATACGGGCAGCACAGCGTGGTGATGGCAATGGTTTAATGGACAGAATAAGAATGACCGTGCGTGACATGCGCCCGCCGCTGCTGACACCGTTGTCGTCGTCGTAACAATATTTACTTGCTTATTGGGTAACCTACACCCAAGGGTGGATTGCACTGCTACTGATACGCTGTACATCATGACCATTTCCGCGCTCTCCCGTTGAATTTATGTCATGAATTTTTATTGTGGGCTTATGTATTTAAATTTTGTATGCAGGCTTGAAGAAGAAATTGGACACAGCAGCTAAAACCAGCCCAGGTGCTCCATTAAAGCCATGGGTGCAGCATATTTGTAACCATCTCTACTGGTGCACTTCCACGGCTGAGGGGAATTCAGAACTGCTACTGAACGTGTGGAAAAGTAAGACTTAACACTAACAGAGGCACTAACAGAGGGCGCTCTTGAAAGCATAGCACGCAGTATGCCAATCATCATCGCGGATGATATCGCTCTGTCTCCCGATAAGCTGAGAAAGGGTGGGTGCCCCGTTTTATGTATCAACATTCCTTCCAATCGGAAGATAAAACAATACGGTTCTGAAGGTTGGTTGGCCTAGAATGATTTATCCGACGAAGAGCGCTACCTGTTAGAGCCTAAAAATCCGGGCCATATTAATCATATACTAACAAATATGTAGCTCTGAGACGAACGTTACTTCATTAGGCATGACACGCCACATTACAAATGCCCATACTGGTCACGAGGGTCCATATCATCGCTGCTTACATGACACAGTTGGGGAAAGGCCGTTGCTGCAGCCTGGTAATTTGAATTCGGAGAAGCACATTTTTCCTTAGTCTGTTAGTCTAGCATACTTCACATGTACTACACATACTGTATGTACAGTGTACATGGCAAGGACAGCAAATGCTCTGAATTTACAGGTACCGTAGCTTATGCAAGACTTCTGAATACTGTACTGAACCCAAGGCTACTGAAGGATGTTCAACAACTACCAAGGGTTGGTCAGACATCAGGGCTCGAGTCATACCACTCTGTCATACTGAAGTCCGCTCCTAAGTCCACAGCATACACACCGAAAGTTATGCGTGCTAGGTGCGTACCCGCGCATTGAAATGGGAAGAAAGACAAGGGGTTGACGTAGTGCTTGACCTTCTTTCTTTACGTATAGGTTGTCAAAGAGGTTATTTGTAAGGTATCACATTTATAATGTCTTATCTCTTCTATCACTCCTTGTAGGACACAAATAGCTGCCCTGCACTTCAATGAAAATGCTGACCGGGAGTATGCTTATGGAAAGGATGGACAGCAGATGTTCAGGAGGAAGCTCCTAAAAACAAAGAAAGGGGCAGAAGTAGTTTCTACAGTGAAGACAAAGGCCACTTACAGTATGCCAATCTCTTTCCGTTTATGATACAGGCATTTGTACTGCTTATCTCTTTACAGATTATGTGGCAAACCTTCTAAAGGGGGCTGTGACAGTGTGGGAAAGCACAACATACAGTGCCATGGTAGCAGCTCACCAAAGTCCTAAGCCTGCGGCAATGACTGCAGCTTACCCACGTGAATCCGAAGAGGTCCTGATTGCGCGAAGGATGCTTCGCTTTCCAACAGAGTGATGTAATATTGCTTCACCCTTCTTGCATAACTACCTGTTGAGCACTGTTACCTTCACCTTGCACTGTAGCTCTCATGAGGCCACCTGCAACTGCAGTCCTGACCTGGGAGCTGCTTTGAATAGCCCACTCTAGAGCCCTGGACTCTTAACAATGAACTTCACCGCATAGCACGCTCCTAGCCAACCATCATCTCGAATGATATCGTTATCTGCCCTGATTTGTTGAAATCAGGAGGCGTACGCCATTTTTGTGACAATTATGAACCGCATAAGTGTCACAGAAAAGGCGAACGCCTACCACTTTGAACAAATCAGGGCACATAGCGATATCATTCGAGATAATGGTTGGCTAAGAGCGTGCTATGCGGTGAAGTTCATTTTTAAGAGTGTGAGCGGATGAGATCCGCATCCGACCCGCAACCGTTATCCGTATCCGATCCGCATCCGCAGCACACACAACAGTTTACATCCGCATCCGATCCGCTGACCAAAGCGCACCATCGCATCCGATCCGCAAAATCCGCACGTTTGGAAGGACGCGTCCACTATGTCGTAGTGGCTGTAGCTGCAGCTGCTGTAGCTGCTTTATATCATGCTTTCAGGTTGTAATTCCAGTACTTTTTCTCTTTTTTTCCCTTGTATTTCAGTTGCAATTCTTCGCACAGGTGCATAACAGGACCCTAACCACAGATCGTGAAGAGAATGGCGTAGTCCAGGACACAGAGAGGACAATCGCAGCAGAAACCTTTTTCCTAGACAAAGACACTTCTAACATGCGTATTGTTGGTAAGGACCTCGTATGCGAATTTTGGGATGCTACCAATGGACTTCATTTGACATACAAACACCCTAAGGTGGCAGGAAGAGAGTTGCCTCAGGACAGAAGCTGCCGATATTTCGAACAAAGACTGTTATTCTTCTGGGCACCGTCCTCATCATTGGCATGGTATTTAAAGGGTTAGATGTGACGTGTTTAAAGGTTCATGCGAATCGTGGGTCAACAGCCCATCAACTTCCCTCCGGGCTGTTGACCCACAATTCGCATGAACCTTTAAACACGTCAAACCTAACCCTTTAAATACCATGCCAATGATGAGGACGGTGCCCAGAAGAACAGTCTCTGTTCGAAATATCGGTGACATCTGTCCTGAGACAACTCCCTTCCTACATCTCTACCGGTTCGCTGGATTTCTGCCCATCTACCCTAAGGTGGTAGGCTTATAGTCTCTGTATCTTAACATCAATTATGCACTGATACACGTATGCTGCTTCTACAAGTCAAGTTCAAGGAAATATGCCTTGCAGAACCATTCACTGGACCCACACAAATTGTGAAAGCACTTCTAACGCTTTTGGACACTATAGGATTTCCGTTATCGCTCTGAGGCAACCCATTACTCTACTTCTGCAGATTACCTCAAGAAATAGGGTAGAGCCCCATAATATTTATTGCAATTCTGAATGTAGAGTCAATCTAGGTACCTTAATGCTCTTTCGCTCGATGCAGCAGAAAAATGCATGCGAGACAGTTGAAAGGGTACAATAGAAACAGAGTGTGTATTGGAGCAGCCCATATCCTTGGTCCTAACTATGCCAAGTTACCCAATTGCGGATGCAAGTCATTTATTGCTCTCCTGGTCCTACCTTCCCTGAGATTATGTGGTTCTACACGTGTTGCATGGACGCTATCTTTTTTTACTCATGCTTTCAGTTTCTTGTTCTGTTTAATAGTTGTGAGTTTGCCGCCATCATGTTGTCTATGTTGTCATGTATGTTGGTGTGCACTAATGACCTTGTGAACATGCGAAATCTTTTTCTAGCCACAGGTTATAAATTCCACCTCTGCACCCCTCCACGACTGAAGAATGTCGAGTAGTCCTACTTTTGGACGGAAACTATATGGGGTAGTAACATTCAGATTTCTAAAATTTTTCTCAGCAGACATTTGCTGTTTCTGGACAACTTTCATCGTATATTTCTTTTGTCACAATTAGCACACTCTCGAAAAAAAGTTCTCAGCTTCATCTATGTGCTCCATTATTATTCCTGTACCCTTTTCATCAACAGGAGAATACAGAAGCACATATATGGTAAAATGCAACTTTCTTGTTAAACTCGAAAGTGAAAGGCAAAACTGTTTATACTTCTATTCTGTATCTTTTCTATTTTTTTTTCAGGTTTTACAGCTCTATGAAGTACATGAAAACATCAGAGGGCAGAAAGTACTACTCTGTCTCCTAAATTGCTGGACATTAAAAAAGAAAAATACAGAGTCGTGACAAAATGTTGTTTCGGCTGTTTTATTATATTTCAATTATTGTTCCGAGAAGTCTGTTGCGTACACTGAAGCTAGTTTGTATTTGCAGGGCTGTCAAAATTTCTTTACAAAAGTGTCTCGGTCACAGCAACCGAGAACTTATGAAAAAAAAATACATGGGTACAGTCATTTCCATTCACAGAGACTGTTCATAGTAGTTTGGTTGTCGAATGGTGGCGAATCGAATACTGTGCGCAGAAAGGTGTTAATGGATTTAATCTTAAAGGAGCTATGAACTGTACGAAGCAAGCCCGCCGACTGTGTCGGCTCCAAACGGTGATTTTAACTTGTTGCCTGTGACACCTTTTGTATAGGTGAATTTGATAGGTGCGTATCTTCAGCACATAGCACGCTCTTAGCCAACTATCTTCCCGAATGACAACGTTCTCGCCCATGATTTGTTGCTAACGAGAGGCGGAGCCTATTATGTATCTATGATGCGCGGCTACAAAATGGACTAGCCTCTCGTTTTCAACAAATCAGAGACGAGAACTTTGTCGTTCGGGATGATGGTTGGCTAGGAGCGTGCCATGTAGTGAAGTTCATCTTGAAGAGCGTAAAGCAGAACGTTACGTGTACCTCCGCGTTGGCGTCTGATTGGGTGCTACAATTCTTCGGATGACGTAACAATGGATAGAGGTATCTGGACGGCGGTGCATCTACTCGCCCGAATACGAAAGAGAGTGCGTTTTTGTATTTAAGCTGCACAAGTTATGAAGGAGAAGAAGTGAACAATAAATTGTCAATATAATTACTAAGCTTAGAAGAACAATATTACATCTATTAAACCCGTAACTAAATACATGCAGATAGGAGTTCATACCTCCTTTAAAAAGTAGCATTGCAAAGATAGAGTGCGCCTGTTACTGTACAATAAATTATGTAGCCATTTTGGAGTACTCTTGCACACACCGATGCTGCATGGTTAACTGTGAACTGAGATGAAGGGGTGCTATACCATTTAAGTCAGCACTAAGGACTTGCTTTACAAATGTTGGTTGGTCATATGATAATGAATCAGTTACAAGTGCTCATTTTAGTGAAATCAAGTTAAGTGTTTTCAACCGTTAATTAGCATTTGCAAACCAGGTCAATCTCTAGTATATAAAAAATTATAAACACAGTTTGGGTGAAGTACAATGATAAAAATTATGTTATTTACTCTCCATATACAGGGTGGTCCACCAACCATGATAGAAATTCATAGTAACGTAGGCCCCGGAGAGACATGTGGTCAAGGAATTTTTTTTCTGCCAATAACTTTTGCCACATATTGGCCACATTTTTATTTCATTTCAGTTGACGGAAAGTTATTTCTTGAATTGAACTTCGAAATTTCCCACGGCAACCTATCGTTTTCTTTGCGGAAATGGGTTCCCCGTGGCCATTTTACTCAGTATAGCACATAATCCCACTCATAATGCAATGGCAATTGCCGAAATAAATTCGTCGAAAATCCGTGGAAATGAGCCCTTGGCTCCGCCTCTTTTTTGACGGCTCGTAGTTTGAGCGGAAAGCTGCCAAGAAGGAAGGTAACATTGACACGCCACACGAGGGAGGAAAGGGTTCCCAAGGGGCTGTAGTGAAGTTTGCACAGCGCCATTTCGGGCCCAAACGGCCGCGGATGCCAACAGTAAGGAGTTCCATCAGCGGGTTTTGCATGGTGTGTCAAACGGTATGGTGCCAAGGAAGCTACAAAACCTGTAGGAAATCAACAGAAAAAGCGGTGCTCCTTGAAAAGCGCGAACAACTCGAAACCGTGTACTTGAAAGTGCCGCGTCGTCTACTAAACTGGGGAGTGTTGCATGATTTGGGGCGCTGATGTTGCTGCTCACTCGCGCCACCTGGCCCAGAGCAACAAGCCCATAGGGGTGGATGGGTAGGTGGAAGGCCTTGAACAGATGCCTGAAACTAAAGAACAATGATAGGACACATACCGTCCACCCCTATTGCACTCAACTTTCAGTACATCGCGCTGCTTGGGTTACAAGCTTTACCCACGGAACAAACACGCACAGTGAGTGCGGAAATCAGAGCTATCTTATCAAAAATCAGGTCACCCGACGGCTTGTAACCCTTTCCCCCCTCGTGTGGCGTGTCAATGTAACCTGCTTTCTTCTCAGCTTTGCGCTCAAACTACGAGCCGTCAAAAAAGAGGCGCAGCCAAAGGCTCATTTCCACGGATTTTCGGCGAATTTATTTCGGCAATTGCCATTGCATTAACAATGGGATGATGTGCTATACTGAGTAAAATGACCACGGGGAACCCATTTCCGCAAAGAAAACGTTAGGTTGCCTTGGGAAATTTCGTAGTTCAATTCAAAAAATTAACTTTTCGTCAATTGAAATGAAATAAAAATGTTACCAATATGTGGCAAAAGTTATTGGCAGAAAAAAGTCCCTTGAACTCATGTCTCTCCGGGGCCTGCGTTTTTTACTATGAATTTCTATCATTGGTGGACCACCCTGTATAAAGACATGAGTACACTAATGTACAAATAGATATGCCCCAGGCTTCCATGCACAAACATAATAATTACAATAGTCTGTGACTATCTGAAAGGAAAACCTGTACGCCAATCATTAATATGTGTTAATAGAGGAGAATGTTTAAAATAGTCCCTACGACTTAAAGGAACATATAACCTGTAAGGGTGACGAGAGCGTTCAGAGACGTAATACGGTGCACGAAAGTATCGACTCTGTTGTGAATAAAGTTTGTGCATTAATTGCAGCCGGTGTACCTTCCGTCTTATTAACAAGGGAATATCAGAGTCTACTTTGAACTTTGTTATGCTAGAATCCATATCATATTATTGAAAATAGAGCTCAGAGCCTCGGTTTGCACGAATTCTAATTTCTGAACGAGAGACCCTTGCCAGGCGTTCCATATGATTGAAGCATATTCTTATTCTGGACGGATGAATGCATTAAAGGCAAGTAACTTCACTTCTGAAGACGCTAAAAAAATGCTAGTTCTATGCAGACTACGGGAATTAACGGTCATGGTGGAGGTAACCCGAAAATGCAATTAATGTAAAGGCACGCGTTTATAGACGACGCCACTCTTCAACTGCGCACAAAAGGCGCAACAGTCAGTGGCAAGAGTGGGACACGCTGTGCGCTGTGTAAATGTGCCTAAGCCAGTTTCGGACGTAATTGCAAGCAATGCCGACTGTTCACCGTTCAGTTTAAAAAGTGGAGACGCCGGACATTACGGCCATAAAAGGGCACTTTGTGATGTCAACTGCTCTTGGAACTGTGCTGCCCTCTTCACTTTCGAGTATCAATTTCCAAGTGGGGCCAGATCTCTTTCGAGAAGGCTACCAAGCTGACAGTTAAGATGAACGTTTCGAGAGATATCCTAAAAATGGCACGTGCCATACGGGTGACCATGAAAACCGCGTAAATATTTGCCTCACAACGTCACGACACGGAACGCCCGACGACCTGCCCGACCTCTGCGCCCGAATAGAGTGAGGGGCTTGTGCCCCTCACCCTCCGGCATATTGAAATTTATCCGCCTATGCATACCGGTTACGTAGACAAGGAATATCAAAGCGTCTATTCCGTCTCTTTCGGAACCCCTGTTATTCCTGCGAGCTGGATAGCTATACGAAAGAGCACATTGCTGCGCTAACCCGCGCAAGAAATTAATTAATATTTAATAATATAATAATAACCCGAAGAAAACACCAGGTGGCAACATGTCTTTTCTTTTCTTTCTTTTTTGGTAATAGCTTTCGCTAAACGTCCCCTTTGCAGAAGGCGTCCGCAGTAAACTTTAAAACTTAAGTCTAATTTAACTTTGTCTAATTAATCAGAGTGTTCAAATGCGTCTCTCACTGGATAGCTCTTGACAGACGACTTTCAGATGATTACTGAAAATAAAGCGGTAGCATCAGCTAGGGCATTTTGGTGAAAGACCCGGTAGAAGTAGTAGGAGCAGTAGCCAATAAATTCCAATTTCCGATATATCGTTTTAAGTTCTTGCACATGCACACATCAAAGGATGAAGGCACATTACCAAAGTTTTCGCAAAATTATATCAGTTTGAAATTATCGCTTCGTAAATCAAACGATTTCACACTTAAACCAGAGTTAGCTCACAAAACTCATGTGTCAGTTCAGATCTATCGCTTCGTAAATAAATCATAATTTCACGTCAAGCCTTCGACCCCTGGAACATACAGAACATGCAAGTGCTCAACCCCATCGCCATGCTCAACCCCCACCTCAATCCGTGCTCTTCTTGTCAGTGACTGCCGTCTAGAATATTGTAAATCGATATGCTTTCTAGAATGTTCTAATTTCGACTTCCATTTTATTTGAATATTAAATTTCACAACTTTGCTACTTACCGTATATTGCGGTGGATAACGCGCGCGTTATGCATTGAACAAAGGCTAAAAAAAAAGAAAACTTAAGGGCGTTGCGCGTTAGCTACCGTTACTGTATACATCGGAGTTTTTTCGCGGCGACGCAAGGCAAAGTAAACTCAATATAAAAGCATGTAACATGAAAAACGGTTAGGAGCAACTAAGATTTATTTGAACAAGAAATTTCGTGCAAGAGACTGCACTTCTTCAGGTTACACAACTAAGTGCGACACAAGTATATACAGGGTGTCCCAGAAAACGTGTCATTGAATTATAATAAAAAAACTACGCCACCTAGAATCATGCGGTCAACGGCATTTGTTCTTATCAGGTTTTTGCCACCTCCTGATGTGAATGTCATGTATCGTAAGTTTAATTATGTAAATATTTGCGAACTGAACTCGGAAATTTGCCAAGTAAAGGTCACTTTTTTATCCCACCAATATGAAGAGCGTGCCAAATTCACTCAAATTCATGATAATTGACAGTGATATTCACGAGCTATCCCACCGGAAAAAATAGCCGAATGTCATGCTTTTCGGAGCACCGGACCATAACGTGCGATGACTTTTTGAGCGTAAGCGCTCTCAGTCCGACGAAAGGAGGTTCAAAAGCCAGCCCACGGAGTGATACTAGAAAAAGTAACAGTTCCTAAAATTGGGAGAGGGAAAGCATTATCCCAGCGAAAGTCGGACGTGATAAGCCATGCCTGTGTTATCTCTTTCTGCGATGCCGGGGTGGGCTGGGTTTCCAACCTCCTTTCGTCGGACTGACAAAGATTGCGCTGAAAAATTCATCGTGCGCTATTCTGTGGGAGCTCCGTAGGGCACGATGTTCGGCTATTTTGTCGGATGTGATAGATCCTGAATATCCCTGTCAATTATCATTAATTTGAGTAAATTAGACACGTAAATTTCACATTTTTTGGGTAAAAAAGTGACATTTACTTGGCAAAGTTCCTACTTAAGCACGCAAAAATTTACATAATTAAACTTACGTTACACGACATTCGCATCAGGAGGTGGCAAAAACCCCGTAAGAACAAATGCCATTGACCGCATTACTCTAGGTGGTATAGTTTTTTTATTATAATTCAATGACACGTTTTCTGGGACACCCTGTATACCAAGAGAACAGATACAATGATACTTAGTTGTGTAACAGAACAGATACTTAGTTGTGTATCCTGAAGAAGTGCAGTCTCTTGCACGAAAGTTCTTGTTCAAATAAATCTTAGTGGCTCCTAACCGTTTTTCATGTTACGTGTGTGATTCCCTCTTCGCGGGCTCCTTCACAGTGTTTCTCTCTTTTTTCTTCCTTTTTTCGGCGTATCAATATAAAAGCGTTAGAACCCAGTGCAGGGTTATATAAAAAAGACGACACGACACATATTTTTTATGTTCCCCTGCTCTGAGTTTTAACCTTTTATCATGAACTACAAAATAGCCCGGTTTCTTATTCTTTTTAAACGAGTTGATTGAGTCAGTCTCTTAGGAGGCTATGAGGAGGTCACTTCGTGCAAACAACGACACTGCGGGCTCCCATGGGTAGCGACGTTAGGAGTCTTTTTCCGCTAGAGCGCCATTGTTCTTGACTGAGGGCGACATGGCACACGTGAGCAAGCGTAGGCTGAAGTAAGGTGTGATTTCGCCTAAGACACAATAAACGATTTGATTTGAAACAATTACACATTTTCATTACTGCATTCAAGAAAGGCGATGTAGCAGTCAATTCCTTAGTGATCTTCGGGTGTGTGGTGCGCGTTATTCTTCGGTGTACGTTATATGTCGAACTTTTTCTAATTCCCACTAATTTTAGGTGGCGCCCGTTACACCAGTAAAATACGGTGAGGAGGAAACTTAAGTTAACAGTGAAACTAAATGGAAGTGTCTCGAAAGGAGCATACATGCAGATTCTTAGTTGCCTAGATCCAGTCAACAAACAATGCGCTTACTGAGCGCCACAGACAAAGCGACAACGGGAGGTCATGCTTTTAAGAAAACGAGGTGAGCTCTCTCTACAGATAACATCAGCATGCCATATATATGTAGCGTCCCGACTTCGCGGGAAAAAATTAATGAAAAATAGACATCTGCACATGCAGACCACAAGTACCTCGTGTAGCTGTCGAAACACATGACCCGCTCTGTAGGACAGGAAAGCGGGAGAAAAAGATACCTGTTTACATTACTAAATTTTAGTATAACTTGATAATATGAACCATGGAGCGCGTTCCCCACACTGCTTCGTTTTTCGGTCTGCGTTTACTGGCCCGGCTTTGAGATGAACCCGGTGCTGGCGGTGTGAGCTGGGGTGGAGCCACATGCAGGGCCGGTGAGAGGGGCAGCAGGGGATTGAGCGCCTGAGTCTTCTCAGGGACCCGCCCGACCAAAGGCCCGACAGTTACTACCACCAGGAGACGTGAGGAGGGGGCCCGGGCCAAGGTGCTGCTTGCAGAGTAACTGGAGACGTTGGCTAGAAGGAACACTGGACGGGCCGAGCTTTGCGTTTTTTATGCGGGCCTGGGCCGGGCTTGGGTTTCCGCCAGCGAGTATGGGCAGGGTACGGGTTTGACAAAGCCGACCATAGTCGGGCATGTACGCGAGCATATTTGGTAAAACTGGACAGTTTAATTTTAATGTCACTTTCTTCTTTTTTTTTCATCGGGTATGGTGTATCGTTGCATTCTCATCTGACAACTATCATGTGATATTATATGTGATCATGCTCATTTCGTGTAATGGGTCTGGATTTCTCACGTGCATTCACACACATTTCGGGACGTTTGGTGTGGCGGGCACGCTGAGCAATTCCGGCACGAGGGTCAGTTTGGTTAGGTGTTGGGACATATTTCGTTCCCATGAGAGTCCTGTACGAGGGTCAGTTAGGTTAAGTGTTCTGACATATTTCGTTCGCGTGAGTGTTCGAGAAAGGGGAATAACACCGGTGCATGCGCAATAGAGCGGAAATGAGTCTCTCTTGATCCGCAAGGTACATACATATCGCCCACGCTCCACTGCGCGCTGCCTTCCGAAGCAAGCAAGAAAGCAAGCACCAAGCACACAGCGGCTTGCTGGCAGAGAAACACTGCCTGTAAAACACAGAGCGTAACTCTTCACTCTCCGCCAAGAAGCTGGGTCCTTTTCCTCGCTGCGCTGTGCTCTTTCAATACGCGGATTTGAATGGAGACCAGTGCAGAGACCAGAGCATAGCGCACATTAAAAGCACCCCAGGTGGTCCAAATTATCCGCATTGCTACCCTGCGGCATGTGCAACATGATACGACAATGCGCGGACAAATCTTACGTGTAACATCACAGCACCATAGTACCATTTGTGCTCTTTAGTACGAGGGGTGTTCAAGCCAAACCGGGGCTTTTCATTTTTCAATAAAGTAAAATGAACCTACAGGCGAGAAATTCGTTTTATTTTTCAACGTAATCTCCAGCTGCACTAATGCACCTGTCCTAGCGTTTCACGAGGGCTTGGATGCCAGCAGCCTAGAAACCCTTACCGGCGCGTAGCAGCCATGATCCGACCGCGTACATGACTACGTCGTCGCTGAAGTGGCAGCCCCAAGGAACGCCTTCAGTGGCCCGAAGAGATGGAAATATCTGGGGGAGAGGTCTGGAGGTCTGGACTGTAAGGGGGATACGGTAGCAACTCCCAGCCAAGTTTCTGTAAGGTGCGTGTCGTGAGATGCGCGCTATGCAGGCGTGCATTGTCCTGTAATAGAAGGGCTCCTTTGGAGATGAGGCCCGGCCGCTTTTGCTTCAGCGCCTTATGCTCATCCCTGAGAACGCGGCAGTAATATGCACTATTGATGGTGGTATCTCCCTTGCAGAAAATCGGCATGTACAACGCCAGCTTTGTCCCAGAAAACCGTGGCCATGACCTTACCTGCAGACGGGGTGCTTCGGAACTTCTTGGGAGTTGGCGAGCCTAGATGCTTCTACTGTTTTCATGCGCGTCTAGACTCAGGAGGGAAATGGTGCACCCATATTTCATCGCGCGTGATGATCCCATCAAGGAACGGCTGTCTTTGAGTGTCGAAACGGTACGTTAGCGCTTGGTAGATTTCCAGTCTTGTCCGCCGGTCAAAGAAGGAGAGCTGCCTCCGGACCCAAACGGGCACTACCTTTTCGAAACTGGAGGCGCTCATGAATGATGGTGTTCAACGTTCTCACAGAAAGTATTTCTCACGTATTTCGACCCAGTTCGAGACATGTTATCCCTCGGTACTTGAGGATCAGGCGCTCCACAAGTTGGATGTTCTCAGGAACTCTGGCACTCAGCTATGAGCCGCCCCAGCCGGGATCGTCCTGCACTGATGTACCGCAGTCTCGGCACCGTTTGCACCACTCAAGTGATTTGCTGCAGCTAAGTGTATCGTGTCCATACTGAGCCTGAGGTCTTCTGTGAATTTGAATTTCAAATGACTTTACGCCTTCATTCACGAGAAATTTCATGACAATTCGCTGTTGGATGTGCGCGCTCACCTCGTTGCCGGCCATCTTGTCCAGCACGTGTCTTCTGTTTTGCACAAACTTTGGACCACCACGAAGCCTGTCACGCGTGAAAATGACAAAAAAGAAGTAGCACGAGCCATTTGTACACTCAGGGGACAGAAAGTCCCGGTTCGACTTGAACAGCCCTCGTAAATCTAAATACACCTCCGAGCCTCGTGAACACATAGAGCAGAGGCTGGCTATGACCGGGCATGAGCATAGAAACAGTCAGGTACGGGCTGGGCCCCCGCCGGCGGAGTCAGGATTGGGGTGTAGCAGCCGGGCATGGGCCGGGCACAGCCCTGAGAATTAGGCCCATGCGGTGCTCTAGAAGAAACCTCTAGATCTTGCCTTTAGAGGATCCCGATGTATTCTGCACCAGCACGATGAGGGTGCACTCTTAAAATTTTGCCTTCTGTCTGGTCGTGTAAAATGTTGCAGCATTTCTATCAGGGGTAAAAGACGACTTTCCAGACGCCATTTTTCAAAGCGATAGGAGAATCACAAAGATATAAAAAACAACCCCGTCAGCACGGCGCCAATCGCGTGTAGAAAACTCAAGCACGTGATCGAGGCGAATTGTGCCTCCGTCTGTTGTGGTGCCTTTTTCGTGATGTCTAAATCTTTGTTGTTTGGTGCCTGGGTCTTCTTATGTCACCTCACTATTGTACACCAATCATGCGGTTGCTCCTGCTCATTCAAAGCATGGCTGCGTTCGTGCATATACGTCGCGTCCTAGTTTATTTTCCTGTGAGCAATCGTTCTTCTCACAGCTTTGCGGGCAGCTCGTAGAAGGTTAGGGAAGCTCATACCTGAAACGTTTGTAAAGTAAAAGGTGATCTAGTTTGAAGGCCATTTGGGATACAACAGAATCTGTACTAAGATAAAACTGCTAGCTATCTTTACTGTTACGGTAGGACATGCGAAGAGAAATAAAGCTTTTGGAACTTTGCTACCTTTATTTGGGGCATATACCTTGTGCAATGAACCGGCTAAAAACGTGGGTTCTTCTTACTGACTCCCGATCTGTCGTACAAACACCAGAGTCAAACAAGGAAACCACCCATGCGGAGCAAAATTATAAATACATGCGGTAAACTCAGACGAGACGGACATCAGTCATCTACCCAGTGGATCCCCAACTCCTGCAAGATTCCTGGAAACGAGAAGGCGGAGGAAGCAGCAAGAGAAACCCACTCCATGACATGCAAGGAAAACATACCACTGAGCAAAGGAGGACATCAACAGGGCAACAAAGGGAACGGCAGACGAGGAAATGAAGAAGCTCCTGGACAATCTACACTGGAGACACCGCAGGCATGTCGCCTTTGATGGTCTATATAAAAGCACAGGCTGTAGATGCATGAGCCGAACTGACGCAGCACGCATTCATCGACTCCAACTTGGTACTGCTTTCACAAGAGCTTGCAGGTATAAGCTAAAGATGACCGACGAGCCTACATGTAGACAATGCCACACAAGCAACGACATCCATATAATGCTACACTGCACGAAATACAGGGTGTTCAAAATTAAGCTTTCACTAGCACTTGATAAATAGGCGAACAAAAGCAAAATTGGTTCTATCTTACTGTTCCTTGAGTAAGAAACAGGTGCTATATAATTAGCAGCACCTGTTACACAAGTACCGTAAAGTTATCATCCGGTTTCCTGTCATTGCTGTGTTGCAAAACGCTTGTGAAAGTTTTAGTTTTGAACACCCTGTATAAGGACAAGAGAAAGTTCCTTGAAAAGCGTCTCTCCGCACTGGACAGCCGGCCACATACCGTTACAAAGATTCAGGGTGTATGGTCTATAGATGACAATTGCCGCAAGGCGGCAGTCTACCTGCTACAATTCCTCGAGGCCGCAAACCTGCGGGACCTGTGACACGTGCTTCCGCGCATCTTCATTTCCCTGTGCCTGTTTTTTGTTGTTGTTGTTGTTTTTTGTGTGTAAGTGTGTAAGTGTGTTTTATCAGGAAATGCGTGGCTAATAGCTAGATTTGTTAATAATAGTTTTTAGTGGCCATGTACTCCCCTTTAGCGAGAGAAAGCAGAAATCGGTGGACACTTTCAAATAGCGTCCACGCTGATGAAGCGGTGTAGTCCTGCTACTTTCTGTTCCCCAGATCTGTTTTCACACGCACAATGCCAGCAAGATACACGCCTAATAAGATGGATAGCATTTTACAGTGACGACGGTACTTACCGGCGCACTGGATTCGCAGCGTGAATAGATCTGAAACCGTACTGAAGCATGTCTAAAATAAGTCTGTTTACAGCCTTCTTCTGTCTGAGCTCACATTGAATCCACAACACAATGGGAATGTGTGACGACCCAGTTGCACTTACAGTAAGCAGAAATACGAGGGGTGTTGAAGTCAAACCGGAACTTTTCATTTTTCGCAAAATTAAAATGGACCTACAGGCGAGAAATTAGTTTTAATTTTTCAACGTAATCTCCTGCTGCACTAACGCAATTGTCTCAGCGGTTTCATGAGGAGCTGGATGACAGCAGCGTAGATATCCTTACCAGCGCGTAGCAGCCATGATCGGACCGAATTCTTGACCTCGTCGTCGCAGCTGAAGTAGCGGCCCCAAGGAACGCCTTCAGTGGGCCGAAGAGATGGAAATCACTGGGGGCGAGGTCTGGACTGTAAGGGATTATGTGCCAAAGGCAACTCCCAGCCAAGTTCCTGTAAGGTGCGTGAAGTGAGGATGCGCGGTATGCGGAAGTGCGTTGTCCTGTAGGAGGAGGACTTGGTGATGAGGCCCGACCGCTTTTGCTTCAGCGCGTTATGCACATTCCTGCGGACTTGGCATTAATATGCACTATTGATGGTGGTACCACTGGGCAGAAAATCAACATGAAACAACAACAACAACTTTATTACGGGATGATGGACGGGGAGTTTCATCGCCGGGGGCAATACTGTACCCCATTGCTGGTGGTGATGCGGGGGATCACATGAACAACGTCAGCCTTGTCCCAAAAAAAACGTGGCCATGACCTTACTCGCAGACGGGGTGCTTAGGAACTTCTTGGGAGCCGGCGAGCTCGGATGCATCCACTGTTTTGATGCACGTTTAGACTCAGGAGTGAAATGGTACACACGTCTCGTCGCACGTGATCATCCGATCAAGGAACGGCCCGTCCTCAAGTGTCGAAAAAGTAGCTTAGCTCTTGTGAAATTTCATGCAGTCTCCACTGCTGGTCAAACACAGAGAGTTGCCTCGGGACCCAACGGGCACTAACTTTCCAAAGCGGGGGATGTTCGTGAATGGATGAATGATAGTGTTCAACGTTCCCACAGAAAGGCCCATCTTTCGAGGCAGTTTCGAGACATGTTACCCGTCGGTCCTTGAGGATCAGGCGCTCCACAAGTTGGATGTCCTCAGGAACTCTGACACTGGGCTCTGAGCCGTCCCGGCCGGGATCGTCCTGCACTTATGCGCGGCCCGTCTCGGAACCGTTTGCTCCACTCAAACGCTTTGCTGCGGCTAAATGTATCGCGGTCATACTGAGTCTGAAGTCTTCTGTGAATTGGAGACGACTTTGCGCCTTCTTTCACGAGAAGAACTTCATGACAATATAGCTGTTCAATGTATGCGCCCACCTCGTTGTCAGCCATCTTGTCCAGCACGTGTCTTCTGTTTTGCACAAACTTTGGACCACGCCACGTGGGAAACGCGGGAGGCCTGTCGCGTGTGAAAATGACCAAAAAGAAGTTGCGTTAGCCATTTGTACACTCAGGAGACAGGAAGTCCCGGTTGAAAACGTTGAAACGTACATTTACGTTTGAAAACCTCGTCCAATCAGACAGGCACCGTTCTGCGTACGCTCCTACTCCAATTGTCTGTTTCTGACTTGTTTAATTTTCGCTACTCACGTGTAAAGAGAAATGTTGGGCGCTTGCTTAATCACACATTCGTCCTATAGAGCTACGCAACTGGCCTGCTCCATTTCTGCTACATTCGGTCCGCGTTGCGCGTCCTCTGTGAAGAGCAGACGCGCAGCGCGCACGTGGGGCGCTGGCCGCGGCGCTCACAAGGACAACTGCATTTCACCGTTGTTAGAAATAGACTCAAAACATACGTCTTCGCTTGAGTGTTAGGTGGATATTTGCGAAATCCATGATTCGCCCCAATGTCAGAGGGGGGACACCAATGTGTCCTCTTTCGTGAGAGACACTTGAAGTCTTATGTTGATTTCTTTCATGTCGAAACCGCTTTGTTGCGAACCGGTTACCTCTATATTGTTCCGTTTTTTGCTCCGGTTCGGGTTCAACAGGTGTCATGCAAATTTGCGCTCGGGTTCGGTTCCGGCAAAAATAACGGTTCAGGTACGGTTTTCGGTTCGGGTTCGGTTCGACACCTGCTCAACACTGTCACACTTCCTACCGATGCTTTGTCAAGCGAAATAACACGAGACATACATATAATATATAGCCTTTCTGCCCTAGAAAAGAAAACGTTGCAGCAGCACGTACGCAGAAAGAAACATGCAGCCGTGACAGTCCATTAGGAGGTAAGTGGTGACAAATGCAAAACCACAAATGTCAGCTACATCGTAGCGCTGTCATCTGCGCTGAGGTACAAAAGTATTACTCGCCTGTAGTATTGGACTACAGGATATAATTTGGAAGAGTTTAATTCTAACGATGTATTTTGCAGCGACATATTTTTGATTGGCGGTTCTTTTGCGATTGTTTCCTGGGCGGGGATTTTTGCGCGGTTGATTCCTTGCCGGGAATTTTACGCAGTTTATTGTGAATTTTTGAAAGAGTTTTTCTTAAAGATTGGTTAGTGTAACCCATCCCCCTCCATTCTTCGGACGCTACAGGTGTGTTCGAATTGGTTGCCCGAATTTGAAAACCGCACTTCGCTCTTCTTCACCTGGCTGCTACGTACTCTCTCGGCGGTTTCATTTGAAATTTCAGAGGTGAACGCCGGGTCGGCGTTGTTCTTCGTTGGGAGGCAAGTGCGTTCGCTGTCTTATCCGGGTATTGTCGTGACTTTGATCGCGTTGTGCTGTGTCCTCACACAAGCGTCGGTATACGGACAGCCACCCCTATTTCAAACTGAAAATATTGTCGTGAATTTTGGCTCGATGAACACGTTCGAGCGCTATCAGATTTGCATAGCGGTGACAAGAAATAGGATTTATGAAGTAGCATCATTTTATGTCTGACGTATAGCAGGCAAGGGCATGATGATCAGAAGATTGTTCTCAAGTATGTGACGTTGTGACATTGGCGGGATAAAACAGTGAGCTTTACTTGGCAAATTTCCGAGTTCAGTTCGCAAACCACTACATAATTAAACTTATGTTTAATTAATAGTTAAAATCCTACTAAGAACAAATGCCGTTGACCGCATGATTTTATGTGGCGTAGTTTTATAACTTAAAATCAATGACACGTTTTCTGGGACACCCTGTAGACACAATTAATAGAGCTAGAACAGCTGGGAACATGTGTGGCTTTCTTCTTCAATTAAGTGTCCATGTTTAGGGGATACCAATCGTATTACTGAAGCATAAACATAACAGTGCCAATGAAGGAATCACGGATTGTCTTTAGTCGGTTTCCAACACGCGGGTACAGTTGTCAGATATGACTGCTTTCCCACTACGAAATGTGAAAATATGTTGTAGTGTTTTAGTTGCGCTGCGCCGAATCGCGTCTGACCATGACCCCTGGTGGGATGAGGAAACGTGGCGTAGCGAATGCTAGCTGTCGACGTGGAACGCGGGCGGTGAAGGGCGAAGATTATATCGGACTCTAAACCAGCCTTGACTAACGTTCGCCCGTGTCCGCACGGAATGAAAAGCAGTAGTGTGAAGCATCCATAACACTGTGAACACACAGTCTACCGTAGTGCCGTACGACCGTTGTTATTGCATTTGAAGGGAAAATTTGGATCACAAAAATTGTATGTTAGGAACGTTTTTACTTTTCAGCATGTAAAAATGCTCTGGGAGCTATGTCCAGAGTTGTCCAACGGTTAAAGGCACAGGAGATAAAGGCAGAGCAATGCAAGCGAGGGCGCAATTTTGACACCGTTTTAGATTCACGGCGTCTGAGTTATGCTTTCCCCTTGTTGGATATCGACCTGGACACTAATCTCTATTTCGTGATAAAATGTGATTATCCGCTTGCATTTATATTGTCTTATTGCGCATCTTTGGAAGCAACTGAACAGGAATTTGTTGATTGGTGGTTTATTGAAAGGTGGTCGGAACCACTCATAACTTGGCACCACGAAATGCACAACGAAAGTGACTTAGAGTGTTACGAATCATATACGACTGGTAAGGGGCAACAGCCCTTTTCTTTCATGCCATCCTTATAGGGCTCTTCTTCTGTTGTGCAGTTCAGAGTCTTGTAGTTCTGCTCGCAGTCTGCAAAAGTATCATTTGCGGACTCTACTGGTGTCCACATCATGCACTCTGAAAATACATTCGCATGCATTCCCGCATCAGTAAGATCATACGAGCGACAAGCAAAGCTAAAGTAAAGAGAAATAACAGAGTTTTTGTATTCCCTCAGGGTGTAATCAGTTTCTCTGAAACACGTGATCTATCACCAAGAGTTTTTGCACCATCACTGAGTCACACCGTGAAAACGTTGACACTAGCACCATCTTGTATTTTATTTAATTTTCTTTGCTTTCTTTGCTTGCTAGAATTGCTTGCAGATCCCTTTTAATTGATCTTACTTACTATGATTTATATTTTGTTACGTCTTATAACCTGTAGTTACCATCGGTTATCTTTAATTTTATATAATCTTTCTTTTAATTACATATATCTTGCACTCATTACGTTTTAACTCAACTTTCTCGTTTTAATCGCCTATAATTACATTAAATTACTCCTACCTCTTACCCTTACTTACCTTTGACTACTTCAATTACAAATAATTTGCCATTTACGTTTACCCCTTTATGTCCCTTTTACATGTCGACTTGTACCTCTGCTGAGTGAGGCTTCATGATCTCATTTTGACGCTTTTTCATTTTGACACTCCTAATGCTAACGCAATAAAGAGACTTGTAGCGTGACTCTGTAGGAGCCAGAGAAGCTTCTTTAGAGTGTAGCCCGAGTCCAGTCGTCACAAATCAAACCTGCTCAAAAGTTACTTGTGTTGTTATTCTGACCACACATTCAATACCAGAGTTTCGGATCAGTGTGCGTTCTTCCCTCATTGTGTCTCTGTTTCTGTATAAACAACATATCATGTCAATAATTATGAATGATGCACAATATTGAAGGGGTTGCGACAGGCGATCCCGGCTTAGCACGAATAAAAGCAGAATACGTTCGTTGCATCGAAGTGCACCTGCACTAAAAGTTGCACAACGAAGAGGGCTATAGAAGTGGAAAAACTGCTTTTACCAAAATTCAAGCCCCCCCCCCCCCCCCCCGCTCTGGTATCACAGTCCTTGCCACCGCAAGTGAGGCAGCGCATGTGAAGTGACGCAGCTCTCAGCTCCGTGATGTCTTCACTTTGCTCGGGAGTGTGTTCGGGGTCTTGTATCTCGCGACACATAGAGGAATAATTCATTTTTCCTCACTATTCGGGTGTCCAGTACAGTGCGTTCATGATGTAATAAACCACGTCTACCAAAGTGTTCCAGCCCTTTTAACGAACCGCGAAGTTATTGCGCACCACCTTCCGCTAGTCTACCGGATACCCAATGTTCACTACAGATTTTCTATAGTTCCGTGTTTGCTGGGCATCCTGTGCAGTCTAGCTATACGCTGCCTCTGGTGTACCACAGATGTCCCCAAGAACACACACGGTCCTCAGGATGTCCCCACAGTGTCATCGTGTCCTCGTCCTTTTATGTCTGTCCCCAGGGCATACTGAGGATGACAGTCGCGGATTGTCCGTGAAGAGTCATTTAGGCACATCCGGTGCCTGCCCCTAGGGGACGCTAGACGGACGGGAATATTACTTTATTTTCAGTTTCTCTGCTAAGACTCCCCAAATATTGAGTGACACATTTGTTTTGTTTTCCGGGCCAATCCTAGGCGTGAATGACATTTTCCAGAAAAAAGAAAAAGGGCCTGCCGAAACCGGGCTCTGCCGTGTTGTGTGGCAAAGACCACGTAACGAAGCCAGGAACCAATTGAATGAAATGGTTTAATGGTCGTCAGTGAGAAACTCTGACTTCCAATTGATTTAATGAGATCCAACATGTTGTGCATTACACACTGCAAGTAGTAATGTAACAACCCAAGATTTACACAGAAAATCCACGGCAAGTATTGCACATTTTACTTTAAATTATTTTAAAATTACTTTAAATTTTTTAAAAAAATTTAAATTTTTAAAATTTTGAAATTTGGCAAAATCTGACTCAGTGCAATACTTGTCGTGGATTTTCTATGTAAAACTCGGGTTGTAGGAAATAAAAAACTAGATAGAAAGGAAGCAGACAGTAGGAAATGATTTATTTGAAAATCAACGACGCCATCTTGAAGAAATCCCGCCTGTGCGGGCGACTGGAGCACGACGGTTGCAGAGGCAGGTGGCACGCTAGTTCCAAGGCATCACACCAGATGGCGCCAGCATCGTAGCTCTATACGAGAAAGAGAACATGAAAGTACTAGCGACACGTAAAAATGGCAACACTGCTCGACAAGTCTAAGCATGCCAGAGCGCGGGGAAAAGGCCTAACCGCTACTGCTAAACAGCACGGAGAAAACACTACACATCGGGGGGAAAGGCTTAAGGCAATCGACAAGGCCTAACCACAGCGTCACAACACTTCGCGGCTAACACAAGGCGGGAACCACACGATGGTAAACGTGCGTCAACAGGCTTGGACACCGCTAAACAAGTCTAAACATGCGAGAAAAGGCTTAACACGAGCACGGTAAAACAACGCGCAAACATCGGTAAATCACTCACCTTTTTTCCCCGCTGCGACGGAGCGTCCGCTCTCGTCGACAGCCAGGGATCAAGTGACGACGGAGCGAACGACCGCACGTCTTCTCCCAACGAGAGCCAGAGGTGGACTGACGTAAGCGCCACTCTACGGGTGCTACGCATGCGCGCGCTCCTAGCGCCCTCTGCTCCACCCGACCGCGCATGCGCGAACGCGCGCGCCGCTCCTAGCTCCCTCTGCGCCGCCCGCGGGTGTTTTCGGTTTCGGCTCTCCGCTGCGCGCGCGCGCTCCTAGCGGCGACGGGTGGCTTTTCAGTTTCGCTTTCATTCTCCGTTCTTTGCGCGCGCGCGTTTATCTCTATAAAGGCAGCGCGCACCGCGCTCGCGTCATCATTCTGACCGATACGTGGAAAACGCCATGTGTGGTTTATTCTCCTGCGTTTCTCGTCGTCGCAAGGAAAAGACAAAAAACGAAGAACTTCGCGAATTTATCGCGGCATCGTGGAGGAAGCCTTTCAAGTCCACCGCCTGGAATGGTTGCAAGCGCGTCAAGAAATGTGTCAGGACAAGATGAAGACGCTCGACCGCATCTTAGCGGCGGACAGACTGGCGAAAAAGAAGTCCAACTTTAGCCTGGACAATCTGTATTGGGAACGCAGTTCCGATGTAGAGGACGACGACGAGGATGTGTAAATAAAAGCGATGCATTTCTCTTCGAGTCTCAGTCTCTTCTTTTCTTCGTGCAACGTGTACGCACGCAACATGTCTTCCCCCGAACCTTTTCGTTTCCGTCATCCCTTTCGCTGTATCTTAAGCGGCCCCTCCATGTGCGGCAAATCTACTTTCGTTGCTAACGTGTTGAGGAACCTGAACGACGTGGTAGACAAGCCTCCGTCACAAATATTCTACGTGCAGAAATATGCTTCGCCGAGCATGCAGGACGAATTCGGGGACTCCGTAAAATTTACCAAGGAGCTACCGCGAGAGTGGGACACGTCGCGCGCTACGCTGATCGTCGTCGACGATCACATGACCGACGCCGGTTCCTTGAAGGAGGTGACCGATCTTTTCATTCGGGGTTCTCACCACGCCAACGCGTCGATCTTCTTACTCGTTCAAAACATCTTTTTCGACAGTAGCCATTTTAGAACAATATCCTACAACGCCAGTTACGTCGTCCTGTGGCGCACCGTGCGCAGCGTGCACCAGATGGAACATTTCGGCCAACAGCTATTTGGCAGAAAAAGATTGGAGTATTTTCTGGACGCATATAAACAAGCGATGTCGTCGCCCCATGCATATTTACTCGTGGATCTTCACAACTATACGCACGAGGATCACAGGTTGCGTAGCAATATCTTTCCGGGAGAACGTCAATATATCTACGCTCCGAAATGAATCTCCGCCCTCACCTCACTTTACTCAAAGTACTCTCCACTCTACCCCCTCCACGCCGCCGCGACGTCTTGAGACGTTCGTCCTCGTCCGACATGAAACACCTCTCCGAAATTTGCCTCAATGTATTGAACGGAAAGGTGGCTCTAGCTCCAGATACGTTCGCGCGTTTGAAGAAGCACAAACGCTTTTTACGACGGCTCGCCTACAAAAAGATTCACAAGAATCCGCAACGTTTGAAGCGCTATCTGTCTCAGCAGCGAGGACAGGGCGTTCTTTCGTCGGTGGTTCCTCTCCTGCTTTCCGCCGTGTTGAACCTTTTCGCCAATGGCCAAGAGAATTGAAGTGACCACCTCCTCCATCAGAAACATTCTTTCCTCGAAGGAGAGTGACGACGTCAAAGTGAAACTCATACTGCAAGCACTGTATCGCATACTCAAGCAGTACGGATTTGACCCCTACGACAATAAAAACAAGGCGTCCGACGCTACAAATGACTTTGACTATTCGCTCCTCTCTCCAGAGGTGGACGAAGAGGAAGCGGAAAGGGTCGTCTCGGAATTAAAGAAGGTTCTTTCCTGGGATCGCGAGGGTTGTGTCTCCGTGTCGGGCAAGTCCATCAGACACTCCTCCGTTTACGAACTCGTCAATTATTTGTTGCAACATAAGACGGGAAACGAACCTTCCTGGTTCCCCAAAGTCTCGAAACTATTGCGTCTGATTTCTCTACCCAAATCTCGCGAGCCTCAACAGCAGCAGCAGGCCTCCATTGCGTGGACGACTTATGGAGGGATATGAGAAACCAGAGGGTGGTTTGGGGTGTGTGGAACGCTATAGAAAAGCGCATCACTTGAGCAAAAAGAAGGCTCTCGCCATTCTCAGAAAGCTGGATGCCTACACGCTCCACCATCCGGTCAGAAGAAAGTTTAATAGGAGACGCATCATCGCACTCAAGATCAACGACGTGTGGCAAATGGACCTCGCCGATTTTTCAAAATACAAGAGATTCAACGGTGGCTACCGCTACATTCTCGTGGCAATCGATTCCCTCTCCCGCTTTCTGCGCACCCTCCCGCTAAAGACGAAGCGCCCCGCCGAAATGAAAAGGGCCATGATAAGACTTTTTCGGGGAGGTAACGTACCTACACGCATCTTTTGCGACAGAGGCGGGGAATTCTACAACAAGACCGTCAAGGAGTATCTCTCACGAAAGAAGGTACACATGTATTCTACCTTCTCTCCAGTAATCAAAGCATCGCAGGCAGAGCGCGTCATACGCACTTTACGCGACAGAATATTCCGTTATTTTAGAGTAACAGGAAAATACCACTTCGTTTCCGCGCTTCCCAAGATCGTGCGCGACTACAACACCACCAAACACAGGACTTTGGGCATCAGCCCGTCCGAAGTCACGCCCGAAAACGAATTGGAGCTGTTCAATAAGATAAATGGGAAGCCCGTCGTACCCTCCGTGAAAAAGAAGCTCAAACTGGGGGATAAAGTGAGGGTCCTACTACACAGAAAAGGTTTTCATAAGAGCTCGGAAGGGAGTTGGTCGCCTCAGATTTTCACCGTCTCCCGCCTGAGAGACACCTCTCCTCCCGTCGTACACGTGGAAGATTACCGGGGTAAGGAAGTGGACGGATCTTTCTACCCGGAGGAGGTACTCGTCGTAACCCGAGACACCAATCAGCCTTGGCCAGTAACGAAAGTGCTGAGAAAGAAGCAAGTGAACGGTCAGAGCTTCTCCTTGGTTCGCTGGTTCGGTTACGACAAAGAACACGACAGTTGGGTTCCAAGCAGCGACGTGGTCAAGATTGGGAAATGATGTCAGACATCTACGTCCACCTGCTCTCGAACGCCAGCATGGATAAGTTTCCCTCGAATAAACTCAACGCCTTCACGGTAGCTTTCGATAGTCCGCTTCAGCTCTCGAATCGGTATAAAGTCGGTCTGATGGATCTCAGCATAAGTAACGATTTTTTAAATATCGGGTACGAAAGGCAAGATGCGAAAATCGAGGTTTCTTTCGAGGACACGGTGGAAGCCGGCAGAACTTTTCGTGTCACCTCGGATCTCGAGAGGGATTTGGGAAAAGCCCTTTCGGAATTCGACGCTTCTTTCGCGTACAATAAATCGCGATACGACTTCGTCTTACCCGTGGACGTGAAAGCCGTGGAATTGGACCCTCGGCTCGCGCAAGCGCTCGACGCCTCGCTAGCGTCCCGCGAAGCAGGTCGTGCGGTGAAACCCCCCAAATTGAGCGAACGCGAAGCCACCCTCCATCTTATTGGAGCACGCCGCACCCGTCGCTTTCGGCGACGTCACTCTGAATTCGGAAACCACGTCCCTACGGAACACACTCAACAAATATTTCGAGACGCACAAGCTGGACGCCTCGCTAGAATTCGCGGATAACGTCTACTCTCTGAAAACACCGAAAGGGTTGCACGTACCGGAACCCTTTGTCAAGCTGCTACATCTCACAGTCGTCGAGGGACACGAAGAAACGCTACGCGTCTCTCTCCCCGTAGCGCGTCAATTTTCTTTCACGATCAAGACGAAAATTCCTCGATCTTTGCAAGTACATGTGCCTCCCGGCTATTATGCGACGCCGCAAGCACTTCTAAATGCGATTAATCAGCGCGTAGGCGAACGCGCGCGCTTCAGCTTCGACGGAACCGAACAGAAATGTAAAATTCGGCTTTCCGAGGGCACCTCCACCCTAAGACTTTCCGAGTACCTGGCCGTGCTTTTGGGCTTCGAATCGCGTACCGTGTTCACGGGGGATGAGGATGCCACGAGCTCCGTCGAGGTACTCCTGGAACCCCCGTTTCACAACATAATCGTCTACACAGATATCGTGGAACCCACGTACGTGGGGAGCGGGAAAAACCCCTACTAAAAAATACTACCCTTTTTATTACGAGAAAGACAAGCACGTCGTCACCTACACGTTAGATAACATCCAGTATTTCAACCTGTCTCAATTCGAAATTCCCTCAGTGACGATCGTTCTCGCGGACGAAACGGGAAGACGTTTGCCGTTGCGGTCCAAAGGCAGAACCAATCTAACGTTGCATTTCAAATATGTACCGTAATTTCCCCCAAAATAATTCCCGTGTACACGGGACCCCTTTTCCAACGAGGGGGCGGTGTGTTGAGCAACATATCCAAGTTTATCGTTCCGATCTGGCAGCAAATAAAACCGATCGCCAAGAGAACGTTGAAGCGCTTGGCGCGGAATTTGGCCGATGGGAAGGAATATCGCGCGCAGTAAAAAAGACGGCCATAGCAACGGGGAGAGACGTGCTGGATTCCATGGAGGGCTCTGGAAACAACAACAACAATGGAAAGAAACGCCGCAAAAGACAACAAAAGGCGCCGACACACGACGCACCTGCAGATATCTTTGGTACGCCGTGAAGGTCACACATCCGCTGTGCGCGCTCCGTCCATCATGACGTCAACGAAAGCAAAAAATACAGACGCAACGGTCACCGCATTGTCCTACGAGTGACGTGATGATATTCGAACCCCCTTCCATTCAATACGGCGTGGAAGATACTTCGTACCAACTCTTTTATCCTGTCAACGGGGTAAATAATTCTGTGATCGAGTTTTGTATTCAAAATTTGCAAAGGGCACACTTGGATCTCTACGGCAGTTTCGTGTCTTTGACCGTGCGCATTGTTCGCGACGACGGGGAAGAAATGGACGAGAAAGATGTCGTTTTCCCAATAAACCACCTGCTGAGCGGCATGTTTAAGACGGTCACCGTTTACGCGAACAACAAGCTCGTCAGTTCCAACGAGTTGTACGCCTACAGGAGTATTTTGGACGTCGTGCTTCATTCCACGCCCATGGCTCAAGAAACAGTGCACGCGGCTGGACTCTATGTCGAGGACGACGAACATTTAAAGGACGATTACGACGTCTCTTCTCGCGGTCCCGAAACAACGTTACGAAGCGACGAAGGGTGGAAAATACTTTAACCTGGTCGGGACAGATCAATACCGACCTGTTTCAACAGCCGCGCCTGATGGTACCTGCCGTCGAAATTCGCGTCGTTTCCTGTTAAACAACGACGAATTTAAACTCGTATCGGCCCCCAAAGACAAGAAAACGTACAATTACGAGGTGGACATTAAAGAAATGACGTTACACTTGAAAAAGGTGACGCTGGCACCTTCCCTATTTTTGGAATACGAGTGGCGGCTTCAGACCACGCCGGCCATCTACGTGTTACGCGGATTGGAAACCAAGGTGCGGAGCTTGAGTGCCGGGAGCTTGGACGCTCACTTTGAAAACGTTTACCCCGAAAGGGTACCTTCCAAATTATGCGTCGCCCTGCTCGCCACGTCCGACTTTCTCGGCGACATCAATCGAACCCCTACAAATTCCGTCATTACGACCTGTCTCATTCGATGCTCTCCGTGGACGGCCAGCAAGTGCGAGCCGAGTACGACTTTCAGAACGACCTCGTCAAAATTCCCTACTTTAACTTCTTGCAACAACTGGAGAGAAACATTTCAAGTATAGCTACGAGCGATTTTAAAACGAACGGGTTCCTTCTCTACTTCAACTTGGACGTGGACAAGTGTTCTTCTCCTTCGCATTTGAACGAGTGGCGAAAAGGAAACGTTCGCCTGCAATTACGCTTCGCTAAAGCCCTTCCACACGCGGTCACCGTCCTCTTGATTTCCGAGTGTCCCAAGCTCATGTACGTCGACAAGGACCGTACGGTCACCTTCCCATAAGAAAAGATGTACGAGAGCGACATCTTGGAACTCGTGTCCCTGAACCCCCTCGCTTCCTCCATGCTGAGAGGCATTTGCGCTTCCGACGAAGCCTTCGTTTTACGCAAGCCCGGCTATTTAATCATCAATACCGAAGAGCGAAGAAGGCGCGGGCAGCACTGGGTGCTCTACCTGAAAAACTACGACGGGTCTGCCGTGTTTTTCGACAGCTACGGACTTGCCCCCATCGAAGCAAACCTTCGAAGACTTTACCTGTAGTGGACGAGTATAACGACAAGTGTATTCAATCGCCTTTTTCGCCTTACTGCGGGCTTTTTTGTATCTACGTAGCCACGCGCATGTCGAAACGCTACAGCTTGAAAAAGTTGTGTATCCATGTTTTCCTGTAACCTCGAAGAGAATGACAAAACAATAAAACGTCTCCTCGTGAGCGAACTCGTTCGTAAAAAAATAGTCTATTTATTCACGACATACACAAGACCCTTGCGAGACGATCTTCCAACGTGCTGACTCGACGCTCACCGTCCTCGCCGGTCTGCACCGTGACGTCGAGGGATGTGTGGGAGAAGCCAGTAGCGACGGACGATAGGTCGGTTGAAACCCGCGTTGATGAGACACGGGTCGACTGTCTCTCCTCGTCTATACTTCTCCAGCAGCTCGAGCTTGTAATCTACGAAACGCTTCATTTTCTTTGCAATCTTCCCACTGACGGTGAACAGACGTAAGGGTATCGTCTTGAGAATCGAGCGAAAGTCTCCCTCGCAGCTATCGCCGTGAATATAATCGCGTAATCGCAGCAAGTCCCGATACATTCGCGTTTGCACAAAGGTGGCAAACCTCTGCTCGGGCGTCATCATGACTGAGACGGAATGAGAGTAGACAACCTTTTTTTTTATTTCTCGTTACACATGAATTAGGCTCCAGCTTTGGTTTCGTAGCCGGGAAGGCAGCCCAAATACGGACGAAGGCTCGAGTCTAACCAATGGCTGGGGTTTCTCCACCAGAGTCCACCGCAACGACAGGTAGTCAGTTGATCGCCGATTCCGCAAAAAGAAGGTCTTTGGAGGAGGCATGAAGGTTAGGACCAGGGGTAGATCTCCCGTCAGTAGCCATTCGTAATCTGCAACGAAAGGAGTGTGAGAAACGCGTGTTTTTTTTTAACTCAAACACACACACACACGTACAATCTTCTTCAGTCACAGAGTGACACTGATGGTCCATCTTCTCCATCTTCCTTCAATAGTCGAAGTCCTTCGCAACGTACGTCGAACGGTACCGTCCGACAGCCGAGAAAACGGGCGAATCAATCGGTCCGTCCAATGCTTTTGCTCTGAAAAAATGTGAACGATTATAGAACGTATTAAAAAATAACGAGGAAGCGTACCTTTGGACCACAATCCACCACAATTGGTACAGAAGAAGCGGGCGCTGCCAGTCTCCCGAAATATGTGAGGCGGGAAAAAACCGACTTCACGCGCAGCAAAAGTGTTGTACACTGGAAACGAAACTCTTCAAACATTTCGGCGATGATGACGTCATGGGTATTACTTACGAGGATCTACCAAGCTGATCATGATGGAATGACGATCGACCATTCGCTTCGACATTTATAGTAAAGCTTTGCCTCTCACTCTCTATGACGTCATTGAACGTGTTTGAACATGTTAAGACGTGTTTGAACATGTTTGGACGTGTTCAGACACGGCGGCGAAGTCGCCCCTGGACACACTCGTTCCTCTCTCTTCCTCTCTATGACGTCATTGAACGTGTCTGAACATGTTTGGACGTGTTTGAACATGTTGTGACGTGTGTAGACACGAACCCCGCAATACGAAAAACGTCACGCAGTACGAATTAGACTAGTGGTTAGTGTGTCGCCTCCAGTGTAGAAGGATCCTGGGTTCGAAATCCCACTCTGGGTCTTCTCGTCGTCATATACAAGTCGGCCCAGAGTGTTAGCTAGAAAATAGTGTAATGTTTTATTCAACGTCGATGGTATTATCATTGTCATATGCGACATCGCAAAAAGGCGCGAAGACGGAAGGCGGGGTGGTCAAAGTACAGACGACACCGTCGCAATGCGAGGACGAGGAGGAGAGCGGTGTAGCGACTATAAAAGGTGCGCTGGTTCTACGACGATTGATCGAAAGCCCACGAGGGGCATCCATCCACGACGCGAGGCGTTTCGTGGAGCAGAATGTAAGTCGACCGTCTCTGCTGTGAGAGTGTATTCTATGTATAGCATTGTTTTTTCAGGAACCAATAGCCGCTGTCACCGCATGACACTGAACACACACACAGGGACTCATCCCATCCTTTCTCTCATCATCAATCTCAAGCGTTCCTCAACTGAATGGAAAAGTGAGCATTGTTTCGTGAGGGGGAATCTCGTACTGATTTTGTTTGACCGCAGTGCCGCGCTGTCTCGTATGTCAGTACGACCCCATCGATGCCATGCTCGTGGCCGTAGAAAGAGAGCACGAAGCTAGAATAGAGAATCTCGGTAACAGCCCAGTCGTCCTTTCAGATGGACGACGACAGAGTCAGTAGTCCTCCTTTCGTAATACCTGAAACGGATGACGACGACGACGACGACGAACCCCTAGATGGGCACGACAATGCAGACGAATTGCTCATGTGGGAAGGGGATCAGTCCTATGCAGATTTCATTCCTCTGTCTGGTAGGGCTAGAGATGAATCACCAGGTGCAAGTCCAGAATTTCAAAACGAAGCTGAGCCTGTCCAGGGTCGTAGAATCATTGAATTGCGAGAACACGTCGTAGAGAATCATCCCTCCGTCACGGAGAGACGATTCCTTCCTTTTTTTGTCACAGACGAGGCATTCGACGGAACGGCTACTAGGTACACGCTTCTCTGCTCCCCGCACGACGACAACGTCGACGATTTGCGACTCTATCTACCGAGCATAGCTCCAGTAATCGCGCGCGTCCTCGAAGCTTATCCCATGCCTTTCAAATTTTGTCTGTGCTCGAAAGCGCTCATGTTAAGGACGGAGCCGACGGGTTGACTTCTCATCTCCTCCACGTGAACCTTCACATGAGAGTGGTTCATAACCGTCAAGAAATCGAAGGTGCGATAAATGCTGCTATCGCAGAATCCTCGCAACGCGTTGAAAACTATGCGAGAGAAGGGTCTGGTTTCACCTCGAACGACGTCCAATGTGTCGACTTAAAACTAACGCGCTTAAAACCGAAGCGGATTGGGTGCACGATCGAGCTTCCCGAGCTGCTAAAAAGAAAACGAAAGACTCTCACAAACGTCAAACTTCCACCGAACCACGAAAACGAATGTTTCAAGTATAGCGTGCTGGCACTCTTGCATCCGTTAAAGAGGAATGCAAACCATTATGTCAGATATCACAAATATATGAATCCGCGGAACCCGGAGACGCGCGTGACGTACTGACCCCCTACTTCCCAGTCACTTACGAAGACATTACCCTGTGGGAGAGAAAAAAACAAAATCTCCGTGTACATCTACGTGTTCGACGAGCAGACGAGTTCGATATCTACCGGACGGGTTCCCTGTACGCTCTATAAGGATAAAGTCTATCTGCTCGAGGTTAGGGAGCATTTCTATGGCATAAAAAATTTAGCACTTTCATGGGACGTGGTGACTATTTTTATTGTGAGAAGTGTACGAGCGGCTATGGGACAAGACAGGCGTTGGAGCAGCACGAACGTCTGTGTCGAGACGTAGACGAAGTGATCCTCGAAATGCCAAAAGCGGGGGAGAGTGTCTCCTTCAACAAGATACAGTACACGCATCCCTACCCCTATTTCGCGGTGTTAGACACGGAGAGCGTCTTGGAAAAGGATGCACTTGTTAAGGACGCCGTGAGTGTGCACAGGATGAGTTCGTACAGCATCGTTGTAGTGCGGAGTTGTGACGGGAAAATAATGGGCGTAGATGGCTATTTGGGACCCAACGCGGCAGAAAAATGCTTGTTCGCGCTCAAGGATTTAGCGAACAAATCCATAGGCTGAACCGTCTTCCCTCACCGTTGGTCATGAGTGTGGAAGACCACTTTCGGCACGCGAGCGCTACGCACTGCGAATTTTGTGGAATCGAATTTAACCGACACACACGGAAAGTGTCGCATCACGACCACACCCACTTCGTAGAGCCCGGTTCTTCGAATTTTGTCGCGACGCTGTGTGATACGTGTAACCTTACGTGTCGTAATACCAAAGAACTCGTCGTGTGCGTGCACAACCTGCAATACGATTTGAGCTCCCTTCTCCGATACATGCACGTTCTAAATATGGGTGAACCGTGGATCTTAGCTTCGAGTTCGGAAAAGATAAGAGGGTTCAATATTGGAGATCTCCATTTCCGCGATACCACGCAGTTTTTCAACCTGTCCTTGTCGAACCTGGTGGAAACTCTGCTCGCCAGCGGTGGTGAGAGCGCGTTTCATTGTACTCGTCAAATGTTTGGTGACCGTTTCCGAGGCCTCCTCAAGAAGGGAATTTACCCGTACACCTTCGTCGACAGTTTCGAAGCGTACAATTTGCCCGCACTACCGCCAAAGGAAGCTTTCAAAAGTGACCTGAACGACCAAGAGATCACGGACGAGGACTATCAGTACGCCCTCGAGATTTTCGAATTGTTCGAATGCAAGGACCTGGGCGATTACACGCGTCTCTACGTTACGCTCGACACTTGTCAGCTCTGCGACGTCGTGCTGCATTTCAGGAGAATTGCGCAAGAAACGGATAGGATAGATATCTTACGCACCGTGTCCCTTGCCAGTTACGCGTGGAGCAGCGCTCTGAAGTTCACTAAAGTCAAGCTCGAGCTCATAAGTGATCAGGAGATGTACGAAACGATCGAGAAAGGAATCAGGGGAGGCATTTGTAACAGCTTCCATAGATACTGTCGGGCTAATCACGAGGAGTGCGACGATTACGATCCACAGCAAGAAAAGACTTTTATCCAGTACCTCGACGTGAATAGTTTGTACCCGTACGCGATGACTTTCCATCTCCCGACAGGTGGTTTTGAGTGGGTCGATCCTTCGAGGTGGAGCGAGATCGATTTTCTCAACATTCCTCACGATTCGGAAGTGGGTTACGTCTACGTGGTAGACTTGACATACCCCGAAGAACTGCACGCACTCACCAGGGATTTTCCCCTGGCACCCGAACACAGGTGTGTGAACGAGAACGAACTCTCCCCCTACCAGCGACACTTGAAAGACGCGTTGGCGCTGAACGCCCCTCCCACAAAGAAACTCTTGCTGACGTGCTACGATAAAGAACGCTACGTCGTTCATTATGCATTGCTCGCACTGTATGTGAGGTTGGGCATGAAAATAAAGCGTGTTCACAGCATTCTTTCGTTCCGCCAAGACAATTTTTTGCGAGCCTTCGTGCACAGAAACGTCACGTTGAGGAATGCCGCCACCACGAAATTCGAACGACTTTTGTACAAAACCATGTCCAACAGTACGTTCGGTAAGTCGATACAAAATGTGAGACGCATGAAAAGGTACGCTATAGCCTACGACAAAGAAAGCGCGCTCCGAAAAGCTAGCTCCGTCAGCAGTCAGCATTTTCACATTCTGAGTGACAAGTGCATCTTATACGAGATGCAGAATAGGAGGGTCAAATGCACGCACCCCCTTTACGTGGGCTTTGCCATTCTAGAGATATCCAAAGTCCGAATGTACAGCTTCATCTACGAGTCTCTCTTTTCTCGCTTGACGTGTCCAATGCAATTGATCTATAGCGATACGGACAGCATAATTTTTTCTCTCACGTGTGAAAGCCTGGAAGAACAGCTCATGAAGATTGAGAATGAGTTAGATCTGTCTTCCTATCCACCGGACCACCCGCTTTTCAACGACGAGCACGCGAACCAGATGGGGTACTTCAAAGACGAGACGGGAGGTGGTGTTATTCAGGAAGTCGTAGCCATCCGAGCGAAAATGTACAGCATTCTCTTGGCTGGGTCACACAAACAGATCGCGAGAGCGAAGGGAGTTAAGAAAGACGTGGTGAGGAAACATTTATTGCACGAAGTGTACCGAGATTCTCTGTTCAATGAAAAGACAGTCTCTCAGAAGCAGTGCACCATCCAGAGTATAAAGCAAACAATGTACACCATTTCGAGACTCAAGAAGAGCTTGGTCCCCTACGACGACAAGCGCTATCTCGTGGATTCCGTACACTCCTTCCCTTATGGAAGCTGCGAATACGGTAAGCTTTCCTAGTGTTTTGACGCGTATAGGATTACGATAGTGCTCTCTCTTTGTGCAGCATCGGAAAACCCGGAAGAGAGCCCGAGAGCGTCGTCGTCAGGGATCGAGTAACCGCGGAACAAAGAGCTGCACGCGCATGTAATCGAGAATAAAAGTTGTAGTCGAGATATGCTTCTCTCTCTCTCTCTCTCTCTCTCTCTCTCTCTCGCAGACAGGAGAAGCAGGGGTCATCGTGGCAGTGCGGTAGCGGAATGGGTGCACGAAAAGAATGACCATACCGTCATCGTACTGGTACCGTGACCCGTGCAATGACGACGCTGCGATGAAGATTCCCCTTTTCTGACACGTCTGATCATCTCGTTCTGTTCGTTAGATCAGACAAGTCAGGGAGGGGGGAGGGGGCAGGCATCTATCGTCCAACTCCTTTGTTTGTATTCAATAAACATGTTTCAGTGAAAGAAAAGACAGAGTCTCGTCAACGTTATTCGGACTGTTTAATGCGTTGCATGTCAATAACTAAGCGGTATTTCAATAAATCAATGACAAAGTTGGCGATGTAGACTGCTTGCAAATGTCGCTGCTTCCGTAGAGCGTGCTTAATATGAGCGATGGCACGAGCGAGAAGGTCCACGATGTCTGCAGCGATGTAGTTGAATTCTGCGTTGGACAAGCTCACAAATTCGCTCATTAGTCCCAGGGGTCCGTCCGGAACCGTTATGCAGACGTTCTTGTAACGGGCGTAAATTCGACGCACCATCTCCTGCAGCGGCCCCGGCGAGATCTCTCCTATATTGCCAAAGCCTACCATGTCTATCACGTAGCGAAAAGCAGTGATGACGAGCTCGTTGCGGGGACTTTCGCTGTTGAAACATTCCTTCTCCACTTCTTCCCAAGAAGCGTGGGTGCGGGAACAATTTTGTAAAGAGTGGTAGCTGAACATATTCACGTAGTGATGACGCGAGCGCGGTGCGCGCTGCCTTTATACAGATAAACGCGCGCGCAAAGAAACGAGAGTAAAACCGGAAGTCAGAAGCCACCCGTCGCCGCTAGGAGCGCGCGCGCGCGCAGCGGAGAGCCGAAACCGAAAACACCCGCGGGCGGCGCAGAGGGAGCTAGGAGCGCGCGCGCGCATGCGCGGTCGGGTGGAGCAGAGGGCGCTAGGAGCGTGCGCATGCGTAGCACCCGTAGAGTGGCGCTTACGTCAGTCCACCTCTGGCTCTCGTTGGGAGAAGACGTGCGGTCGTTCGCTCCGTCGTCACTTGATCCCTGGCTGTCGACGAGAGCGGACGCTCCGTCGCAGCGGGGAAAAAAGGTGAGTGATTTACCGATGTTTGCGCGTTGTTTTACCGTGCTCGTGTTAAGCCTTTTCTCGCATGTTTAGACTTGTTTAGCGGTGTCCAAGCCTGTTGACGCACGTTTACCATCGTGTGGTTCCCGCCTTGTGTTAGCCGCGAAGTGTTGTGACGCTGTGGTTAGGCCTTGTCGATTGCCTTAAGCCTTTCCCCCCCGATGTGTAGTGTTTTCTCCGTGCTGTTTAGCAGTAGCGGTTAGGCCTTTTCCCCGCGCTCTGGCATGCTTAGACTTGTCGAGCAGTGTTGCCATTTTTACGTGTCGCTAGTACTTTCATGTTCTCTTTCTCGTATAGAGCTACGATGCTGGCGCCATCTGGTGTGATGCCTTGGAACTAGCGTGACACCTGCCTCTGCAACCGTCGTGCTCCAGTCGCCCGCACAGGCGGGATTTCTTCAAGATGGCGTCGTTGATTTTCAAATAAATCATTTCCTACTGTCTGCTTCCTTTCTATCTAGTTTTTTATTTCCTACAACCCGAGTTTTACATAGAAAATCCACGACAAGTATTGCACTGAGTCAGATTTTGCCAAATTTCAAAATTTTAAAAATTTAAATTTTTTTTTTAATTTAATTTTTTTTTAAATTAAAAGTAATTTTAAAATAATTTAAAGTAAAATGTGCAATACTTGCCGTGGATTTTCTGTGTAAATCTTGGGTTGTTACATTACTACTAGCAAGAGGCAGTGGGGACAGGGGGGGGGTTAGTATGCGTCCTGGGCCGACTTCAGGGGAACTGTGCCGACATTCGCCTGGAAAGTCTTCGCAAAACCCAGGGAAAACCTCAGACAGCACAGCCGGTGACAGGATTCGAACCCGTGTCACCTCCCAGTCTCGACGTGGAAAGCGATCATCCTAACCTCTATGCAACGTGACCTTTTTTTGTTTTTTTCTTTTCCACCTTTTATTAACAAATACACACAAGTACAGAGAAGTACAGGTACGTCACACGCTTGCAACGCCAAGGGCCATTACAAAACGTCCAAAGAGAAAACTGAATACCTTTTGAATTTGTACATAAAAATTTTACAAACACGTCAGGGCATCAGACAATGCTTCTAACCAATCTGGCAGCTCTAAACGTCGCATAAGGCACAGCTTAAGTTGAGATATTTCTATCTTAAGGTATTTCATAGGGAGCCATTAACGGTTCTTCGTTCCTGTCAGCCATACGAAGTTTCCACAGACAGTACCAAGGCTATAAGCATGACAATATCGTACCTAACTGTTTCCCTCGAGTGTAATGGGAGAATCCGTATGGTGTGGGTTGAGCCGAAGTCGTGTTTTTAAAACTTTATACTGCAGATCGTCCAAAAAAACTGGGCTTCTGTGCAGTCTAAGAAAAGGTGGTCATGCGTTTCAGGAACTTTGCAGAATCTGCCACGGTAGCTGGCACATATAAAAAATGTATAAAAGTTGTTGTGTATCATTTTAATATCAAAGTTGCGTATGAAATTGCGCATTGTTTTGTATAGAATGTTTATTAACAAAATGTTAAAGGCTGCACATGTGAAAACGTCATTTCGTTTTCAGTGTTGCTCGACAAGGTTACTGTCACAAAAAAAAAAGTATTTTATGTGTGCACATGAATAGTTCAGCCAGCCAGGCTCAGGGCGAGTCACGAAGCAGCAGTACACGGGTGTTGTAAATATATAACCGGGCAGCACCGTCGCAAAGTAGCGTGCATGGCAGCGAGAACGATATAAAGGACTGCCAGGTACACAAAAAACACTGTACACACGGTACGTTTCCTCTTGGCATTCACTCACACAAAACACAAGAGTAAAAAGCGGGAGTAGTGTACCCAAAAGGGAGAAAAAGTGAGAGGACGATACTTAGGATGCTTGACGTTTCGAGTGGACGCGCATCATCAGAAGAAACAAACAAAATAAAACACAGTTTTGTTTTTTCTGATGTGCACTTTCACAACAACATATATATTCTGACGATGAAGTGGGGAGGTTTTCCACTCTAGGAGTGGAACGCTACCCCATAGCTATCACTGCAATGAACCAATAGCATCCAGTTTCATTAGTACGCTTTGTAGAATACTGCAGGATGACCACTGCGAAACTACAAGGGCAAAATTTTTGTACGAGCACGGGATTTGTGAACAGTTGAAACACACAACAAATTACATCACAACTTCAGTAGTAATAGGTGGGGTCCTATTAAATTGGGGTCCAGTTAGCTATATGGGTGTCTGGTTCGAACCCCACAGCGTCTGGGACACCGTCGCGTGTGCGGAGGGCGCGGCGCCTGTGCGGAGGCTTGTCCGCGCGCTTATAACATGCAGAGACATGAAAAGAAAGGGTCATACACAAAAAATTACGAGTGAAAATATATTTATTAATGCCAATCAAGTTGAGATATATTTATTAAAGCCAATTGTGCTGGGAATTGTGCCAATTGTGATGCCAATCAGGTGAAGGAGAAAAACCCAGCAGAAAAACCTTCACCTGTAACAGAAGAAACACAATACACATAATAAAGAATATGAACATTTATTGCTCTCTAAATATTTCATTCAATGTCTCTATGATAACATTTTTTAGAAACTCTTTTGTTTCCGATCCTGAAAGAAAACATAAAATTAACGTCGTCACATTTGCTTACCACACGATAACTCACGTTGGACACAGCACTGACCTGAAAAGTAGATATTGTTATTATGCGAAACCACAATTGTATTTCAATAATACATACAATGCTGTGGCAGCAGACCCCAGTAATCTGTAAGCGAATCTAAATTAATATCAATTTATACATTTCATTAATACATACACCGCGGCGACGGACCCAAGTAATCTGTAAGTGAACATCATTTATTATTGTAATTATGCTATAACTTTTACTTACATTCAGGTGTTGGTCTTTGTACTGGTGTGTAAGATAAAAAAAGATATTATCAATTAATAACACACACAACTACACAACAACATCAACTATACACAAACACAACAACTATATACACAACACAATAATACCCCAGCAAACCATTAATATCCATGGGACATCCCTATAAGGTCGCTAACGTCCTGAATATCTCGACATTCATAGGATATCTATGGGATATCGCACAATTTCATTGCGTTTTGGGCTTACTCCAGTAAACAACAGATGTCCCTGGTATGTTGGAAGGATATCGCGCTCTGGATGTTTGAATGTCCCATGACAAGCAGCCTGCAGATCCTAGGGATGTCTATGGGAGGTCCAGGAAATACTTGTTTGTCCTTATAGAGACGGTAACCTTAATTAAAAACACAGTAGTTGATAGGAAGGGATGTCAGAAATGTTGTTGGGTATACTGTGGGTTGATGCAGAAACACAGGAATTGTGAAGATACATCCTCGTCACCGTTACAAATGGTTTACGCCACGCTACCCCTAACGAACGTGTGTGTAACGATTTGTATTTCAGTATATGTTCCATCCAGCTCGCAAATAGAGGTTACTGCGGGTTTTTCCAAGTGCTCCAAGTGAGGCGGGCAGGGTTCGGCACTTATGCTGGCATGTCCCACGGTGTTGCTGTACTGTGATGAATCCTGTTAGGCTAAGGTAATGTTTTTGTTCCCAATAGTATCAAATGGGTTAAAACACACAATAAATATTATTTGCTGGAATACAGTTGCAGTGGTGTCTACGCACTCTACAAACACTAAATATCTGATGCACAAAATTGTTAAAAGCAAAATATGTACGATATTCCTAATCTCCCGTATATATCCAAATATCCGTGACAGACGTCGCAGGGACTTTCAGTGGATCTACAAACATGGCAGAAATGCTAGTCGCAGGGATATCGCATGGATGTAAAACGGATCTGTGGCAAACTCCAGTGGATATCCAAACGTCCCGGCGAGATATCTTACGGATATTTTCTGGATGCATCTGGTTTGCTGGGACATACATATCGACGGCGGCGACTCTGGAGCTGAAACAAGAAATCAAATTTAGACACCTTTTTCATATTCTTTATAATTCCTTACCATTTTGAAAAAATGACGGACTAGAGCTAAATACCGAAAAAAGACAATAGCCATGAGAAAAAAGAACTGCATTGCAAATCAAAAACTTAATGCTCTCATCCGACACTGGCGTGTAAGCTGAAAAGATATCATCAATTAATAACACACACACACACACAACTACACAACAACATCAACTCTACACACACACACACAACTTCACATGATAATGAGGACACAACGTCCTCATTATCATACAACCTCCTCTCCACTCTTTCCCATTTATTACCGTTCCAGCAAGCCCACATCCTCATTTTCCCATTCGTTCCCCAGACCAGGAGCTCTCTCCCAAAATAATTATGCGGAAGCTCTTTCGTCGCTGTTTCGGAAAGAAATATGAAGAGGAGGAAGTTGAGTCTACCGAAGACAGGAAATGGCGTCTGAAACAAGAAATTCATGAAGCAAAAGCTGAAGCTATCAGACGCTTTTTGTCTCATGAACGTCTCCTCAGGATCAAACGAGAGTCAGCGAAAAGTCAATTTGATCAAATTGACAGTGGATGGTAATAAATCTAGTTATCAATACATCTTATTATCAGTTTCAGTTCTACCTCTGCGACACACTGTCCGACGTAAGACCGTTTTCTTTCATCCATCCTGCACGAATTATTATATGTGGACCTTCCATATCAGGAAAAACTTACTTAGTTCGTAACATCCTTAGAAATCTATCAGTATTCAGTGTAGTCCCAGAACAAATATTTTATATTAGTAAATATGATGCTAGCTGGCAGAATGAATTCACTAAAATTACATTTAGTAAAGAATTACCAACGACATGGGATGAGAACATACCAACACTGATTATAGTTGATGATCTCATGACAGAAAAGAATGTTATGCAAGATATGGTTCACCTCTATACAAGAGCGTCCCATCACAAGAATGCATCAATTATTTTTCTTTGTCAATACTTATTCCATAACGATGTAAACTATCGCACTCTATCCCAGAACAGCACATATATAATATTATTCAATAATTTAAGATCTCGTGCGCAACTCGAACTTCAAGGACGACAAATCTACGGGAAATCACGGTTGCCATACTTTCTGAATGCATTCGAACAAGCAACAGAGAAACCATTTGGTTATCTAGTGATTGACCTACACCCACTTACTCAGTCTGATAAAAGATTGCAAACAGGTATAACCAAGCTAGAGTCACAATTTGTTTTCATATCAAAATGAAAAGTCTACGTTACCATTTAACTTTCCTTAAAGTGCTTGCAACCTGCACTCCAAAAGAACGGGAAAACATATTGAAGGAGGCTCCTCCAGACAGCATTGAAGCTCTTTCCGAAGTTTGCAAGAATATATTGAATGGTAATGTTAAACTGTCACCAACACTATACAAAGATTTAAAGAAATATAAAGCTACAATTCGATACATCGCATATAAAACATTGCACAAATCACCAAAGAAGCTACAAAAGTTTTTATATCGACAACGAGGAGGTTTGGTCCCATTACTCCCACTGTTACTGACAGGCTTGACTAGTATATTAGGTGGTGTAGCAGGGCGGGCTATAGCTGAGGTAGCCGGTGTTTGAAAATGGCAACAAAAATTGAGGTATTAAATCCAGTGGACACTATTTTGGAATCTAATGAAAGTGAAGATGTAAAGGTAAAGCGTATGCTAACAGCTATGTACTACACCATAAAAAATCAATTGAAACCGACAATAGAATCATATCCGCCAATAATAAAACCATTACAAATGGAGGAAAGTATTTGCAGAAAATTCGATTATGACGCTCTACCAGATAATATAAATATTAAAAAGTTAGGCGCATAGTGTCAGCGATACCGAGGAGTTTGTCATGGAATGAAAAAGGAGAAATCATTCATAACAACAAAACCATTCATGGCTCTAGTATAATGGAATTGGTCTTGTACCTATCTGGTCATAAACGAGTGAGGTCCGCTTGGTTTCTAAAGGTGTCAAAACTTCTACCATCACACAAAATCAGACAGAAAAGAAAATATTGTGGGAGACCTATAAGTCGCCACAAAGAACAAAGTTGATTTCATCTTCGGATGAAGAATATTTCTCAGAAGAATGAGCTATAGATCACCTGACGGTGGGCTCGGAGGGGTCAAACGCTAAAAAAAGGCACGGAAAATCACAAGGAAAGAAGCACTACAAGAATTACAACGCGACGATGTCTATACTCTCCACAAAGATGCAAGACGAAGATTTAAGAGAAGGAAAGTCATCTCACTCCACCTGAATGATCTACATCAAGCAGACCTCATTTCATTCATCCAATACAAGAAATACAATAAAGGATTCTCATACATACTGCTTGGGATAGACTGTTTGTCGAGGCAAGTCATGGCCACACCTCTCAAGACCAAGCGAGGTGAAGATGTGAAGAAAGGATTTATGAAGCTATATCGAAAGAGAGGCATAAAACCGCGACTAATCCATGTAGATCAGGGGTCTGAGTTCTTCAACAAACAAGTACAGGCTTGGTGTAAGCGTCATGGCATCTTAATGTATCATACTAGGACAGGACTGAAATCATTTATGGCTGAACGCGCCATTAGGACTATTAAAGGTCGCCTGTTCCGTTATTTCCGTAGTAAAGGACATCACAAGTACCTTAAAATTCTTTCAAAGATTATAGAAGATTATAACAATTCTTACCATAGAACCATTAAAATGGCACCGAATGAAGTGAATGAAAGTAACGAGGTTGAGCTCTTCAATAGACTGAATAGTAAAAAAGATGATGACATCACAATACCATTCGAAATTAACCAGCACGTTCGTGTTCTATTAAATCGATCAATATTTGACAAGGGGTACACAGGACACTGGTCTCACGTTATCTATACAACTTCGAGGTATAAGAAAACAGATCCACCTGTCTTTTACATTGCAGGCCCAGATGGTGTAGAAGAAGAGGGCACATATTATGCAAACGAATTGCAGCACGTTATTAAAGAGGCTGATGACCCATATCCAATTGAAAAAAATTATATCCAGTAAGAAAATTGATGGAGTCACTCATTATAAAGTGAAGTGGGCTGGTTATGACGATTCATTTAATTCGTGGGTTCCAGTGCACGATGTTGCCAGGCTCTGAGTTTTATATGTACCTCCTGTCCAATGATTGTACCGAATTATATCCAACAAATACACTGGACAACTTTACAATTGCTTTGAATGCACCCCTACAACTGAGTGGAAAGTATGAAGTTGGATTACAAGAACTATCTATCTGTAATCCATTCTACAATATACCGCGGACTGATGATGGTGTCATGCAGGTTGATTACAAAGACTTTGCAGAGGTTCGCAAGACTATTGTCAGTAAAAAAACTATCGAAATGGCCCTTCTAGAGCTTTTTGAAGACTTGAACAGTTCTCTCAATTATATTGATGGAAGATATGTATTCAGTTTACCACATTCTGTTCGGTCAATTAAATTTATAGATGAAAACTTGCAAGAGACTATTGGAGTGTCATCCATTCAAGGCAATACTATGATAAGTTCTAAGGTGCCTCGTCAGGACACATTCCTTCGAGAGGAAATCGCTTCGCAGCTATGCATACTAGAAGAAATTTCTATTCTTACTTCAAATGGCTTGATCGCATTCATTCCAGGTTGTTCTATCAAGACAACATTAAATCGCTTTTTTAAAACACATAAAATTGAAGCAAATGTAACATTCCGAGAGAATAGTTATAGATTGTCACAGTCATTACACAGTCTCTTTGCTATTCCAGAACAGCTCAAGAATCTCCTCAGATTAAATCATTTTAATATAAAAGATGATACAGCCTACTACTATGGAGATCCATTTGAACGCACTTATGACTTGATTATAGAGAAAGAAGTACTTGTTACAAAAAGAATAACTATTCCACCAGATCATTATGAAACTCCGAAATTACTGCTACATACAATCAACAATCAATTAGAAGGCAAAGCTCTACTCACATATAGTAATGACACAAAGCTCTGCACTATCAACCCAATTGACGGTGTTACTATTCATCTATCAGAATACCTCTCTAATATGCTAGGTTTTGCACCACTTACAACTTTTGCGAACAGTACAAGTGGAAACACACACCTCAGACTTACACCATTATTCCATCATTTTATAGCTTATTGCGATATTATCGAATCATCGCACTTGGGTGCAAAGAAGTTTCCCATATTAAAATTAGTTCCATACTCTGCAAAGGAAGACAATATCATTCATTATGCTTTCCAAAACATGCAATATTTTAAGCTATTGCATAATGAAATAAATTTCATTTGAATTAAGTTGTGTGACGACTCTGGTCGACCTCTCCACTTCAAAGGACCGGGCAAAACAGCTCTAGCTCTACATTTTAGACATGTATCTTAAAGAAATCCCGGAAATCCACTACGGTCACGAACTTGACAATATTACGCCATACTCAGGACCAATGTTCCAGAGGGGCAGTGGATTCTTTAAATCATTGCGCAAGTTTGCATTACCA